>NC_142090.1:18398579-18998579 GCF_054644295.1 Miniopterus natalensis | reverse complement strand
TACTGGACAAGGCTCAACTCACTGAGCCACATGGGCCAGGGCCATGTTCAGTTGATTATACTTCAGCTTGTCACTATCTCTCTAACTATAACCTCAGACATAAACTTACATATTTGGTCTGATTAGTATAAGATGTGACAAACTCTCTCATGTTCTGAGTGCCATGCTTATTTTAATGCTGAATGAGATTCCTTTGCCTCCAAAGAGTGAGTCACTGCATATTGTCACCTAAATGAAAAACCAACTGTTAGCACTTTTGAGAATAGAAAGACAGTGGAATGCTGAGCCATACACCACTATCAAACTACCAACTAGAAAAGAGGTCCTTCTTTCAAAGGGTTTATTAAGGTCTGACTTCTCAATAGAGAGAGCTTCTGTTGTGTCATAGAGAGGGCAAAGTGCTTTCTGGAAAAAACACATCATAAGTACATAAGTTTTTGTTCATTTATTTGTGCAAAAATGCATTCCAGAGACCATTAAAAAAAAAAGCTTGGTAACATGAGAAAGTTATATGGATCAGGAAAAGAGATAACACTCTACTTAGGTTTGCATACAGGTAAACATTTTAAGAATGCTTAAAGAATAATTTATAATGTCCATAAAGTTGACTCACTTTATAATTAAGTGGTAGCCAATAATTAGAATTTAAAAGATTTTGCAAGCCATATTTACTCCTTAGGAACCCATGACATGATAAACTATATGTATTTAATTTTTACTCCTTGCTTGTGATCCAAGACAAAATATTGGTTGGAGGATGACCTCTACTATTCATGTGCATCTTTAAATGCAATTCTACTGATTGTATTGGTTGGAATAAAAGTAGAGGAAAGTCTTCTCTAGTTTGCCAGACTGAAAAACAGATGTTATTGGCCTTAGGATTTATTAAATAGAAAAAAGCAAATCACTACTGCATGGTATAGACTTTTCATTCAGATAAAAAAAAAGTCAAGATAGAGTCTTCATATCATATAGGAACAATAAATGGTCATGACCATTGAAAAGTCTAGATTATAATTTCAAAGTTAAAACCTTTATATATTTATAAGACATCATATAGCCATACAAAGAACTTATAGAAATAGGGCCAAAAATAGAATTTGACAACAAAAATTGTTCTTGAAATGCATTGTATATATGATGGACCATTTACAGTAGAAAGTTTCTCCAACTCTTCCCTCCAACCCAGTGGTTTCCAAACTTATTGAGCACCAGATTCTCACAAGTACTCATCTAACAATGCAGGATCTCAAGCCCCATGCCCTGAAATTCTAATTCAGCAGGTCTCAAGAAGGGCTTTATAATCTACATTTTAAACCACATGCAAGTGGTGTTCAGCCCAGCCTTGGAGAAACACAGGATTAAAATGATCCTTAAATTGTTTTTATTTTTATTGGCTTCTGAAATATCTGTGTCCTACTGTACCCTGAATGTGAACTTCTGGGGCTAGTGGGTACTAATCAAGGAAGAGAGGTGAGGCAGATTTAGGGAGTTTTAAACACTTATTTTGATCTAATTTTAGGCTTACAGATTTGTGATTATTTTAAAGACTTAATTTTAAATGTTTATTCTAAGATGCTGCACATGGTAAAATACTCATATGGGTGTGATAGAAACAGGAGAAACTGAGCTTTCTGTTTGCTTCTTGCTTGTCTTGTAAAATAGCCTGCCACATATATTTATATAGGCTTTATATACCTTAATTTAGAAAGTTATGAAGTTATTACTGGTTTTTGAGGGTTAGTGTATACTCTTATTTTTGGGGGGAAGGGAAAGTATTTTTATGCTTCAAAATATAATGCCAGTCAGCTTAGTAGGTAGAGGGACCATACCATACTTATAGTATTTAAATTAAGACTTAAATTTATGCAATTTTGGAACATATATTTAATGTTACATTTTCCATAAAAAAAATCTGTAGTCTCTTCTGCTCCCCGCCCCCCCCCCCCAACTCATGGGGCCAGGATTTAGTAGCTGGAGTTGAAGGAAAACCCTTGGCTGCATTCTTGCCCTGGGACTGCGCTGGGGGCAGCTGTCACCCAATAGCTGAGAGAAGAGAAAAAATAAACAATCTGTAGTCTATGTAATAATAAATAGATTTCATCCAGACATTAAAAGATTAAAAACAAAAAATTAGCATGTAGGCAGGATAGTGACCTGTGTACAACTTCCAAATAAAATGCCACTGTGAAATATTTCAATTCCATACAACTGGCTAAATTTTGTCATTGCTGCATATTCAAAATCATTTTAAATATTTATTTAGCTTAATGCAGCTTGAGTCATGTCATGCTGGATTTTAATGGTAACCTCAGAACATGTAATGATTGAAAGAAGGAATCATTATTATGTATTAATGGTGAAAATTAAGTTAAAATATATTTGAACACACTTGTGAATTTCTAAAGCTGACAGTAATAAGGAATATACTAAGAAGACATTTTCTCTTTATTATTCACATTAAATATGCCACTTTTATGTTCTGAAGGCAGAATGAGAGCCATAAATATGGTAATTATATTTGAATACTGTGTAGTCAATATATTTAGAAATTAAATACGTTGAAGTTGCTAAATTCTTCTCATTGGTTACTAGTAAAAACATACTTCCTCAATCCAGGACAGCTGTCACCGTTAGTTAAAAATCCCCACTGTGTAAATTGGTATTTAGGTACTTTCCGAAAAGCGAAAAGTGAGGTTTTTCCTACAATAGCTTATTATGGCTTTTTCGTAACAGTTAAGACCTATCACATAAATCCTTCTGTGTTCTGGTTCACTGATCTACTCCATAAAGTCACTGTGGACTCTTGTGCCCATCCAGAAGCCCCAGGGCCCCATTAAAAATCTATTTCAGATCTCAGATCCTGCTGATAGAAGACATATGTCCTCAAATGCAGCTACAATGCATGAATAGATATAATGATTTTCAAATTTCAAATTTTCCTTTTACATACCTCAAACTGAGTCTAGTCTTTGCTCCTTAAAAATAATCACAAATGTTCGAGGGAGGAGGGAGATAGAGAGAGGGAGAGAGAGAGAGAGAGAGGAGGTGGTGGGGGACTGGTTAGGACTCAGATGGTTAAAACTTTAAAACACCTAGAAACCATTTTCTCTAAACTGATTCCTGGATCCACTGCAGCAACAGTAAAGGTGATTGTCAGCTGAACATCCAAAATTTTTTCTCTCTCCTCTGACCTAGAAGGTTTGAACCTGCCAGTGTAAATGCAGCAAGGTCTCTGCCCATCCTGCCCTTTTGCTCTGTCAGGAGTTTCCACCGTAATAGACTTAAAGAATGGAGACAACTTTTGCCAACAGCAATGCTAAGGTTGTGGGCCCAGCAAATAGCCATTAGGTAGTAACAGTGTAAAGGACAGAATGGTGATGGCTGGGGTCAGTGTGGTCTGCGGGAGGAGGGATTAGCCCAGCGTCGTGGATTGGGAGGTTCTGTTCTTGGCTCAGTTACTGGTGGTGACTTTACACTGAACTTTGATCTTCTTCAGTCTTGACCCTTCTTTTTGGGAGACATCATACTAAAGTCTGTATCTTATGAAGGAGATCGTGCACTAGTTTCCCAAAAAACTACCTGTGCATGAAGGAAACAATCAGGGCTGGCCACCCTAAGGGTATAAACTAACACATTTGCGAACAATTTGAAGGAACCTATCAATGAAGTTATCTTCAACATAGCAAATTATAAAACTAGGTTGAGGTGTGAACTTATCACTAAGCTGTAAATAAGTCCCTCAAGTGGTCTTGTCATTTTTTTTCCCCCTGATTTATTTCATAGTATTTGAACATTTTCAAATGAGATAAGTCATGAATCATGAGAAAAAAGACCTATGTTCTGTGTCTGGTCTTGGGATGTGCATAGATAACCTTAAAAACTTCACAGAGGCAACTCAGAATAAAAATAAAAACTACAATCAAATAAAAAAGTTGACACTAACTTGAATTTATCCGAAGAACATTTCTCCATCTAAATATGTTTCCCAAAGAAGAAGGTTGGATAGCTCTCCTAGGACAGATAATGCATGACACGATGATATCAAAAAACAAATCAATGGATTCCAGGAACTTCTTTCATAGCCTTGTGCCTGGTTTTCCCAGTCCAACCCCATAGTATTCTGTCCTGACTTTCTGTCTCATACCCCAGCTCTGTACAAGCTCCACACTTATCTGCTATATGACTCCAGCAAGTCAGCTAATCAATCTTCGTCTTTATTTCATCATCTATAAGCAGGAATAATAATAATACCTATTGCATAAGGCTATTGCAAGAATCACTTCAGTATAATATTTAGCAAGCTCTCTGACATAAAATAAGAGCTTCATAACCTTAACCCTTATAACATATAACTATTGAAATAGTTACAATTAGGCATCTTTTCATTCCTCCCTGCTAGTAAACTCTTTGTATCTTCACACAAGATTAATGTGTGACTTTTCACATTGCTCTTATTGAAAGGCTAAATAAAGGAATGATTGAAGGAATGAAATAATGAATGGGGGAGAAAAGCAACCCCTTGAGATTCAGGGAGATTTTATACTGGAACAATGTAAGTGAAGCAGCACCCTGTAGCCCCTTAATGTTCAGGGTCCAGGGCACTGTCCCCTTTACTTACTTATTCTATATTTCAGGCAGATATTTATGCTTCTTGAGAAGGTAACTGACTTTCTTGGACAAAAAGAGAGTCTGATTGGGACAAGATGTTGGAGGTAAAAGATAGTGTTCTTGCAGTAAAGTCTAAGGAGCACCATTCACTTTTAAACAACCCAGAAGCCAAGGAAGTTAGGGATTAAAGTTGATCCAAAGACTCACAGACCATTCCTTGGGGAAGGCAACACAATACGTATCAACAACTACAACAAAAATCAAACAAATTTATTTATTATTATTATTTTTTAATCCTTCACCTAAGGATATTTTTTCCTTTTTTTTTTTTTTTTTTTTTGAGAGAGAATGGAGGGGACAGGGAAGGACAGGGGAGAGAGAAAGAAACAGATGTGAGAGAGACACATTGATTGGTAGCCTCCCCCACGCATCCTGACCTGGGCCAGGGATCCAGCCTGCAATAGGGGTATGTGCCCCTGAACAGGAATTGAACCCATGACCCTTCCATCTGAGGGTGGATGCTCTAACCAGCCAGGGCAATAATCAAACAGATTTAAAAATACCCACAGCATCACTGAGATAGGGATCAGGAGATAGATAAGTGCTGTAGATATAACTAGGAAGAAAAAAAATCAGCTCAGGATTGAGCCTGGAAGAAGCTGAGAGGAGAAAAGGGTTTGGTGACTTTTGGAGATAATCTGAGACCCTGCTGAAAATATCTCAAAAGAAACAAATGCTCATTCTCATAGTATTTCCTGTCCCCAAACTCATCTCAAGATTTATGGTTATTCCAATTAATGATCCATGCATCTTTAAAAACGCAAGTTAATGAGCCTGAGTGGGAAGAGATATTGGACATTCATACATTAGTATGAATTAGGTTTTCCTCAATGCGTTCTCTCTCCCCCCCATCTCAGTAAATAACCACCAGCCTTTCTTTTCAGTTACTCAGGACAAAAGCCCTGGAATCATCCCTCTCTCTCAGTGACCATATAATCTATCAGCAAATTAGCAGGATATTCTGTCAAAATGTGCATAGCTTTCAACCACTTTTTATCACCTCCACTACTTTACTGAGCCCAATTCCTGATCACCTCTACTCTGGAACATCCAAGAGCCATATAACTGGTGTCTGTGCTGGTGCCATTGACTCCTTGAGGCTAAGCTCGTCTAATTACAGCACTCAGAAAGACTCAGTTAAATTTAAGAGGCACTATGGGACTCCATTGCTCAAAATCCTGTAAGAGTCTTCCATCACTCAGGGCAAAATTTACAGTTCTTTCAATGATCTACAAGGCCCCCTGAGATCTTGCATTCTACCCCACCTCACACTTTTCAGCTTACCCTGGTCTAGACATGCTCTTGCCTCAGCACTCATGTCATCCTTGCTAGCCCCTTTTCCTAGAATTCTTTTCCCCAGGACACTACATAGAACAATCTTTTATTTTCTTTAGGCCTTTAATCAAATGTCATCTTCCCGAACCACTCTCCCTAAAATTTGAACCCTGCACTCTCCTTACAAATGCTACTTCTCAACCATTTCCTATCCACTTTCTCTGATTTATTTATTCTCTTTTCAACATTTATTATCATACCCTATATTTATCTTACTTAATATTTATCTCCCCTACAGAAATATAAATAACATAACAGCTAGGGTTTTTTGGTTGTTTTTTTAATTCACTGTTATAGTCTCAGCATTTTTAACAACTCCATAGCAGATCCTCATAAATAGTTTCTAAATGAAATTAATGGTTAAAGTATCTTAATTACATGGTTTATTGCTTAAAACCCATCTGCAGTAGCTTCCCTAGGGATCTTTGATATGCCTCTTTAATATCTGCGTATGTTGGGGGTAAGGACAACTTTGACACAGAAAAGCAATTGGGAATTGAGGCGTTGGTGAACAGGAAAGTATGAGTGAGTCCCAAAATGGACAATGGAAAAAGTGGGTCTCTGAGTAGCTAGAATGTATCCTGAGGATATTGGTCACCTGGGTGGGCGACACCATCAAGAGGTATAAAGAAATTTGAGAACATATGAAAAAAATAAAAGAAAAATCAATAAGCCATATTTCATGTATTTTATAATTTTGCCTTGTACAGGCTACCACCTTTTCCTGTTTCTAGATTCATAAAGATTCTCAAAAGGGACCATTGAGCTGCAATACTTCCAGTACTCTATTCAGAAAATGGGCTCCATATGGAAGGAGTCCCCTAGCCCTACACTCACCATTAACCTGCTGGCAGAGTCTGGAGTGCCAGAGGGAAGTAAGGGGTAAATGGCATTCTTAAATTCTAGGATATTTGTGGAAAAGCAGAGCTCCATTCATCATACCTGTCCCCTCTCCATCCTGCCCTTTGATTAAGATTTCATTCTTCCTTCTCCTGGAAGATGCCAGTGGCAGGATTGGAGAAAAGGCTCTGTTGGGATGGGACAGGTTTAATAGCCAGTGACAAACAGAAGATATTCATGGACATAGGGTAAATTATCCATGGTTGGTCATCTTCAGGGATATTCTGAAAAAGCTAATTTTTCCTACTACGAAATGAAAGAGCCAGGTGGGGCGGGGCTCAGCAGTTGAGCATTCACCTAAGGTCCAGGTGATCGGGGTTCGATCCCCAGTCAGGGCACAGGCCCGGGCTGCAGACTCCATCCCCACCAGAGGGCATGCAGGAGGCGGCCCATCAATGCCTCTCTCATCACTGATGTTCCTCTCTCCCTCTCCCTCTCCTTTCCTCTCTCTGAAATCAATAAAGATAAATTATAAAAAAAAGGGAGGGGGAGAAAAAATACCCACTAGAGAGGACAGTACCTGGGGGTGAGGTGGGGCGGGAGAAGTTACATTTTCACAGATTATTTGTGGAGCTGCCAGATAGGGAACCCTTAGCTGAAGGTAGCTACCCATTTATTCTCCATATCATTTATTCAGTTCAGCCTCTGAACTGGAGATACAGTAAAGAGTAAAGACAAAAAAGAATAATTAAACATACTGATGACCTAATGCTCGAAATTAGGGGAAGTAAAACAACGAATTATCACTCCTCAGAAAAATTATTCAAAACTCGGAAATAGGCAAGATATATTAATAGCTATTCTTTCAGTACGGTGCTGCCTTTGAATTTCTATCAGCATGGCTACTTTATAGCTCTGTAGGTGCAAGGAGTAATGTGTTGAGTTGATTTTTATCTAGTAGATTCAAATAATGTCTGTCCAATGGAATGGCCTCAACGTTTATCATTTATTATAATGTAAGGTACCAAGCTAGTTTTATATGGAGCCCTCTGATCCATATATATATTCCTAGCTTCTCAAATGCTTTGTTCTAGTTTTAACATCTTACTGGTTCCCTCATTAGTTGATGATTTGAACAAAATCCTTGCCTTGTTCATTTTGCCTCTGTATGAGAATTATATTTTTATCTTTCAAAATTATACTTTAACATTCTAGTAATTATTATTAGCATTCAAACACCATTGTATATTCCAGTAAACTTCCCTAATAGGATTACTTCATTGGTAAATTATCTCCTTTGCTTATTTCAAAAACTGAAACATTAATCTGATCATTTGTCTTTTCTGTTTTCTGTATCCACATCGCCCATACATCCAAGTCATTATATGGCCAATTCTCGTATGTTCATAGGTCCCAATCCACACTGGCTATCTTGACTTTGTAAAAAGTTATCTGTCCTATTTATTTTTCCCAAAGCTACTTAATTAAGCAGTAAGCAATTAGAAAAGTGTACTTAATAGGTCAAATTTCTTCTCTAAACTTATCGCTCTGAGTTCAACATAGAGAAAAATATTCTGCCTAGTAAAGGGTTAAATTAAATGATGAAATAATGGCACCCAAAAGCAATAACATCATTAAAGGTTATGCTACAAAAAAAGAAAGAGAAAAAGAAAAAACTGAAATAGAACAGTCACAGTTTTTGAAAACAATATTGTTCTGCTTTTTGCTACTATGCCTATAATATGACACTTTCCAAGGGTGACAGTCTGCAAGGGTCTGAACATTCACAGACATAATTTCTTCTTCAGGAAACCTTTTCTTCTAGTTGTGGTCAAATTTTTCTCATTAATCATATCTTCATCAAAGGGAAACCATAATAAAAGCAAAGTGAATTATTTTTAAAGATTATTATATATGATTATAGTATTCTACAATTTGTTATTATTTCTCAATTATCCTTTCATGCAACCTCACTGTTATTTTTAGCTATTTTATTCTAAAAGATGGATGGAAATGCTGACATTAAAAGAAATTAAATAAATGAAATGAGAAAAATTGGTAAGGTTGCATAATAGAGTTTAAGAAGACCATTTTTTCCACTTTCTACTGAATAAATATCAGTGTTGGCTAATATAACTTAGAAAATTGTTAATATTCTTCTATACTGTCATTGGTAAATAATACATAAAATAGAGTTAAAAGGAAAGAAAATATAAATGAGACAAATTTCTGTTCCTAGTGAGAGTTCCTGTAATATGGTATTTAATTCAAATTAAAAATGCAAAATCCTGTTTATCTGACATGCCACATTGTTTTGTAAATTTTTGATAAATACTAAAAATTAAGTTAGCCATTCAGTTCCTGTCCGTATTCCAATGGGTCATCCTTCAAGTTTAAATTTCTGAGTATATTTTCTTAAGAAGAAAATTGGTTTGTGACAGATCCACCATCATTGATTTAGACACCTTTAAATATTAACTAGTATAAACTAAAAACTTTTAAAAATTGAGGTCAGATTTGGCCCAAGGTCACACTAATATATCGCTCATCTTATACTAGTGACATTTGCTGAATATTACCTTGGGCTACATTTTTAGCATTTCCTCTGGCATGCTGAGATTAGATATGACATTTCTTGGCCAGAATAAAACACAAGGTGTATTCTAAAGAATATAATACTATATTTTGCATGCAATTTTTATTTGCTTATCTACAGTACACAGGCAATTCATTTTAAAGCACAGGACTTAAGAATCACTACTAGCACATGCTAAATTCTTCTTACAGGATGCCTCCCCACATTGTTCCAGCCTATATGACCACCTCTGGAGTCTTCAGCAAAATCCCTGAGAAAATAACCACAGTGGAGGTCAGCATTCTCCAGCTCCTACTGTAAGAGGCTGAGGGAAATTATCTTCCCACTACCTGGGGAGGACTGTAGTCTCATCAAGGAGAAAGTTTCCCGCTGATATAATGTTATGAAGGATGGTATGTAAATCCACTAGAACTATTATTCAACTCTATTATAAGTGAAATAAGATTTTGCAGAACATGAAACAAGTATCAATTATTTATAAAAGTACTTAGGGAAAACAACCCATTGGTAAGTTTTAAGAGGAAGAACAATTTTGAAATGTCACAAATTATGCTCAATATTTTATTTTTTTCTAACACCTTAAAAGAAAAAAGTAATAATAATAAAAACCCACCTTTGGTCTGAGAGCCAACTTTGTTCTCATAATCACCGTGTTACATCTCCTTACCCTGACTAGAGTCAATTAGTAAATGAAAACATGAAAATATACTTGAATTTTGGTCTCTGAAAGATAAGCAAAGCTTGTAAAATTCAAGCATTTTTCTCAACCAAACATGGATACTTACTAAATTTAAGTAAAAAATCTTAAAAACCACCACTAATAATATACAATGAAAAGAAAACTGTCAACTTAAAAAATAAAATTTAAAATTCAGTAACAATTACTTCTTGGCATGGCTATTTGTTCTGAGCTATGTGGCAAATGAAATATACTAAATATGCAGTTATGAGTTTATTTTGTTTTAAACTAGGTCTTATCTAAAAATGCACACCTAGAGGTGAGTTTAGGATCCTGATTATAAAATTATATTTATCAGTATTTTAGATTATCTGAAAATTTAAAAATAATGCCCTTATTCTTTGATTTAAATATTATCTACAAACAACAAATACTGTTAGGAGAAACTCAACCAAAGGCGAATAAGTACACATTTCCTTCTGTCTGCAGCTTTCTGTCTGTGTAGGTATCTAGGAAATGTCACTGTATGTTGAAGGAGCATGCACTATGGTACTTCAACTCTCTCTATTAAATAAAGTGACTGTCGATACTTGGGTTGAAGCTACAGAGCACTTATAGCTCTTTATATCTATAAGGAGTGCAATGAGCCATCCAACCTAACTCAGCAGAGAGAACATTTACTAACAAAATGATTGTCGAGACCCATTGACTTGATGGATTTCTGGGGTTGTGCAGAATAGAGGAGCCCATGATGGAAATGGGAACAGATTTGAAAGCCTTTAACAGGCTCCTTTATCCATCCTAGCATGGTTTATTAGCATGACACAAGCTCCCCTTACTCACTCTCTCTCTTTAATGATGCTGTTCTATGAACCAATGAATGTTTTCATTTGGAAAATAAGAAAGCATTGACATATTATCTGAACTGTGGTTCCTTTAGTGCTGCCAAGGGAATAAATATGCTAATTCTGTGCTTTGAGGAATGTGCTGGGTAAGGCCCATTACTTCACTGATTTCAGGCCCAGGTGAGAAAAGGTTAATAATACACACAGTGGAGTACTTCATTAGGCAAAAGTTCTGACATAGAAAATGAGAAATTTCAGTGACATTCTGATAAACTTTAAGATGGTGATTTTCACGTTATATTCTCCCAAGTAAAGTTTAACTCATAATTTGTTAATTGTGATACGTGAAGCAATTCACCTCAAGCTACCGCTTGGTTCTTCATAAAAGAAGTAATTACTGTGAAAAACGACTATATAAATCTCAAAATATCCACAGAATCTTACACAAGCAATTCTCTTTCATGTAGGAATAAAAGACAGTCTTCTTCATATACACACAAATGTACAAAATCACATTCTTCACGGAAATTGTATTTCCTCGGGCTTTTAGAGCAGGAGTTAAGTAACAGCAGAAGTGCCACCTGGAAAGAGTTTTCCCTGGCTTTAAAACTGAAACGAAACAACTCTCAACATTTGCGAAACATTCCTTTATTATTAGAAATAAATTATTTGTATAAAAAATTGCATGCGTCAACCATTGCATTTATTTTTAGCACAACCCAGGGCTTCAATCCGGTCAGCCGTTACAAGAAACAGATTCATTGTCTTATACAAGTTGAACAATGTGGGACAGGAACAGGAGTTCTCACAATCACAGAAAAGTACTTACAAGAGTAACATCAGACATGGTTTATTTCAACAGCATTTTTGTTTCACAAGCTAACATTAGTTTTCCTTTTGTGATTTATTTTTTAACTGCTCATGAGTAAGCATTACTTTAGCTTGACGCTCATTGGTTGCGTTGTCTAAAACGGGTTTCTTCACTCTTTGTTATTGATACTTTTGGCTCATGGCTACTTTTGTTCCTCATGAGATTGCCTATTGATTTGATTTGATTGATTGTAATCTACAGAGATCTCCAGGAGTGAGTCTTGGAGGTGTCATGTTCATTGTTTGAGATCACGTACCAGATTTCTTCATATTGTGTCATTTCCCTGTTTCAGATTGAATGATTGCTGTAGCTGATATATGTCGTCTTGGTAGAGGAAGCTGTTAAGATAAAATTAGGATAAATTAATAGTATATAATAATACATTTTTTGAAAAAATAATTTTAAAATTCAAATTCCATAACTATTTTCATAATATTCCCTTTTTACTATGTTACTTATTATTTTTAAACCCTGCAGTAGAAATTCAATGATAGTAAGGATAAAAATGCTGCAGCAATTTTAATCTGTAAAACAACTAGCTTCACTTATAGTATAGGTATTTAGCAGAAAATTAAAATGCAACAGTTCTAATTTTTAATAAACAGGTAAAATTTAATTTAAATGTGTATTTTTATTAAAGATTTGCAATATAAAAAAAATAAAATAACAGATAAATTATCTATCCTTCAAAATACAAAAGAAAAATTTATTACAACCTCAGTTAAATTCTGAGTCTGCTTTGATGACCAAAAAAATGTTACTAATTATAATTAGCTGTACCTTGAAAATGAACATATCTTTTATTTAAAAATAGTACTTTTAGACTCTAAAAGGAAATATAGTAAAATATCAAATACATACAATGTTTGTCAATATTGAAGTAAAGCGTATTGCTAATACATATTTATGATCTTCTTTAGTCCAAAGAATACAAATGGAGATGTTTAAAAAATAAGTAGACTCAAAAAGGAAATGAATATTTAATTGTTCTAGTACCAACTTACTCTAAAGTAAAACTCATTATTGTAAGATTATTACAAAGATATGAATAAGAAAATATTCTAAATCAAATTTATTCTCATGCTTGAATTTCCATGAAAATCTAAATCTAAATCCAAATAATTCCTTTGGGTTTTTGAAAGATATGATGGAATAAATAAATCTCTGTTCTAAAATTCAAATGCGATGTGCTATTTTTTTGAGGAATTATGGAATGAATAATCTGAAGAAAAAACATATGGAAAAAATGCAAACTATGTAGGCATTTCACTACATAAATCCAATTCAGGATGAAACAGATATTTAAAGAATAATTTAGTTTTATATGGAGGCTAAGTAGATAACAAAACATGACTCTTCCTTACATATACTGTCTACAAGAGACTCACTTCAGATCAAAGGACATACACAGACTGAAAGTAAAGGGATGGAAAAGATATTTCATAAAAGTTGAAATGAAAAAGAAAAAGCTGGAGCAGCAGTGCTTATACCAAACAAAAAAGACTTTAAAACAAATGCTATGTAACAAGAGACAAAGAAAGACCCAGCAATTCTACTTCTGCGTATTTATTTGAAATGGAAAAGACATACACATCTATACGTTCATTGCAGCATTATTTATAATAGCAAAGATAGAGAAGCAACCTAAGTGTCCATCAATAAATGCATAGATAAAGAAGAGGTGATTTTATATATATGTATAGATACAGATATAGATATATGACTCAGCCATAAAAAAGAATGTAACTTGCCATCTGCAATAACATGGATGAACCTATAGGATATTGTGCTGGGTGAAATAAGTCAGACAGAGGAGGACAGTGCCATACGATTTCACTTATATGTGAAATCTAAACAGCAAAATAAACATGCAGAACAGAAACAGACTCATAGATACAGAGAACATTTTGACTGTTGCCAGATGGAAGGGGGTTTGGGTGGATGGGAGAAGAGGGTGAAGGGATTGAGAAGTACAGAGTGGTGGTTACAGAATAGTCACAGGGATGTAAAGCGCAGCGTAGGGAATATAGTCCATGAAATTGTAATAACTATGTACAGTATCAGATGGGTACTAGATTTATTGGGGTGATCACTTAGTAAGTTATGTAATGTCTAATCACTGGGCAGTACACCTGAAACTAATATAATATATGTCAACTGCAACTGAAAAATAAAAAATATATATATTTAAAGAAAAAGAAAGAAATAATTTAGTTTTTGGACACTGAATAAAGAAATTATAAAGCTCTTCCTCTGAAATAATTGGCAATCAGACTCATTCCATTTTAGTAAACATCACCACTGGTGATTGACCAGACAAGCTCTTACCAGAGACTGAGATCATACAAAGCTCATCATCATTAAGATTAGCACAGATAGCCCAAACAACTGATAATTGGAGATGTTTTTGCTATGTTTAATATCACTGAATATTTTGAGCTTCCTGCCAAAAATAGGTGACATATCTGTTTATCTACATTGCTCACACTTCTAGGTTATTTTTGTGGCACAGTGGAAAGGAAGTAGATTTTAGACCTGGTTTTAAATTATATTGTTTCCTACAAAATGAGTGAAAAAAAGTTCACTGGTCCTCAGTTTCATCACTGGTCAAAAATCTAAAACATTGGGTTTTTGTGAGTATGGAAGCAAAATAAGTTTGTGGAGGACCAGCTGCTGTCTGAGTGAGTTAATTCGGAATCCTACTCTTCTACTTACTCCTTCCAAAAGATAGGATGTCTGTTACATTTGGTTTGGTGTGAAGTGAAACATAATGCTTTTTCTGCTCATTTACTTTATTATTTTATTTTTTATTTCTAATTTGTATAATGCTTTCATATGCTCTAACTTTCTTCAAAGAAAATAAAATCTGTACTTCAACTATGTTTTTGAAGGACTTTCATAAATCTTCTTAGACAAGATAAAGAAAAATTGTCATAAGAGTTAGAAAAATGACCCTTAAAAAGGTTGTCAATGTATTCAATAGTAACTAAAAATGTGGGAAATATTTATCAAATTTGTGGGTAGCCAGAAAGAAAAATTATGGTTGCAATACAAGAACAATAGCCAAAAAGGTCTTGAAGAAGATGATATTCAGATGTTAATTCAACAAAAAATGATTTGGATCAGATCATCTTTAAGGATCATTCCAATTTTAAGGTCATAGCTAGTTAAAGATCCGTACTTTGTTTTTTGAACCCCTAGAAGTGATCTCTAGAGGAAAAGACGGTGCAATTCTATTGAGAATTGAGGTTATAATTTACAAAGGGAAAGTGGTCTTAATTTTTCTAATGCTTAGAAAAGGAAGTGCAAGTCACTGGAAACCGATGACTTAATCAACATGAAAACAATGAGAGGCACAAATCTTGTGAATGGCAGATACTTTGCAAGGATCTTTATCCCAGAAGTATTACAGAGTGAAATGAATCAAAGATGTATAGATGAGCTAATAGGTTTTTTACAGTGGTAATGAATATGCTTATGTGAAAATTAGTTTTAGAACACAGCAACAATGAATTTCCTGTGCACACCACACTGTGCTCATGAGCAGATCTACCTCCAGCAGTAGCTGTTTCATGAGTTACTCATGAACATAGCTTAAGGAATACCATGTTACAGCATTTGTTAACTGGGTACATTTGGTACAATTCATATATATCAACTTTGCTCTAATTCCCTTCCCACGCTTTTATGAAACAACACAACCTGTTTTTGTTAGAAATGTAGTGTTCTGCAAATTGAGTAATTAATATTAATTACAGTAAGCTGGTCTTCCTTCCAGCTTCACATTACCTCTATTTTTTTTCTGCATAGCTTTTGAAGCTTTAAAACCTTAAATATATGACCAGAATTACTGGCATTAGCAAGTCATCAAGATGAATTTGCTAAATATAATGGACTAGTGGAGCTGCTCCATGGCCAAGAAGGAAAAAGGTTGCATGTATATCATAAATACATAGTTAATTTGTCAGAAAAAAAAACACCCAACAATACAACCATAGTTATAATCATCAAAATCCTCAACATATTTATAAAAAGAAAAAAAGGGGGTTGCTAAAACAATAGTTTTTGAATTTTATGTCTTTTCTGTTAACCACAGACCAATCTATATTTTCCTGGCAACAATAATACATTTACCTTTATGTGGTGATTCATAGTCTACAAAACACTGTCATGTATGTCACTGTCCACTGCAGTAATGGTGATTTATCAAAAATCTAGTAGCAGAAAGCAACAGGGATACTGTTCCAGTGCACTAATCAGCCCTGGGTTTATGGAGAATAGCCTCCACCCATTTCAACAGGAGGTGTTTTAAAACTGAGGAGGCCTGGTACTACTTACAGGTAGTTAAGTGGCAAAAGCATTTCCAATATTCAATTACACTTCTAAAGACATAAGACACACTTTTAGAAGGCATATATTGCATTTACATTCTTCAAGTTATTGAAGCTTTTAGAGAGTTTGTTATTTTATATGACATTTGACTCCCTTAAAACTACTGGTACCTGTAGCAAAGATATCAGGGATACAAGGGTCTACAGGTCTAGTGCTGTAAATGAACAAGGGTTGACAATGGTTACCTGGAATAGGACTGTGCAAGGATGTGTGAAGATTTCATGCACTGTCTCTCCCTAATGTGCAAACTATAATCACTCTATTTGGGCACAATGTATTCAAATTCAAACTACTCCTGTAGAATATGACTACACTAAACTCTCCAAAGTATAATTTAACCTTCATTTAGGTAGTAACTGACTTGATCTTGATTCACCTTTTTACCTTTTTTTATATTCCAAAACTGAGCACTGACTCCTCCAGAATATAATGAGCTTACCTTCCACACAGGCCCCACAGTTATAATTTTTCATTCTTACTTCAGAGAAAACATGGAAATGCACACATGCCATATAATTTTCACTTCATCATCAACATAAAATAACAGAAGGGAAATAGAAAATGCATGAGACTTATTTCTATACTATGGGATTAGTCTTTAACAATGTTCAAAATTGTCTTCTTCAGGGAACCTATTTATTTTTTAAAAGGGTGGGAAAAGTTGATGAATTTTTTTCTCATCACAGTCCAGAGATGAGTCTGGGATCACTGGTATTTATTTCGTTGTATCTTTGGTTGTTCTGATTTGCAACCATATTATATAAAGCTTTCTGGATTAAAGCTAAAAACCAAACACAACTCTAGCCTCTGGTGGATCACACTGAGAAACGCCAGTATTCAAAGTGTATCATTGGCTCACAGCAGCTTCCTGGCATCTGACAGTAGGCTTTAACTTCCTGCCCTGATGCTTTCAAGGCAGAAAGCACAGATAAAATCTGCCCTCAAATCACAAGCATTCTACTCTGATGACTTTGAGAGTAGCTATAGCACACCTTTTGCTAAGAGCCCAAATAGACCTATTATTAGTAAATTGCTTACCTGTAATCAGACATGATTATAATAGTTTTTTACCATAGCCCATCCTTACCGTGCCTTCTCTTGAAGTTCTCAAGGTTTCCTGTTTGCAGAAAGGTGACTATGTGGGGAGTGTTTATAGATTTACTAAAAAACTTCTTACTCTACAAGTGACTAAATTTGGTATTAGTGAAGGTAATCTTCACTAGATCTGGTCAACAATTCCAAGAGGTCTGATAGTAATTGAAACCAATAAGTTTAATTAATACTTCTAAAGATATTTCTGCATATGGGGCATTTAGAGTAGACAATGTTCACCTGGAAATCTTGATGTAAGAGAAAGTTTATAAATCAAGTGAAGACTAGGAGTTGTTATAATAATTAAGTCAGATAAAATCAACTGTTAATAGTCCCTGTATTTCATGTCAAAACTACAGAGAATGGGGGGGGGGTACAGCCTGCTGGAGGAACTTGAGAGGAAGATGTTTTCTTGCACAGGATTTTAGCCTTAATTACTAAATACTTATGTTGTTTTCCTAAAAGACAGGAAGCCACTTTAATGCAAGTACCTTAGCTTTTATTTCTTTTTGATCCATTTATAGAACTAGTACTGTGAGGTTGGTTATTTTTGTTTGTGTGTTCTAACTATACTCAGCTTTCTGGTATTTTTACAATATAAATCTTCAATCTATTTACTAGTCTTCCATAGACACCAAGATGAACTGCAGTTAAACTCCCCTGGATTACCTTGGTACCAGTGTATCATTATCAGGTGCTTCTTCAGGGGTGGACTGTAGAGAAGAAGGAGGCAGGCAGGGAAGGGAAAAGGGGAGTGGTGGGTTGTAGAAGATTCTATGTTCAGGGTAATGAGGTTTTCAGATAAGTGCTCTAATTATCTTAAGATATTTGAGAAGGAAGATCAAAGGAAGCCAATGAAGGGGACTACTTGGGGGAAACAAGTATTAACTATAACAACCTCACATGTCGGTTAACCAGTTTTCTCATTTCCCTAAATATCCAAATAACATTTATTTGTGTAAGATCTTTGATAGTATGGTCCATAAATATTAAGTAACTATTAATTTTATAAAGAACAACCAATAATGAACTAACAAAGATTAAAAAATTGTTCCTAATGAATAAAATATAATTTTATATTTGGAAGACAGTTCCAAGCTTTAAGCTCTGTAGCCTCAAAAGAGAGACCTGAGTGTCACACTTTGTAAGAGATTGTGTGTGCATGATTGTGCTCTACCAAAGAGCCATGTACCTTGAGGTCATTTGGTTCTAACAAATGGTTCTAACAGCCATGATGGTCTCATGGTGTGCAAATGTCATCATGCCGCTGGAACCACGTAGCACAGTCCCCAAGACCAGTAGAAGAATGTTCAACGTACATCTATTAGGAAGTGCTCCCGCTCTTGACCATCGGAAAGTCTACGGATGACTTACTGTTGGTTTCAAGACTCTCACAAAGTTCACTTTTCACCTCGCCATTTGGTCTGTCATTTCCTTTTTGGATCAGTTTGCTTTGCATGGTGGCAGCTGTCACCACAGCCTTGAAGCTCCTTTTGTGCTTTTGAACGTTCTGCTCTGGATGAAAAATTATAATATAAACCTTGGGCATATAGAGCATGCCCAGAGACACCGAAGCACTTAAACTCATGGAGACAGTAAGTGTTGTTGTTTGGATGTACATCTGAGGGAGGAAAAAAAAAATTAGTGTTGGTAAACCCGATCTAAGATAAAGCAAGTAGCATAATCGTTTTCTGAAATTATTCCAGCTTCTCTGCTAAAGTTGAGTGAGAAGATACCTGTTGAAATTTCCCTGAATTATAGTCAAGCATTTCTCTATCCTCATTTGCAAATGGGGGTATGGTTGTATTTTTATGAAGTCCAATTCCTTAAAACAAACGGACAACATATCTATGATCCTCATTAATGTCTGTTCACTCTACTAATACTTCCAAAAATGTAAAGTTGTCAGATTGTATCTGGTAATCCTAGGACCCAAACTAATTGTGTCCCTTTTAATAAAGGATCTAAAAACATTCAACTTCAAGGGGGTGGATGGAGGTGGAAGAGGGCATAGAGGGGATAAAAGGAGATGGGAAATAAAGGAATAAACTGTATTAATACTCTAAATAAATAACATTCAACTTCAAAGGTAAATACCTGAATCAGCCTCAGGACTGCCTTTTCCTAAGGAAGACAGTTTCTCTTAGCAGATAGCAAAGTCTTGAGGCAAAGAACTATCCAAACCACGAAAACACAGACATTAGTAAGGAGACTGTCCCTGTCTGTGAAATCACAGCACTCAGGTTACTGAGTTTACTGTTCAGCTCATCTCCCACTAAACCTGTCTTTTTGCATGAGGCCTCATTGTGAGTATGGGAATATCCTCCAACAAGGGGATAGGAAATTTGGTTTGTTTCAAAGTTCTCTTCCTCTAGGAAGTCTTATTTTAATTATAATGTTTGTTTATTTTACTGCTAAGCACTAATACATTGAAAAATGAAAACCATGGAGCACTTACTAATGTGTAACTATGTGATTATAATCACTTATACAAACCTTGTAATAAATTATATGAAATGTACAACTAGGTATAAACTTCTTGGGAGCCTATAACCTATATTTTTTCTTATATACCTCTAAGAAACTACACAAGATTCTAGACACAATAATAACTCAGAAACTTCTCACTGTTTGGTATATGAATATCTTCAAGAAGATATGACTTATACAAGATTTTATCTACACAATTGTACAGAATATGCTTCCCATAATATTCCACTCTGTCAAATGAACATTAGTAATGGCTATGACACATGGTTGATGACATTTCAAGTACACGTGAATCCAGGTTCTCAGTTGAGCTCATGCATGTTAGGCCCATGCATACCTGCCTCAATAGAGACATGATTCTAATACATCTGTCAGCAAAGAGATAAATTACTATACATCATGACCTCTCATGCTACCTGCCAATAAATGAAACCCCATGTTAAATTTGAAAGGATCAAGGCCAGATGGCCTCCCCCACGGTGACCAACCTTCCCTGCCCGCGGAGGTGGGCTCCCACACTGCACAGAGGAGGACCAGTCCCTGTCCATCTCCTCTGAGCAGGTATTGTCACTGCCCCCTGTCCCCATGAGTGAGGCAGGGTTGAGCCTCCCACTTCACGCCACTCCTGCGATCCTTGGCCTCCCGCATAACTTGGACCTGTGACTAGTGCAGCCTGTGAGTTTGAGCACTGCAAGGCCGTGGCGTGGGGCCTTCCCAGCAGCTCCGGTGACAGCAGCACCGGGTCCCAGGAGAGGGCAGGTAACTTGGGGGCTGAGGAGATGCTGCCCAAGTCCATCAGCGAGTCCCTGCCCACACTGTCTGACTCAGACACCCCGCCTGCGCCTTTGGCACTACAGACTCAGATGAGCACATGGGGGGCTGCCCGACTCCCTCAAGGTTCCTTCTCCACTGCCCACCCTGCCCGGTAGACCCTGAGCTGCTGCCCCCCACAGCTCCCTGCCACCCTCCCCCCAACAGGCCATACCTGGAAGTCCCTGGCTCGCCCCACCCCCAAGCCCACTCCAGTGATCGCAGCCAAGGCCACGGGGCTGCCTTGGGGGGACTGGGCCAGTGGGCCACTCAGCGCGCAGAGCAAGCCCAGGGACAAGGGAGGTGGAGCACCCCTGTCCAGAAAGTCCTCGGACCCATCCACGTCAGCCTGCAGCCAGCCAAGAGGGTTGGAGGCCTCCCCTGGTTGCCCTGCCTGCCTTGATCTGGCCTACCTGCCCAAGAAGGCAGTGCCTGCCTGGTCAATGAGGAGTTCTCATCCAAGGCCAGGGCCAGCACAAGGAAGGTGGAATGTGGCAGTCCTGGACGCACTGCTGGCCGCAAAGCAGCAGTGAGACCTGACCTCCAGTGACTCTGATCCCCACCTTCAACTCAATGGCCATGCACAGTGGTTTGAGGAGATGTGTGCTCAGCACCAAGTTCTGGGGGTCAGGGTGCTGGGCAGTAACAGCACTGTGTCCATTCAGGATGAGGTGTCCCCCCTTGAAAGTGGAATTCTAGCCCTGCCTCACCCCCACCTCACCCCTCAGCTTAAATCAGCCACTGTCCTGGAGTCACTGCATCAGAAATAAACCAAGTGTCCCATTCAAAAAAAGAAAAAAAAAAATTAGAAGGTTCTGATAAACTGGATATGTGCCTTTAAACCTCATAAATCTCCCTAAGCTTTGCCACCTACTTTTAAGCAACTTATAGGACTACTCATAAACTTCTCATGTTGATTAATCCTCTCTGAATCCCTAGTTACTCTCCAGGTAACATTGCTATGTAGAAAATGTGCTGCAGGCAAAGGAAACAAAGGTAAGGAAAGGCTATAGCCAAATGCAAATCACACTGGTAAATATTCCAAAGCCACTCAGGTTGGTAACCATCAGTTTTGTCCTAGTAAGATGCTGCGAGTCAATTTAGCTTACACAAACAAACAGCAAACATTCAAAAAGACCTCCAGAGGCCAAATGGCCTTGAAATGACAGGAACACCACTCTGACTAGCTGGATTACATCGATATGTCTTAATCTGCTGGTCTTCCTAAGATGTACAGTACTAGCTCAAGTAATATATAAATGCCTTTGTATCTTGAAAAACCTTGTAAATTTTCTCTGCTACCTTAAATATAAATAATTTTCTATTATTCAATTCAGAAATGATTTAGACTCATTTTTGTAATATATAGTAAATGTAATCTTGCTAAATATCAGGCATGAAAAAAATTCTGGACTGCTAGTTTCACATTAAATATATTACTGCAGTCTATCTTTTCAGCAAACCAACTCAATGGAAGATATAATAAACAGACGTTAAGATTAAACAGTACTGTGCTTAGTGTTCCAAGCTCTTCATTAGACACTCCGCTGTCAAATTACACCAAAATGCTGATCTTACTCGTGTGCTCTTTTAAAACAGTTTCTGAAACATTTTAATGTGAATTTAATTCAGGAAAAACACCTATACAAAATCATACCTTAAAATCCAAAATCTTACAGTGGCCTAACATTTGTTAGAGGACTTGCTCTGTAAGTAGACTGAGCTTTTGAACTTCATCTTTGGATACTTAATAAAATGAAAAAGTCATATATATCATAACCCCAATGAAAGCAACAACAAAACAAGCAAAGAAATAAAAATGCCACCTACTCCCATTCTAGGGGAACTAAGTTTAATATCACGGCTTATAAGATTCTGACTATCTCCCATAATTATGAAGAAATGGGGAGATTATATTAAAAGATTAAAAGTGAGCACTTAATTATTAAAAAACTCATGGATCTTTGTATATCTATAGAAAATTCTAATTATTTGAGCCATGTAAGAGAGAAACAGCAACACTAATAGTTTGTTGTTTGTGTGTATGTGTGTGTGTATGGTTGTTTATTTTAAAGAGAAAGAGGTTTACAGAGAAACTCTGGAGTTGCCTTGTGGGTGGTGAAAACCTAACGTCGACCCACCAGGTGACAATCCAAACTCTAATAAAACTTCCCTGGCAACTGGACAGCTGTGTGATTTTATTTTCCTCTCTGACCCTGTATTTCTTCCCTATGAAATGAGAGAAGTAATACTTTTCTCATAGAAGGGCTATAGGGTGGAATGACAATCTTCATAAAATGTCTCAAAGGCACAAAATTGTAGTAGCACCACAAAGACTATTTGCCCTACAACTCTGAATGCTAACAAAGCATTCTTCCAGGTATACAGGACCAAGAGGGGCGTAGGAGCTTGTATCCAAAGCAGACAGTTTTGTTTACTGAATAGCTAAGAGCCATGATCTAGCCACATGATGTCAAGGAAAAGGCTTTTGTGATCTTACTTCAATGTAAGCAGAATAAAATTATGCCCCAAAGCCAACTATTTGCTGATGTCAAGGCCATTTTCACTGTCTGAGCTACAGTCCAGGAGTAACACACTGGCTCTCTCTCAAATTACAGCTCACCAGAATGTGGGAGGGGTTATAGCAACTCCCTACAGCCAGCATCAGTCCATTGAAAGATGCAGACGGTGGCAGGGGATGTATTAATGTAAACTTCTTTCTTCCAATCTTTTTTTTTTTTTTTATGCCCCACCTTATGCCCCATCACTCCAAAATATTAATACTTGGAGGAAAGGGAGCATCTTTTCGATTACATGCCCTGATAGCCTGTCACTTCCTCTGCCTCCAAGCCCCATGGACATTTGAACCTGAAGCCATCAGATGCACTGAGTAGATTTAAATGATCTCGGGTTTAGCCAGGGAGGCTCTGGCACAAAGGAGCATATTAACATGACATGTTTCCTGAGCCCTATTACAGCTCCCTCTTCATTCTCCAAAGGGTCATCTGCGTACATCCAGGGTCTACTGACGCAGGGCATGGCCTGAGTCATTGAAGACTCTAGGGGAGAGTGAGGAGGGAGATTATATACAAAGGAGGAAGCTCGGGATTTTCCTTCAACCAGCTACCTGCACACAGAATCCTGAAACTCTGATATCCAACCTGTTATGTTTTCAACGCTTTAGTAACTAAGGTAACCGAGTCTTTGACCTGTCACCCATGGCAGGTTTGTGCTATGTGAGAAGAAACAAATTCATTATTTATTCCTGAGTATTTCTGCCTTGTGCTGGATGGTTTCATCTCACTTTCTGCTACAGTCAGCCAGGTTCTATCCGGCTGCTTTGCACACAGTCTGACCAGTTAGAAAGCTACGTTCCTGCTTAAAATTGCCTTTCTCTGCTTTTGTTATCTATTCCCTCACCTGTGGCACCTGCATTCAAAATGAATTTTCTTCTGCTTTTCAGCAGGGCTTCAGTCAATGGACTTCAAAATCTCATTAATTGCTGGAAGTGATTTTATAAATATTTAAAGATAGAGACGTTCACAGAGAAACTATGGAGTTGCCTTATGGGTGGTAGAAGCCCCAAATCAACCCACTGGGCAACAGTTCAAAGTCTAATAAATTCCTGGCAATTGGGTGTAACAAACCTTAAAGGCAATGATCTGACTCTTTTGGCTGAGCCTGTACCTAATGAACCATCACCAAATTCATGTCATATATTTTAACATTGTTTCTCCTTCTCTTCAATTCTAAGGGATCCTCCTCATCTCGCTAACATTTTTACTTTAAGCATCCAAGTATCTATCATCTATCTATCTATCTATATCTATCTATCTATCTATCTATCTATCTATCTATCTATCTATCTATCTATCTATCTATCTATCTATCATCTATCTATCTATCTCTATCTATCTATCTATCTATCATCTATCTATCTATCTATCTATCATCTATCTATCTATCATCTATCTATCTATCATCTATCTATCTATATCTATCTATCTATCTATCATCTATCTATCATCTATCTATCTATATCTATCATCTATCTATCATCTATCTATCATCTATCTATCTATCTATCTATCATCTATCTATCTATCTATCTATCTATCTATCTATCTATCTATCTATCATCTATCTATCTATCTATCTATCTATATCATCTATCTATCATCTATCATCTATCTACCTATCTATCATCTATCATCAATCATCTATCTATCTATCATCTATCTATCATCTATCTATCTATCTATCTATCTATCTATCTATCTATCTATCATCTATCTATCTATCTATATCTATCATCTATCTATCATCTATCTATCTATCTATCTATCTATCTATCTATCTATCTATCTATCTATCTATCTATCATCTATCTATCATCTATCTATCTATCATCATCTATCTATATCTATCTATCTATATCATCTATCTATCATCTATCTATATCTATCATCTATCTATCTATCTATCTATCTATCTATCTATCTATCTATCTATCTATCTATCATCTATCTATCTATCTATCTATCTATCATCTATCTATCTATTTATCATCTATATCTATCTATCTATCATCTATCTATCATCTATCTTCTATCATCTATCATCTATCTATCATCTATCATCTATCTATCATCTATCATCATCATCTATCTTCTATCATCTATCATCTATCTATCATCTATCATCATCTCTCTATCTATCTATCATCTATCATCTATCATCTATATCATCTATCCACATTACTCTCTTGATCATTACATTTGGAATTATGGTCTTAAACCAGGACTGACTTCTTGGCTGTGCTATCTGTACACTGGTCCCTTCACTCAGAAGAATCTCATACTTGGTTTCATGACCTACTATCGCTGTATTGAAATTCTTAATAAATTTTGAATAAATAGGCCTGCATTTTTATATTTTGCTGGGGCCCAGGATTTATGTAGATAGCCCTGCCTTGAAAACCATTTACATGCTCACAAGTTCCAGGCTGCCCTCAGGATTCAATTGCTTTCTCTGCAGCTCCCCTTGGATGTCTAGCATATACCTAAAACTAACAAGCATCTGAATCCCATCTTCAGTCCTAAACCTGCTCTTCTAGGGATCTTCCTTAACTTGTTAATTCCATCTTTCTGGCTGTTGAGACAAAAACCTTGAAATTCCTCTCTTACACTCTCACTCTATGAAAAATCCTGATGATACTACCTTAAAATTTGTTCAGACAAGTCATTTTCCACTACCCCCAATGGTACTCCACTAGTCCTGCCAATGTCATCTCTCATTTGGATTATCCCTATAACTGTCCTACTGATTTCTCTTCTGCTTTTTGTTCTTTTCTGTCTCATCCATCACCTAATTGATCTTAACACATCAGCCAGAATAATCCCATTCTTTATAAACCAGGTTAGGTCACCCCTACTCTCAGAACTCTATCATGACTCCCTACGATGGTGTCCCTATCACGGCCTACAGGGTCCTCTGAAGTGATCTGGCTTCACTCTTTCCCTCATTCATTCTCTTTCCACCACACTGGCTTCCCGGAACATAACAAGCATGCTTTTGCTTTGAGGCTTTATATTAAAGGCTAACTCCTTCACCTCCCTCATGTCTTTCCTGAATGTTCTTTCTCAGTGAGACCATTTTTAAACATAGTATTAAATATTGTAACCCCCATCCCTCCAGTAGCATTTCCAGCTTTATGTTTCTCCTCAGCATCTAACATTTTCTATCATTGAAAGTCTATATATTTTACTAATTTAATTTATGTATTGTCTATTTCCCTCAACTATAATAAGAATGCCATGAGTGCAGGAATTTTTACCTGTTTTGTTTACTGCTATAAACTTAACACCTATAATACTGCCTGGATGATATACATTTCTTATATTCTTTGAGGTGGTGAAGGTACTTACTCTTGAATTTAGCACTTAAAGAAAATAACCCATGTAGTTTCAAGAGAAAAACAATAAATCAGATCCTAAAGCTAGAAAATAGAAAATTTGAGGGCCCCATTAAACCTCAAATCAACATCTAGGCTGGGACAGAAACACTTGGATAGATAAATATGATGCTCTTTTAAACTATAAATATGTCAATAATGGGCCATTTTGTTCTCAGCTTAGCAAAAGACAATATAAATTAAAAGCCAATGGACTTCATTTTGGGAATATAAGTTCTCTGGGCTCAGCCTTGAATCCCTCCCCGACATAAGAGCTGTATAACTGAGGGTAATGCACTCACACTATTTATAAGCTTCCATAGACTTTGCTCAAATGATTTAAGGAGACAATGCATGTAATATATTGGCACAGTGCCTGGCACATAGTAATCAATAAGCAATACCTATTGTCATTAATTAACCTTGATCATGTTTCTCTATTCATAGTCCTCCATTCCTCACACAATAAAGACTTAACAATACTGTTCTCTCAAAATGAGCCTCAAGTACTTTAGCCTTTTTAGCAGCACACACACACACATACACACACAGTCACAAAATATTTATTCATAAGTAAATATGTTTTATACTTATGGGAAACTCTAGAGTCAGCACACTCAAAGAATCCGTCTACTTTCATTCCCAGAAAAATCACTATCGTGAGTATTGTGTCTGTCCTGTAGGCAGCAATCACAGTGCTGCTGACCCATCCACAGGTCAGAGACATTGCATTGTGTTTCCATTAGTGGAGATGAAGGTGGGTTTGCTCCCATCCCTATGCAGCATCTCATTTGGCCAGGACACATGTGGTAACAAAATAAAGAGTCAAATCAAAGGGTGATGCAGCAGGGCAGGTTCACAAGTGAGGTCTGAATTCTTAACCTCGGACTTACTGGGAATGGTGGCAATCAGATGCAGAGAGTAATAAAGCACCAGCCAACAAGCAGAATATCAGCTTTGCTAAGGATAAGAAAGGACAAGTGTAAGGAAACTCAAGATCCTCTAAAGAAGCAAGAATACATATTGGACTTATAATAAGTGCTTATAATTAAATATACATGATATTTAATATTTGCATTAGTAAATAGTTTGTTTTTTATTAAAGTCTGATAGTTTATGAAGTAGGTGTTTTAAAGTAAAGCATTATTAAATAAAATGTAGTCTTTAATTCTCAATTATTCTACATAAATACTATTTATAGAAACATAATAAAAATAATTTCTCAAACAATAGTGTTGCATTTTCTGCTGTGACATATGCAAATGAAAATGAGGCATCTACTTGCTAACTGTTCATTGGTTTCTCTTTTACAGGTAATTTTCTTAAAGTTTCCCTCTATGGACTCCTGCTTCAATGCTGTCTTTTAGCCCTTTATTAATTTGCAACAGCACAGTCAGAAGTGAGAATAAGAGTAATGAAGACACTTTTAATTATTATGATTTAAATAGTATCTATTTGAATGGATACAAAACATAATAAGTGGAATGTATATATATATGTGTGTGTATATATATATATATATATATATATATATATATATACACACACATATGAAGAGAACAAATAACAAAAGCTTAAAATTTTTAGAAAGAAGCAAGGGAGAGGAAACAATTACTGTAAGAACAAACTTTATGAACTATATAATTATATATATTATATATTATATTTATTGCATATGTATCTATAATAGATAGGTGACAGATAGATAAATAGATAGATATAGATAAAGCCTTAGCAGTCAAAGCAAAAAGAAAATATTTTGAATCCTACAGTTATCATTGTCTGGAGAAAGATTTGTTGTAAGTAAAATTTGAGGAGAAATTTATTATTTAGATTCTATTATTGAAGGAGATTTGGTAACATTATGGAAATGGCTTCAATTACAATTTTGAAAAAGGCACTGAATCATTGCTTAACTAGATACTTCCTACATAACCCTTTCTAAAGCCAAAACAATCAGATCAGTACCTTGGGGCAGAAACTTTGGCATAAAGTGTTATAGAAATACTATTTTTTCCTGATGATGTGATTTAAAACAGGAAGAACCAAGAGAAATGATGTTATAAGCTACATTGTATTACCTCCCCCAATTCACATGTCATGTCAATGTGACCATATTTGGAAATAGAGTACTTAAATGTGTAATTGAGTTAAAATGAGGTCTTTAGGGTGGTTCCTAACCCAATCTGGCTGGTGTCCTTGTGTGAAGAGGAGATGAGGAAACCCAGAATCACACCAGGGATGTGTGTGCGCAGAAGGCCCATGTGAAAGCCAATGAGAGAGGCCTCAGAAGAAACCAATACTTTTGACACCTCGATCTTTGCATTCAAGCCTCCAGAACTATGGGAAAACAAATTTATACTGTTTAAGCCACTCAGTCTGTGGCACTTTGTTATGGCAGCCCTAGGAAGCTAACACAGAGTTAATATCACTCAAAGAGTTTTAAAAGTCCTGTGATTACAATTGGTTTGTGTTTAAACATACTAATAGTATCTCAGAGTTTTCTGATGTTGACTGAAGAGGTAAATTGAGGTATTGTACAATAATTACAACCATAATATTTATCAGTTATTGAGCATGAGATATCAGCATTATGTCAAATATTTTATGCATATTATTTTCTCATGATAATTCTATATGTTAGAAATGGGTCTATTTTGGAGACTTTAAATAACATCTTCAAAGTCACACAAACATGAAGATACAGCCGAGATTTAAACTGAGGTCTGTGTGACTTGGAAATCCATATCCTTACCACACACCATATGGCTCCCCTAGATACACAGAGTGGTGAAAGTACAAGAATAGTATGACTAGAATCCTCACTAAGTCAGAAAATCATCCTTTTTCTAATAGAGATTGGCTACACTTCCTAAAAATTTGAGACTCAGTTAAAGCACATGAATTAACATTTAATTGAGAATTCAGAGGATTCTCTTCAAAACCGCTGTTATCAATCATCTTCCTTTTTCATAAAAAAACCTCATTGTGGATCCTCAAGAAGATCTGACTTTCTTAGAACTATCTTGTTGAGTTTGACAGAATCATCTTCCCAGAAATATGGACCTAAAAAGCTGGATAAAGTAATCTTATTAAATGAAGGTACTTAAGATTGGGTTTGCACTGGCCAGAGCAGAGAAGTACCTGAATGAATCGCTGACTACCAAGAGGGACAGGGACTCTCCTGAATCAGAAGACAAATTGTCAGCATGTAGCCACCAGAAACAGGCTATTGACAACACAGTAGGCAGGCAAACTGGGAACCACAAATACTGGGTGCTGAAAAGACTAATTAGAGTTGTACTGAGGGATCTCCGCTCACCCCTTATCCATGGACTATCTTTGGGGAGCCTGAATATTAAGACTGCTCCCTTTACTAAGATTAGCCATAAAATTAGGTGAGTTGGGGAGATGTAATGTAACTCTGTCCGAAAGGGTGACAGTTCCACACCCAACTCATCCTCAAAGACACATACTTCTCTCTGTTTCCCAGGCCCTGATGAATGCATCTTCCATAACTCAGGGATCATGACATCCTTGCCTCAGATATAATTTTACCTATTCTTGTCACATACATGCCTCTATCCTGGCAATTCTAGACTCATCACATAATCATTTCTGAGACAATCTATAGAAGAATATCTTTGGGTATAAGAAATCTTATTCTGTAAAAGATACAGATGAAGGTTAAGGTAGGTAGATTTCTACGGAGGAAAAGCCTCAGATCTAACATTGTTTTAGACTTTGTATATTGGTCCCCTGTGGTGTCTGATTTACACACACGAGTCTGCCTGAATGCCAGCTATGGTTGAAGCATTCAGGAAAATTAAACTTTACCCATACATATGGTGACATACCCCAGTCATCATGCCAAACCATGGTGAAAGCATGCTGCTAATGTCAGACGAGTGATCTGCTACATTGTGTACTGATCACACAAATTGGCATCTAGTATCTCATGTGAAGATTCAGTTCTTTGTGGTAATGACAGCTCTCAGGAAAAGACAGAACTATTCAAACGGGTCCCAGACATTGAAATACCCAGCAATCACAACCTGAAGAAGTTGTGAGTGTCAAATATCAACCAGTGGAAGGTGGAGAATGCTTTCAGCAAGCTCACATTTCTAGGTCTCACTACACGTCTTCTTACTCTGAATGAAACATCTAGCAGTGTTTTAAGATGACCATGACCAGGCACCTGAAGAGGTTAATGCAAAGGGTGAAGGAAAGGAGCCTCCTGTACAATCTTCCAGGAGAAACTAACCCAAGGCCCCTCCCAGCTGGTCTGAGCCAACCACCAGGACCATTTCTTGACATTCATATTATTCTCCTGGTTGTCCTGCCAAGAATATGAGTTCTGAAAACAAGAAACTTGTGAGACATGAGCTAGAACCAAAAAACTTAAAAGCATATTCTAGAGCCAAGCATCAATCAGAAATCCCAAGCATTTAAATCTCCTGGGAGAGTGAACCCAAAGGTCATCTCCGATTTCCCTCCTTCCAAAGACTATAGCACCATGATTGGCTACATTGATATGTTGGATGCAGATGGCTCATTTTGTCCCCACTCAGGTCAACTGGACCACTGCTTAGGTCCTGAGTGGCCTGACCCAATGGCATCTGACTGAGTCTTCCTACTGGGGCCCTGTGTTGTTCTGTTGAGACTAAAGTCACCAGATTATACCTATAATCATCAGTCAGCTTCCAAAGTGATGTAGCTCTGACATTAAATATTCTACTGAGAACATCAAGCAGAATACTCTGAATTTCCTTGAAACTCACCCGGGTTTTTACCCTTCCCTCACCTGTAAATCAGTTTTGGAGTGCTTTGTAACTCCTATTCCACAATAATCTCCTCAGTATTCCCAGGCCCTCCCCCCTTCCACCCTGTGGTCTTAACTAAAACTTTTTCTAAAAGTATTGCTTCTCTCCAGTCTCTTGAGTGATGGTTGTTTTTATTCTCTTAATCCATATCACTCAGGGAAGGTGATTTGGTTGGGGCATTCCTTACTCTCCTTTGTTGCTTCTGGGTCATTACATGCTCATTCTTTCCCCCAAATATCCTGCTTTATAAGCCATCATAATATTCAGTGATATATCCTCTCTCATCCTTGCTATCTAGCCCCGGTCCAGAGTAGTGCTCTCTAGCCCAAGCAATGTGGTTATTTTCGATAAATTCTACACCCATGTGCATGATTCTTCCACCTCCCTGACTTATCGTTTCCTTAACTTCCTCATTATCAATGATGTTGTCCTTTACTGCATCCCAGCCACTCACATTCATGACCACAGCCTGGATCTTAAATACTCTTTTTAGGTTCTTGTAATAAATTCTGGAAAAGACTTTGGTTTAATATATTGAATTTTGGTAAGAGATTTCTTACATTATCTTGTATTTTTCCTTAAGTCATTGACTTTCTCACTTAGAATAAATATAGAGTTATGTTCACAGGCTTCAGTGATATGAGTGTTATTGCCCAGGAGTGACAAGTAGCTAATATTCAGAGGGATGGATATTTCTCATTTCTCATACTGCATGTTTCTGCATGGAAATGGCTTGCCAGGCAGCCTAATAAGGAACCAGAATTAATGTAGATGTGTGCAGGGACCTATTGCAATAAAACTGGTGATGAGTTGCAAATATTTAAAAATTGGGACTGTTAACTTTGACCATACTTCATTGTGATAGAATGTGGACTTTTACAAGTATAAAAAACCAAATGTTAAATAGCATAACTTGTATTTTACTAAATAATAAAAAGTAAACCCAGCTATTATCAAATAAAGTATGTGTAGTTATAATAACTGCTTTATGCATTATATATTAACATTTTTAATTAAATATTTTATATTCAGAAAATGATTTTTAATTTCTAGGTATTTAATGATAATTACCAAAATCACAACAACATTTGCTACATTTTTTATTGCAAATATCCTGTATCTTAGTTTGATGATGGGTTAAATAGACTTATGGATTGCATCAAGACAATTGCCATATGTACCATGGTATGTATAAAATAGTATTTCAAAGACCACAAATCAATTATAAACAGAATTTTAGAACATAAATTATTCTAATTTTGGAGGACCATCTGGATGCTATTATTAAAACTGTGTTCCTAGGAGTAGAAGTAGAGAATTATATAGACAAATTATTCCACTGGTAAACCTGATACACTGAGTTTCAAGTATGTTCAGACTATTGATGCTTCAGAGAAATTGCATCCAAGTGAAAAATTTAATTGCTGTGGAGGAAATAGCATTGAGTACTCTTTATTTTAAACTTATGGAAACATAGTCTTGTACTTTTTCTTTTATTACTGCTAACAAGTAACTTAAAGTGCAAAGTTATAAATATAGTAGCTTACCAAGGTGAAAATTAGAAGAAAACACATTTTTAACTGAGAAAATGGGTGTCACATTGGTATCAAAATATGTGCCCCTTATTCCATTTTTATGGACTTGTTTCTGGGTTGGGGTGCCTGACCAGTCAGGGAGTACTGTGACTAAAATTAGTGAGGTCATTTGACTAGATTTCAAAAATGACAAATGTCATAAAAGTGTTTTACAGAATTTATTACAAGAAATCAAGAAGTGTGTGTACTTTCTCTACAAACTCTTTGCCCTTTCTGCTGCCTGGGTATTTATGACATTGACATAGTAGAGGATGGCAAAACCATAGGATGGAAGAAATATGGGTCCATGAATCACTATATGGAGGAGAGGGCCCGTCAACCAAGAACAACTTCAGACTGTTATGTGAGTGAGAAATAATAATGTATACTCAGCACACACTCTGAGTTACTTGTCCACAGGTGGTAGATTTGTACTGAACTGGTTAGTCCCTCAGGTAATTGTGGTGGTTGAGAGGGGTGAGGGTTAATGTCTATGTCTATCACAGAAAATTGAAGCTACAATATCCTCAGATGGGTTAGAACAATTGACCTTGTTCTTGTCATTACGTCATTACCACATTCTAACAAAGTGTCTAGTCTATCAAATATAACCGTGAGCCATTCAGTTTATTCTAAGGTTCGGTGACCTTGGTATTTGGTTAGGGAAAGAAAGAACCAAGGTAGGTTTTCTATTACATTTTCAAGAAAAAATCATTTCAGGCACTTTGTATAGGCTTCAGGACTTGAGGGAGTTTATAGGAAGGGGAGCCAGTATAACTCAGCACTTACAAAAGAAAGTTGGGCTGTCAAAGTATAGTCTAAACTTCCAAAGTCAGCAACTTAGCGCTTGTGCCTCATGTACATACAGCTTTCTCTTCTAACCTCTTTCCCTCAGCTAGTTCACATCTGACACTATATCTAACCAGCTTCTTTGGCACAGGGAACAACAATCACCAATCTCTGAATACTCTTTAAAAAAAAAGCTACAGAATTATCATTGAGAGCTCTTTTCTCACAGAGTAAATTTTGCCAAGTTCCATAATTTACTTCTTTTCTTTGAATAGCTATACTTTGTTGTTACTGCAAAGCCTTCCCCTGTATCTATTTTGATTCATGAATTTCTACTGTATATTATATTATTGCCCTCAATTATTTACTCCACCCTTTCCCTGCAATATGATTACACATCTTCGCCCATTGTTGATTGTGCAATTTTCAGAACTGTTCTTTAGGAAATAACTTTCTTTTCTATTCCATTCAAGTCAAGGTTTATCATGTGATATGTTTATTCTTAGTCTGATATTTTTATATATTTATTTATAAATATTTATTGATTGACTTTAGAGAGAGAGGAAAGGTGAGAGAGATTTCTTGTTCCACTTATTTATGCATTCACTGGTTGATTCCTGTATGTGCCCTGACTGGGATCAAACCCACAACCTTGGCCTATCAGGACAATGCTCTAACCAACTGAGCTACCTGGCCAGGGCCCTATCATGCGATATGTTTTAAACAATGAGTTGTGAACAGGTATCATATCACTATGCCTAAGCAGAAGTTTTACATAATTCAGTGGTTGGCTCTAACGTATTTTCTTTGCTAAGAGAATGGTACATTCCAGATGGAGGCCGACCTATAGCAACTGTAATCTCTGATATGTAATGCAGGGGGGAAATAAATCACTGCTGCTTATTACAGCAGCACACGCTAGTAAAGGCTGACTGATATATTCTGGAGACTCAATGTGGTACAACTGAGACACCATTCTTTTCAGAAAGTCAGAAAGCCAAAATTAAACACTTGAACTTTCCACCACTGAATGAGGAAACCCCAGGCCAATAAATTAACTGCTATGAGTCTCTTGCTCTCATATGTAAAATAGGAAAAATTATTCCTGACCTGATAAAGTAACAGGGTTGATTATGACTAATGTATTTTTAAAAAGTGTTTTGAAAGTACTGAAATAGCAAACTGTTGGGTGTTAATATTATTCAGTATCAATATCTTCCCTGAAGTGTTTCTGCCTCCAGCTTTTCTGTCAAATATAAGGGATTTAGGAAAACCTTACTTTCTTGAAGTGTTGATCTGGGACAAGAAAACTGAAACAAACAAACCAAGCCAGAGAGGTAATTAGAGGTAAAGATCAGGTCCTCCGGCTCAGACCATGATCCAGTTAAGAACTCCGAAAACCCTAGTCAAGGTGGGAAAAGTAAGACTTTCTGCCAAACTAGAGACTAAGTACTAGAATGGAAGGGAGCTCCTAAAAATCTAAGATAATAAGGTATATTTACAGTAGGGTTTATTATGCCCAGGCTCCCTGTAAGCTCTTTACATGCATTGTCACTTTCTATGAATTCATGCAACTCGTTGAAGGAGGTACCATGTTTATACACACTCTGCAGATGAGGAACTGAGGCCTAGGCCTTTAGGCCACTAGCCCAAGGTCATCGGGTGAGTGAGTGGTGGAGCAGGATCCCAACCCAGGGGATCTGGCTCCGGAGCCTGTGTACCTCCCTTTGACCAGAACACTGACTCCATGGTTCTTAAAAGGTAAGGGAGCGAAGCTCCACAAACTCTAAAGAAAACACTGGGCTCAAGGGCAGAATATAAATGAAAATTGATGCTAAATTAAGATAAACCTATCCATCTTTGCCAAGAAAACTTATTACCATCAATGCTTAAAATATAAAGGAAAATGAAAAATGTCAATCTGTTATTTATTGTTTTTCAAGCTAGTTATTTCCCATTAGGAATATATTCTATTTAACAGTAAATAAAAATTAGATATGTGGACAAAGATATATTTATAAAGATGTTCATTAGTCATTATTCATAAAAAATTTAAATCAGCATAACTCAGTTACCAAAAATAAGATGAATATATAAGTAATAGCACAGCCATGGGATACAATATAATTTAAAGAATATATATGTTGAGACAGCACCCATGTTATGATTCCAAAACAAACATTTGTTTCTAAGACCCAAATTAGGATGAAAGAAACCAAAACATTAACCCTGACTGTTCATATAAGATGGAACCATGAGTGATATTTCTTTCTGTTTTTTGGGGGGATGGGGGGTTGGTATGAATTTTCCTTTTCTACAATGAGTATAAATTAGTTTTACAAAAAAAAAAAAAAAAGAGTAGAACTTAAACAAAGGAGATAAACCCTTCACTTTGCAGGTGCATGTATTTATGTAGGTGTTTTGTTAAAAACAAGAACAACTGATAAATGGATATAAGTGAGATCACCTTTTAGTAGCTCCCTCTTGCCACTACAGAAGCAAGATCAACTGAACTAAGCAAGCCACATTCACTCAACTGGTGGTAGAGTCTGTGTGACCCTTTGGACATGACAAAGAATAAAGCTAATTGCCCTCATGGAGAATGGCTGCTGTCTCTGATAGAGGGATTATCTTAATGAATTATCAAACAACTTTAAAACCTGTAGCTTTCACTTAGGAATGTAATAATTAAATAACGCTGCAATTATAGACTTATGGACACATATATTTATTTATTGTTGATTTTGTAATTTTTTAAATGCTAGGTCACATTTATCAATATGTTTTTACAAGGTCAATTAACAATTTGTTAAAAGTGAATCTTATTTTAAAAGAACATACATTGTATGTGTCAGTCCATTAATATGTATGTGACCTATTTTATATGCTTATTTACATTTACTGCAAGACTGGGAAGTAATTATGAACTCAGAATTCTACAATGCCCAATTTTTGATGAATTCTGGTGTGCCAAACGATATACAATTTATCATATATTTTTCCTTTTATTTTAGAAAATTATAATCTTTTCATAAGATTAGCTTCCATTTCTGAAACTAATATTATTTTTAGCAAAAATTTTCAGTCGTTTGATTTTATATAAATATTATATATTTTATATTATATTTTAAATGAATATATGTATTTTGCATAAATAGAATAGTGTGAATATTAAGTATTTGGCCATAAACATTTAAAATATCTCTTAGATATTGCCCATGTTTATTAATCTAATACTAATAGCTGCATAATTTCAATTATATTGACTACATAATTAAAATAATATCTTGATATTATATATTTAGATTTTTGTTTCTAGTTTGGGGCCATATTATTGAAAATTAGGCTCTGCATCACTCTCTATTCTCACTTCAAAGCCTGAACTTTAGCCCTCATTTTCTCCTGCCTATTACATACCTTATATTTCCTTCGTGTGTGTGTGTGTGTGTGTGTGTGTATATATAGAGAGAGGTCTTTTCTCAAGCATTTTTACTTCAAATGTAGCATTTCTTTAAAATTATCTGTAGGTACTTAGCTGTATCAGTCAGGATTTAACCAGAGAAACAGAACCAATACCTAAGATACAGATAGATTCATGATAGATAGATGATAGATCAGATGATATAGATAGATAGATGATAGATAGATAGATGATAGATAGGTAGATAGAGATAGATAGATGATAGATAATAAATAAATGATAGACTGATAGATGATAGATGATAGATATAGATAGAGATAGATAGATGATAGATATAGATTAGATAGATAGATAGATAGATAGATGATAGATGATAGATAGATGATAGATAGATAGATAGAGATAGATAGATAGATAGATAGATGATAGATAGATAGATAGATAGATAGATAGATAGATAGATAGATAGATAGATAGATGATAGATAGATGATAGATAGATGATAGATAGATAGATGATGATAGATAGATAGATAGATAGATGATAGATAGATAGATAGATAGATGATAGATAGATAGATGATAGATAGATAGATATAGATAGATGACGATAGATAGATAGATGATAGATAGATAGATAGATGATAGATAGATAGATAGATGATAGATAGATAGATATAGATAGATGACGATAGATAGATAGATGATAGATATAGACAGACAGCTACCCACGGGTGCTCTTGGTCCTTTACAATTCCATATCAATTTTCATACATGCCCTTTGGGGATTTTGATTTTATTGCATTTATGTACAGATCAATTGGAGAATTTTATATCTTTACAAAGCTGAGTCTTCTCACCCAGGAATGTTTTATATACTTCCATTAACTGAGTCCTTTTTAATAGATATCGATATTATTTTGTAGTTTCAGTGTAAAGATCATTTATTTATTTTATCAGGTTTATTTCTAGGTATTTGATATTTCTGTTACTATAAATGTTTTTTCATAATTTTATTTTCTATGTGTTGTTTCTCTATAGAAATACAATTAATTTTGCATATTGACCTTGTATCCAGTGACCTCGTTAATTTTATATATCAATTTTAACAGCTTAACTGTAGGCTCTTTTGGAATACCTATACTCACAATTCATGTCATCTGTAAACAGTGAGGGTTTTTTCCCTTTCTAAACTTTATGCCTTTTATTTGTCTTTCATGTTGTCTTGCACTGAACAGAAATACTGGTATGACATTAAATAACAGTAATAGTGGGCACCCTTGATTTTTACTCAAATTCAGGGAGAAAATTTAAATAATTTACTATTAATTATGCTATTTGCATTTTAACTACTCATTATTAGATTAAGAAAGTTATTTTCTAGTTTTAGTTTGATGTTTTTGTTTTAAATGGATATTGATTTTAATGAATTTAACTTAATTTAAGAATCAAAAATTTTACACATTTTTAGTCTTCCTGTCTGCACAATACATACTTTATTTATTCAAATCTTATTTTCAATTTTTCAATGTAGTCCTCTAATATTCTTAAAACAGGTACTATATTTCCTTGTTAGATTTGTTCTTAGGATTTAATGTTCCATTATAATTAAGGTATTTTTTATTCCATTATATTTTCTGATTACTGGTAGGATATAAGAAAGATGTTGGGTTTTTTTTTGCTGTTGATAATGTATCAGGTTATTGTATTGTGCCCTACAATTTCTTATTAATGCAAGAAACATTCACTTGATGTCTTTGGATATTCTGGATATATAATAGCTTTTTTTAAAAAAAGATACTTTTCCTTCTTCCTTGTCAAACACTAAAACTCAATTCTGTTTTATGTCTAATTGCATTGGCTTAAATTTTTGGAAAAATTCTAAATAAAATTGAATTAAATAAACATTCTTATTTCATTGCTAATTTTGTAAAGAATGTGTCTAGAATCTCATAATTATAAATGATGCTAATTCTTTCTTTAAGATACATATGCTTCATTATAGAATAGAAGCACTTCTCTCATTTTTTCACAATTGTTTTCTTTTAAAAAAGAATGGATATTGAAAGTTTCATGCATTTTCATAATCCATTGATAAGATCTTAAGACTTTTATAATTTGATCAATTAATAAGATTCCTTGGTATATTTATTATCTTCTCATTTTGCAAGTGTTTTACTGTCCTGTTGAATTGTTATCTGGTATGTTATTTACTATTTTACATACATATATGTGTATATATATATATACATATATGTGTGTGTATATATATATATATATTCATAGGAACAATTAGTCTATAACCTTTTAATAGCATGTACATTCTGAATATCATATTTCCTACCATAACTAAGGCATCTTAATAATTACTGTTTTTTAAAAAATAAAAACAGTTAGTGTTTAAAGTCAAGACAGAGAAAAGGAAAGTGTATTCTATAATCTAACTAAAATTTGTTTTAGAATAAAAAATAATATATTTTCTTATTTTAAATTACCATTGCATAAAAATGTTTATGCAAAGACAAAGCTTTTAAACATTAAAATGTAAAAACAATAAAGAATAAGATAGATATATTTGATTTTGATATTTGATAAATTTCTTCTATCTAACATTCTGAAAACACGCATGTGAAATATGTTCCCAGAGAAAACTGTCATTTCCTAGTCATATCAACTTTGGCAAATGATTTAATATTTAATATCATTAAAATTCTATTTTCTCATTTATAAAACAATTATAACAATGCTACTTCTAATTGCCTCACTAGATAGCTATGAAAATAAAATGAAGTAATGCGTGTGAAATTGCCTCATAAACCATAAAGACCATAAAGTGCTGTAGGACACTTTGGATGTGTGATATTGACCATAAAATTTCAATATCTGCCCTTGTCACTTCACAGAGCGACAACTGTTGCAAATAGAATTAAAATTCTAAATAACAAGAAAGAGTATAAGGCACCTTTTATATAATATTGATGATATATCAGGTGAATTATTTCTCTCTTCCAGTATTGTTGTAGATATCAATATCTCAATCTACATTGATCCAGTTCCATGGCTTCTCGCTTTCTTGCATCCCACACTTGCAATAATCTTGTTCTTTATCCCATTTGTCTTAATAACTGCACATACGCCAAAGTTTCTTCAAGAATCCCAAGCTCTGACCACCACCTCACTGCTTCGAGCCTATTCCTTCTGTACCAATATCAATAATTCTTCAACCTGACAGTTTCTTCCAATACACCCATATTTAAGGCCTCTCCTATTCCTCTATTTGTTCCTTACCTGTCTTAGATGTCATTGTCTATCGTTAAAAACATTGCTAAGCAAATTCCCTCCCCTTCGCTATTCCTCTCTCCTGTAATTGCTTGTGTCCAGGAAATAGAATTCCAACGGTTTAAATATAACTCACTGCTACTTCTATGCCTTTTTCCCACAGGAAAGCTAAAAGTGAGCTTGGCGTAAATTAGCCTCATTATAAATTGTTAATGATAAGCCTCAATTGCACCCCAGTCAGTCCTCAATTCTATTAGATTGTCCTCTTCACTTAACTACCCCACTCTTCAAGAACAGGACTAATTCACCTTTCTTCAAAACTGAAATACTCTCTCTTATCCTCCCTTTTCTCTGATAACTAGTTCTTATTTCACTGAGAAAATAGAAAAGATAATTAAAGAACTTCCACACACTTTTATACCACTTTCAGTAACCTCCTGGCTTCCATAATAATTATTTCTGTCTTTTCTCTCGTTACTATCTAAAACCAGCTCACCCCTTATGCACAATATCCCATCTCTTTCACCTGTTAAAGGACAGCACTTCTGGTCATTACCATCTCACCTACATTATCAATTTTCCCATTTCTATGGCATTATTCTCATTGTAATAGAAACAGGCTATTATATCCTATCTTATAAAAAAAAACCTCTGGATTCCATAACTTTCAAACATTAAAAAATACCCATATTCAACACTTTTCAGTAAAATTCAGTGAAATCGGTGCCTCCATTTGCTGTATCCACTTGCCTTCCTCCTATTCTCTCCTGAACCCACTCCAATCAGGTTCCACGAAAATTGTTTTTTGCCAAGTTCACCTCTGTGTTGCCAAATCTGAATGATGGTTTCTCAGTCCTTATCTTGATTTATCTCTCCACAACTTCGGACACATTTAACCAACCCAATCAGGTTTGGTTGCTGCCCTAGGACAATTTGGAACACTAAATTTTCCACACTCTAAAGTGTAGACCTCCAGATAAACAGGATTTCCAAAACAGGTGTTCCAAAAAGGGTATATGTTTTTAATCCTTAGCTGATCCCCAATCTTAAGGGGTGAATGTGGGTCACCTAGGGAGAGAGGGGACAGAGAGAGAGGAAAGAGAGAGAGAACTTCTTCATTCACCTAGAATTATGTATTCTCAGACTTGGAAGGAGCCAGAAGCCTTTTCAAAATAACCAATTAGCTTCCCAAACTCTTTCAGGTTTCTGCTGGGTCCAATAATCCCTTTACCAGGTTAGACTGACAGGCTTCTGGGATCAAGCACCTCCCCCTGTGCCATTTTGACTTTCCTGTGTATGTCCCTATCAGCCCCTGCCCTCACTCCCCACACAATCCCATACCCAACTGGGGAAGGGAGGGATGTCCCCCTTGGAGGGACAACGCTGACATTTCTTGGAACGTGAAGCTGGAGCTTCTTGGTGAAGCCAACAGACCTCTGCTTCCTTGCTGAATATGCTCAACAATGTCTAACTCCCCTGCTCCCTTCCTGTTACTAGCTAACTAACTAACTAACTAACTAACTAACTAACTAACTAACTAACACTAACTAATGCAACACAGCTGCTGTAGAAAATGGTGTGGCAGTCTCTCAAAAAGTTAAAAATAGAATTACTATATTGTGGGTGAAAAGGGGCCACATACTAAACTTGATAAGCTCAGGGGAGGCCCGTGTGGGGGCCTTACAAACTCAGAGACCCAAAGGACCACATAGGATGGTCTGAAATTACAACTTTTTAACTAAAAGCAGTGCATGATAGGTAGTCATGTCTTAGGGCAGTATTTTTCCCTAACAAAGGTCAATCTTTACCTAAACTGAGCTTACCTGTTGTCTTTGCATCTAGGATAACATACCTAATAAACATGCCTTTGCAGTAACAAAGTAATTTCCTTTTTACTACACCCCTCAAGACACAACCACTGCACCAGAGGGGGCCACAAACCCCCTCATTGTTACTGTCATCATGTTGATTGTTGACTATCTATCCCCACCTATGTAAAAAAAGTATGTCTAACATTTTGCTTTTTATCCAATCCTAGATGACCCCACCCCCCTGCTTTTTTACTTTCTCCTGCCTCCTTAATCTATCACCAGTGGATTTCTTGTGACCCACTCATGCCTCTTCTTTTCAGTGTAATGCGTAGCATGGGGTGCAAACCTGCCATTTTCTGGAACATTTTCTCAATCTATTGAAGTTTTGCTTCCCGGCAATTGTCATCAGGTTGGCTCAAATAAAGCCATAAAAAGTTCTCTACAGGTCTGAACATTTCTTATGTTAACAGTAAGACCCAGTAATTCCACTTCTGGGCATATACCCAAAAGAACTGAAAGCAGGTCTCAAAGATATATTTGTACACCCATGTCCATAGTAGCATCACTCACATTAGCTAAAATGTGTAAGCAACCAAAGTGTCCACCAACAGATAAGGTGATGATAGCAAAATGTGGTATATTCATACAATGGAATATTACTCAGCCTTAAATAGATACTTAGAGCAGTCCAAATCATAGAGACAGAAAGCAAAAGGAAGATTGCCAGGGCCTGCAGGGAGGGTGAAATGGGGATTTAGTGTTTAATGGGCATAGAGTTTTTGTTTTTCAAGATGAAAAGAGTCCTGAAGATGGATGGTGGTGATGCTAACACAATATGAATGTACGTAATATCACTAACTATACTCTTAAAATGGCTAAAATGATAAATTTTATGTTATGGGTAGTTTATCACAATAAAAAACATTTTTTTAAAGTTATGGGAGGAAAAAAACATGACCAAAGACAGATATTTGTGAGATTACAATTGTGTTTAGGAGTGTAATCTCAAAATAAAGGATTTCCATAACTTCTATAAAAGGCTTATGTAGCAATTAATCCCATGACTTTGCTTTACAGTTATTTGACAAAGGCTCACAGTAAGAAACTTTTATATTTGATCCAAGATGTCATAAAACAAAACTCACCCTTAGCACCCTACAGACTCTTTTACATCTTCTCTCTCTTTTTCTCTCCCTCTCTCTCTTTCAGTGCTTGTCATGATCCAATAAAGAGATTTTATGATCAACTGAAGGATTATAACAACCACTGAGTGACCCTATCCAAAATTTGAAACATAAAATTTGCTCCACAGCATACATAACCACAACTCATTATCTGTTTACCAAATTTTCATTTTTCCAAAACCCTTTTATACAGACTGGAGCATCAGCCCCCACAATTTTTATCTCAGGGACTTTAGAGTAGTGCTCGGCCTCAACAATAATTACCCTATCAGAAGGCCTCAATTTATAAAGCATTTAGTTACTTAGTGCTTGTGACGCAAATGTCACAGTTCCAGTGCTTGATGGAGAAAAATATTAAATAATGTGCACTTGTTTTGAAAATAATTCATTTAACATCTCCAAAGCAGTGCATAATTAAGTTACTCTGTCATACAAAATGATGGAGGCTTTAAATAAGTAACAGCTGGTTACCCCAATGATGGAGCAACTGCAGGGCAGCCCTTGGCAAGAAAGCTGTGCAAACTCAACCCACGCAGTATGCTAATAGGCCTACTTTATGACTAAGGAAATAACTGAAATGGGAAGACACGTAGAAAAGCAATCAAACAAGTCCCTGTAGCTTTTAACATGCATTTCAATAGTATTAATGTATAGAAATATTAACAAGTACTCATCTCTCATTCCTGTGGTCAAATGTGTTACTTGTGTCCAAATAAATTTAAAGTTGGTCATTGGAGAGCAATGAGCATATTTGTTAGAAAGTGCCATCATTTTTATTGTTTAATAGATTTTTTATTTTATTAATCCTCATTTGAGGATATGTATATTGATTTGAGAGAGAGAGAGAAGCATTGATATGAGAAAGAAACATCAGCTGGTTGCATCCTGTATGTACTGGGACTGGGATGGGACAGGCAACTTAAGTATGTGCCCTGACCAGGATCGAACCCACAACCTTTTTGGTGTACAAGACATTGCTCCAACCAACTGAGCCACCCTGTCAGGCAGAAGTGCCCTCATTTTTAAACATAACTACTACTGAAAGACCATATTCAATCCAAACAAGAAATTAAATTAAATTTATTAATAACTTTAATATTAGCATAGTGATTTAAAACTTTTTTATGACAATCCTATTCCAAACCAATCTGATTTTTACTTCCTTAAAAACTCTTGCACAGATTTCCGTGAAATCAAATTTGCAACAATAACCTTAAAATGTCAGAGCTGGCCTTCATAAAACAAATGTGCTATTAAAAATATTAAATAATTGCCTCCTTTTTGGAAAGCTCAGTCAAATTATGCTTGCATGGATCTATTGTTAAATGTTTTTTACAAAACTTATTATTACTACTTGATTTGCATGTCAACAATATAAAAGTGAGTTTAACTTATGTACTTATTTTATTTGTTTTTTGGAATTGTTCTCAAGTCATGCTGCCGAGCATTTTGACTTGCGATCATTTTGAAGGCAGTTACCAGATCAGCTCTCCTAATTAGTTTTTTATTATATAATATTTGGCAGGAACTTATTTATTAAGCAAGCACTATTAAGCAAGCAACTTTAACTAAAACAAGCATTTTTAAGTTACAACCATATATTAGTCACAAGGTGTCTGTCCTCAAGAAGCTTATGAATCAAGACAAAAAACAGATACAGAAGCAAGAAATGTCACAACAGTATGCTAAATGCCAAAACTGAGATACAGGAGACCAAAGTAGTAGTGCATGACCCACACTGGGAGTTCAGTCAGCTTCCTGAGGGAGATGTGTCCAATCTAGATCTTCAGCAAGACAGACCATGAATATCAATTTATAAAGCAATGTACAACTTATAGCACACAAATATTATTATAGCTATGTGGAGTGGCAAGCAAGCTGGGCTCGGAGATGGAAAATCCCGATTGAAGTGTTCACACAGTATGAACCTAAAAAACCATTTGGACTTGAAGAAACCATAGAACTTATTTGAATGCTAGTGTCTAAAACAGTGAAATGCTCTCCCTTTACTGTGATATTTAAGTGAGAATTTTCTGATAAAAGTTTTTGTTTTTTTAATCAACAGAGCTTTATTCAAATGCATTATTTCATATACTTATTATACGGAGACTTGCACATTACTTGTAAACCAGTACCAGGTTTAAGATGAGATGCACACCATGACAATTAGGAGGGCTTAAGACACATAAATGAGACATCTTTGAACACTGAATCCAAAAACAGCTGGGGTATGCAATGCTCCACCGAGAGGCTGACTTGAATATTGAATAAGATTATGAGTGCCGACATCTCATATGTAACCCAGACAGAGCTGAGAGGTTTTATGGCCCAGTATTAGCAGCCTAACTGTGAAAGCCTTGAAGAATCACCAGGCCCTGAAGAGGTGACAGAGATTTATACAGAGCACCACACAGAAAGATCTCATGAAAACAGACGCCTCTTTCTCCCTTTAAAGATGTCCCCTCATTCTCTGCAAGCCTCATCTCCGAGAGCTACCCTGACCCGCACGCTGTGCCGGGTTCAAGCCCTCTTTCTCCTTCCACCAAGTTCTCTGATGGACCCGCCCCCACTTCAGCCAGGCCCCCGGGAAGAGCCAGCCCCCCATGCTGACTGCTTTCTCATGAAAATGTATCAACAGCCTGCAGAATAAAGCCTTCCGTCTTGTACAGAAGATCCTGAAAACTTAACAGTGGAAAGTCAAGTGTTAGCTTTCACAGTCAAGAACCACAGCTTCTTGAGCAAAAAAAAAAGTGACATTTTGTAAAATAAAGTCAGGAAAAAGAAATCCTTACAGAATATGAACAGTGATGCCAGTGGTCAGATGCTCGGACTCCCCACGTTTTACAGATGAGTAAATAGGGGAGGTAGTTTTACATTTTCAGAGGCCTTAGTGGAAATGGGGTCCTCCTGGACTCTAGACATACCCTTATCTACCTTGGCTTCCTTTCCTGTCTCATCGTGACATGCTCCCTCACTTACACTTCCTAGCATTTCCTCCCAAAGAAACTGCTTGCACTCAAGTCTTTGTCTCAGCTTTCTGCTTTCAGGGAGACCCACCCTCAGACACTCACCATCTTTTATGGAACATGCACTACATTCTAGACACTCCATAGAGAATCTATAATCCTGGAATAGTGCTGGTAGGTTTCTATCTTAAGGATAGGGAAATGGTGATTTAGAGAGATTCAGTAACATGCTGAAGGCCACAGAGCTAATGTATAACAGAACCAGGATGGATCCTTGGGCCATTCCACTCCAGTTATACTATTTTTTCTGTCTTATGGCAATTTTGCCAATACTCACGAAAATAAGTTGAAATGCAGTACTCTTAGTTATAAGTGCAAATGATTAGGGAAGGTTGTTTAATCTATATCTACCCTACCTACTGTGAAATCTGAGGTTGGAAGTGTCTAGCCAGATTGGCTTATCTTGAGATTTCAATGTAAGCATTACTCTATAGGCACTAGTTAAAGGCCATTTTATGGGTTTCATGAAATTCTATACCCTTTCCCAGAAACTTAATTTCCCTCTCCATAAACTACACAATTTTCTCATTGTAGCCCATCTTCTCATTTTATTTTAATGAAACTTAATTCAGCACTATTATAAATGTTTAAAAGGAAACAAGTCTTAAAATAGTGTGTTTCTATTATCTTCATTTTACAGGCAACTATAATGAAATGGATACTGTTGTTTGTCATTTAAGTTTTCATAAATATTTTATGTGCTTCTCAAGGAGCTTTAGCTTAAGAAAAAGATTACTCACAAATTTTGAGTGCCTGCATTTTGTAAGTATGTAAATGTAAATGTACAGAAGGTAACAACTTTTACGAAGACTAAAGTAAGATAATGGTTGGAAATAACTTTAGAAATATAAGAAAACAATAAATTAGTGGATGTGGAAAGGTTGTCACTGTTTCCAGACTAGCCTTCATACATTTTAGAATATTTTAATCATTCATACAGGCTCTATGTGTTTCTGCAAGGTCTGCTTTCTTGTTTTTCTTTTTGAACTATATAAATAGGGAAGTTGACTTCAGAGAGGAATAATTAAACAAGTCGTCCTTTCTTTCATTGTATGGTACTAATTATGCTGAATCTCCACAAGCCTTAAAAATATAGTAATTACATAATTAGCATATATAAAGTATTTTTTATGTGCCAGGAACTGTGCTAAGAATTTTACATTTATTATCTTTTTAAAATTTAATCCTAACACAAGCAATGAGTCAGGTTTTATTATTCATATTTTATACATGAAAAAATCTGAGCTATAATGGGTGTAACTGACTTGCACAAAGCAAGTGTCATGCAGCGAATCTTACAGCCACCCTCATCCCAGCTTTCCTGTCTCCTGAAGCCTTGTTCCTGCTACTTCATCTCATTCCAGCTTTCTATTAATATGGTTGGATTTTAGCAATTTTATGATAAAATTCAACTAAATAGAATTATTTTTATAAAAAAATAGATTTAACTCTATATTAAACTTAAGTAGTTTTATAATAAGACAATCATTGATTTTATAGATCAAGATGTAGATAGATTTAGGTATTTCTTACACATGTATCTCCAAATTGGGTAATTCTGTCAGGTGGTTCTCTTTCCCCTGGCAAACCTGATAAGCAAACTAGAATTCTGAACAGGAGGAGTTCATGAAAATAGTAACACCTAGAGGAAATCACAAATAATGTGGGTTTTTTTAGAGATGAACCCATTTGAATACTGTCTGAAATGCTTCTCAAACTCCATAAAAATATTCTTGCTAGGATAAATGTGAAACATATCAGAATAGGCACCAATATTTATAGAGAGAGGAAGGGGGCATTAGGAAGCCTGTTTGTTTATTGATTTTGCTGGACAGGGTTGTTGGGGGGGGTGGGTGTGTATGTGTGTGTATAAGTTAATTATCTTAATATATTTACTGAAGAAAATGGGAGTTAAAAGTCATCTGACTTTAAGAAACCAGGGGCTATGCTATCAAATGTAACTGCAGGACTAGCAGCAGGAGAGACAGGGAGCCAATGCCCAGGTACAGGGCACAGAATGTTGGCCACATGGTGAGAGGGGGCTGAGGTGGAGGGAGGAACAGAGCAGAGGACAGTGACCATAAGACTAAGGAGACCCTGGCTGAGATGGAAGTGTGAGTTCTCCCAGAGAAGGAAGAGAGTAGCATGCACCAATAAATTAATAAGATTTATAACAACATGCTAAAAGAGTAATGATCATCTTTTCCTGGAGAAGATTTTTTAGCAGAAAGTGGGTCTGAGCTGTTGGAAAAATCCCATGGCAGCGTCTTGTGAAAAGAAAATGAGAAGATATGTGCATTAGCTTAGGTTTATAGCTGCGCTGCTTTTGGCTAAGGCAGCCTGGCTGAGTGGAACATCTAAAGCTTTACTCCATCAGTTACTAGAGCTGTGACTTTGACAGAGCCTCTAATCTCCTCTCTATCAGGCTTTCTCACTTTCTAAGTTGGAATAATAATGGCCACCTTAGAGTTTTCAGCTATCAAGTTTATATGGAGGTTTCCCTAATCCGTCTCTAGCCCAGACACCTCCCTATGGTCGGTTCCCTCTGAAAGAGGGAGTGATTTATCTGAACCATTAGATTAGGCAAAGGCACTAACAATGCACAACTCAGCTACTTCCAGGCTGCCTATTTTGAATTAGCTGGAGGTAGGAGGCTCAGTCTTCTCTCTGCAATTGCTGTCATGAGGATTGGCTTCCCAGGGCATGACAGGCAGAGGAAGCCTCAGCTCCGCAGGCCGCTTTCTCTCTCTCTCTTATAATGAGTCTCAAGAACCAGACTCCACGGCCACTGGGGAAAGGTGGGGTGTTAAGAAGCCAGCGTTCAGCTCTCAGATTCAAGCTGCATTTCCCAACCAATATTTGCCAGTCATGAAGATGATGGTTTTCCTATTTATTTATAACTGTATTAATCTTGTAATCACTTTGGAATCCAGAGAGAGGAACGTGATTATGATTCTCATACACTGAACAAGTCTTTTAATGAAAAGTAGTGCAAGTTATCATTTTATTAAAAAAGCAGCCTAACCATTAGCTCAAATAGATGGACACACTACTTAGTATTATGTAAACTAAACATCATTTCCAAGAATCTCAGAGAGTGTGCCAATCACATGCAGCTTAATTGTCAATGTCATACACTTGTTCTAATGATTTTTAGGACACCTTTAATAGCCCCACCCATCTACCACATCTTAAATACTCAAGTCTTTGTATTTATAATTTATATTCTTATCTCCTTAAACAAAACAAAATCAGTAAAATATAAACCTGTAGTGCAGGGAAGAAGCGTAGTAATTGTTTGCAAATGTTTAGATAATTCCTCCTGAAGAAAACGCTTGGGGAAACAGGTAAATGCATACTCCACTTTGTTTCCCTTATATTTCAAAAAGCTCTGGTGCATTGTTCATGCATCACAAGTAAAAGGGGAATAAAAACAGCAAAAGTCTTCAAAATAGAATTGTACATTTGAATGTTGCTGCCTCTGATTGAAAATGTAGAGTTTCAAACAGCACTTTTTTGAAAACATGTTGCTACTCTGCTGGCTTAGGTTACTAAAATTGCAAAATGCAATGTTTATAAATATACAAAATACAGCCCCATCTAAGAAAACTGAACACTGGGAAATACTACATACTTGATTAAAATAGATGGCTTCTGACGAAAAACATGCTCAATTAAGTTCATGGTATACTTAATTTCCTATGAGCATTTACTAATGGACTTTTTAGAATAACAAAAATTAAAAATCAATTAAACAAACAGGAAAATGCAATCTTTATATATTGTACAACTGCTTATTGTTTTGAGTGGATAGGCCAATTAATAATGAAAACATTTGTAAATGGCACTACAGCACTGAGGTGCAGACTGTGGCTCTAGCCATAAAGTCAGGAAAGAAGTGAGCACACAACAATCTCACAGCAGGACTCAGTGAAACGTCTGAAAACATGTGGCCTCCAAAGGAGAGGTCAGTAGGTGGAGGATTTTAGCAGAAAACTGGGTTAGAGCCAGCCTAGCACGTCAAAGTTTGCTCATACCTAAATGGCAAAGGAAGCAGAACCAGAAATACAAGTAAAAATAAAGAAGAGCCAAGCACTCACTAAGTAAGATGAGTAGTTTAAAATCTATGACCTCGTGGATGCTACTGAAATGGCAGTAATTATGGTCCACCAAGTAGAACATATTTGACATATTGGAAAGAATCACAGGGCCTTGATAATTTTTCATTCTAAGTTTGATCATTAGTTGTATTTGGGGTAGACATCAGCTATCCAGAAACTTAAAAGTAAAATAATAATTGATATCCCCAAGTTGGAGAAAGGAGTGGATGAATAGATAGGTCCCACTAAGTAATAAAAGCTTTAAATGATTGCGTCATTCAGTCTTTGTAGGGAGTCTCCAAATACCTAAAGTTGTAGGAACGATCAGTGAAATCGTGACAGGAGAACTAATGTGTGAAGATCAGCCCAGCCTCTTTATGTGACATTGTTGACAAATATCCTCTTAATGAATATCGGCAAATGTGTTCATACCTTTCTGCTTCACAAGCTAATACTTAAACGTATGTATGTGTGTTTATATGTGAGTGTATCAATAAAAATTAATTTGTGAGGTGACTAGAGATTAAAATATCCTATCTTTGACTAGGCATATGTGCACAGTGGCAAAACTGTTTGTATGCACAGTAACTTTTGATCAGCTCAATTATCCCTCCAGAGTATAAGTCCAAAGTCACAGATTTCAAAACTGGAAGGGACTGTTCTAACCAGGTTCCATGGAGCTCAAAACACCTAAGCTCCTTAGTGATTGTTGGGGTGGGGCGGGGGTGAGCGTAACAAGTTAGAGTGGCAGAGAGGCCAGAGTCTTGCCTCTTTGTCTTTACATTTAATTATCACATAAGAGATTACACCTTGTGAAAGGAGTTTGCTGTAAAAAAAAAAAAAAAAGTAAAAAAGAGAGGGAGGGAGGGAGGGAAAAGGAAAGGAAGAGAGATAGTGAGAGAGAGAGAGAAGGTGCTTTATACATAAAGAGAGTAAAATTTTTTCTGCTGCCCCCAAAACCAATTTTCACCCCCTAGGATGAAAATGCATTAAATAGGATAATATTAAATACCAACTACATAGAAGGAATTTAGTAAGTAATGACGATAGTGATTATGGACCAATTTCGCATAACGATGAAATCAAGAACCACCATGTTGCAGCACATGGGAAGATACAGGCACAGTGGGGCATGTTACTCACTATTACATGGCTGTGTACTATCTACCAGTGCTTTGAAAGTCATACTTGCTATTTCATTTATTTTCGTAAGGACCTTATAAAACTCTTTTTTAACTCATTTTGTTCACCCACTACTCCTACCTCTAGCAACCAACAATCTGTTTTCTGTATCTATAAACTTGTTTTGGTTTTTGCTTTTTTTAATTTTAGATTCCACATGTAAGTAAGGTCATAAGACATTTGTCTTTCTCTGACGGATTTCCTTACTTAACATAATGACCTCTGGGTCAATGCATGTTGTTGCAAATGGTTGAATAATATTTTATTTTATACACACACACATACACACACACACACATACCCCTCCACATCTTTTTCCCTGCATTTATGGATGGACACTACTTTGGTTGTTTCCATAGTTTGGCTATTATAAATAATGCTGCAGTGAACATGGGGCTACATGTGTCTTGAGTTAGTGTTTTTGTTTCCCATGGGTAAATACCCAGAAGAAGAATTGCTGGGTCATATGCTAGTTCTAGTTTTGATTTTTTGAGGAGCCTCCATAGTGTTTCTCATAGTGGCTGCACTAATTCACATTCCCACCAGCAGTGCACAAGGGTTCCCTTTCCTTCACACCCTCACCAACACGCAATCTGCTGTCTTTTTTCATAATAGCCATTCTAACAAGTGTGAGGTGATATCTCATTGCGGTTTTGATTTGCACCCCGTTAGCATTTTTTCACATCCTTGGCCATTTGTATGTCTTCTTTGGAAAACTCTTTATTCATTTCCCCTGCCCACTTTTAACTGGATTGTTTATTGTTCTTTATTACTGCATTGTATGATTTCTTTATATATTTTGGATACTAACCACTATGAGATAAACGATTTGCCAATATTTTCTCCCAACCTGTAGGTTGCCTTTTTATTTCGTTGATGGCCTCTTGAGCTGTGCAGAGCTTTTGGGTTGATGTAGCCCCACTTGTTTATTTTTGCTTATGTTGCCATTGCTTTTGATGTCAAATCTAAAAAAATCATTGCCAAGACCGATGCCAAGGAGTTGACTCTATGTTTTTTTTCTAGGAGTTTTATGGTTTCATGTCTCACATTCAAGACTTTGAGTAAAAATCTTTAGAGATGAGAAAATTTGGGTGCAGGAACTATAAATGAGTGGCTTAAGGTAAAACTGTGGATGAAACAGACCATCCTTCAAACCTAAGTAAGTCTGTCTCCCCAATCCAGGCTCTTTTCACTAGCAAACTACTACATATCTTGTCATTTTAAAGCTACATCAGTTTGAATTGACTCATTTAGAAAGAGAGATTAAATAGCTATTCTCGCTAGACAGGCCCAGTTGGAACTGCCCTACCGGAGCAGTCTCCTTGGTCTGGTAATGTCTTTGCCCCATTTCAATCATCGCAACAACTCAAGAATTTGTTTAACATCTAAAAGTTCTTCTGGGTAGACTGTTTTGTATCACTTCTAAAGACATCACAGTATTTCTATAATTGGCATATGTGAAAGTTTGGAATTTCCACCAGAATGGGGGTTAAAGCTACATGTATTGAAGTATAAGTGTGAGTCTTAAATTATAGGGAATTGTAGTCTATGACACTGAGAGTGTCTTACTAAAAAAGAGAAGGAGGAATGAGCAACCAGGTCAGCCATGAAGGAGAAACCTCAAGGGGACATTCATCAGTAGAGCATAGGTAGGGACCCCTTGCTTCATGAATGGAACACAAGTTCAAGGGACTGATCAGAGTGCAAAGCAATAATTTCTAGATGAGGGTCAGGAAATCAAGGCTAAGAAAAAGAAGCCCCTTAACCCTGAAAATGTGTCCTACAGAAGATAGGAGAAAGATTCTGGAAGTTTAAAGGAGTTAGTTTAGGCGCAGGACCCCAAGTGTTAGAGGATTTCATGATAAGTGAGCTTTGAGGTCATAATTTTTTTCAGAACTTGCCACAGGACACAGGAGAGCTGTGCATAGGGAGGAACAGCTTTTCATCCTGAAACATGCTGAATTGTGTGGGACGAAGTAAAAGGAAGGTGGTGTCCAAGGCCAAAGAGCATTCTAACCTCCTGGTCGAGACCCAGAAGCAGGGTGTTAGCATTCTGACACCTTATGCTTTGGCGGGACCTCAGGAGATTCAGCTTCCAGCAGAAGTGGCTGGTTTGCAGGGCCCACTGCATTAGACCTCGCCTTGGGAAACCCCTTCCTGGCACATCACCCCGGGCACTGAAAACTGCTCTGCAGATAACACTCGGCCACACAGGAGACACTGTCTCCAGAAAAGTGGGGGGAAATGGCACTGCTGCTGGCTCTATTGATTTCAAGTTGGCAATTAATATTAAATATATTTTTTGAACCTCACCTGAGGATGTGTTTTTCTTGATTTACAGAGAGAGAGAGAGAGAGAGAGATGAGAGAGAAACACCAATAGGTTGCCTCTTGTATGCGTCCTGTCCAGGGATCCAATCTGCAACCTCAGTATGTGACCTGACCAGGAATCAAACCCACAACCTTTTGGTGTATGGGACGATGCTCCAACCAACTGAGCTACCTGGCCAGCGCAATATTAAATATTTTATAGCATGATTTAGTTCTTCACTTTTCCACCTATTTCTTACCTTTTCTATACCAACACATACAAGTTCACTTTGACAGTAACCTGTAAGAGAGGAGCTCTAATGGACATAATGTAACCAAGGTGGCAAATCAGCCTTTTATTACAAGAAATTTGATTATGGATAATAATGTGTGTGTTTATTTTGTATTAAGTGAGGAAAGTACCTTGCTAATTAGTAGAAACCAAAGTTATTGACCTATACTGAATCTCTTCTACATTTACTGTTGGCTTAAAATAGGATATCCTGACAAATACAAGTGCATTTTTATTTTGTTATTAGACATAGATCTTTTTTAAAAAGTCTCTAGGAAAACAAATGTACACCTCTCCTCTTTATGAAGAATTTATAAAAGATTAATTGAGAATTCACATTTATTATCCTTTCAGGTTATGAAGTTGGTGTCACCCAGCTCCAAATCCACGCTTCTGTACATTCTGGGCTGTGATGTTGGGGCAGGGTCCTTGCAAACTGTCTCTTCTTGTTGGCTGGATTTCTGCTTTGTTGTGCCAATAGGGTGTAGAGGAGGGAGATTGGAAGACAAGGTGAAAGAGGGGCCCTCCACTTCCAGAGGGTGCTCAGCCATGACCCTGACCCGAAAGGCAACATTTGGCTCTGGCCTTCATTTTCTGTCATCACTTCTAGAGGAGCCTCATGTTGCTCCTAATAAGATCTAGCACAGCAAGGCAGCACTTTTCCTCAGAGAAATAAGCTCTAGGTCCAGGAAATTTTTCTCCAGGCTCCTGCAGTAGCAGCAACAACTGGGCAGTGCTTCTTCCTTGGAGGTCTGAGCCCCAGCTCTCTGAAGGACCCCTCTTCTGAACCCTGAGGTACCAGCTCTGCCACATAGGAAGACTTTTCCACGCTCCCTGGCCAGAGTGTGAATCATAAATCCACAGGGCCCCTCCTCCCAGCTTCTAGGTTCTAATAACCTTCATTTTTCCCTTTTATCTCTCTAGCCCTAGGGCGTCATAGCTGCATTTTGAATTTACTCTTGTGTTATTTCAGCACTTCCTTTAAATTTTTATTGCCCAACATCTTTGTAACCAACGCTCTTTTAAAAATTTTCTCTGTTGTACTACCTAGTGTCATTTCTGTTTTCCTTGCTTAAACCTGCACTGAACACAGTATGCATATATCAAAAGGCTGCCTGTAAGGTAATTAGATAAGCAATGTCAAAGATTACCAACTTTGATCTACCCAATAATTAACAGCTTTATTGTTGTTATTTAAAATGGAACTGACCACAGGATTAGGGCTGTCATTTCTAATAACTGGCTCCTTTATACCTGGGAACTCATTGGGACTTCCATTTTCTTTTATTTATTTATTTTTTTACTCTTTAAATGATGTACAAGATGCAGACCAAAACATGTAGAGAGAACATTAATCTTAGATTTACAGCTCAATTAAATTGACATATATATACACCCAGATCGAGATATAGCTCATTTCCAGCACCAGAACCTTCAAATTTCATAAGAACTCTCATCAGATGATTCTTTACAAGGAAGGAACAAGGGAGGATAAACTCATGTTAATGTCCAAGACAAACCATAAAATATTTAGTGGTTCCAATACAAGGGAAGTCATTTGACCACTTCAAATAAAAATTATAACTGATATGACAGTTCTTCCCTCCCCACTATAAGTTAAACAACTTTGTTGATATCTTATAGCCACAGTGTTTTAGCTACACTAAAATGTTTTATCAAGGGAAATCATGAAATATCATCCATTCTTTTAATCAAGAATGACTTTTAAAACTTCTCCTTTGTGCCAAGCATCAGGTTAATTTTAAGGATATCAAGATGAATCTAACGTGGCCCTTCAGCTGAATACAGCTATACTCAAGAAGCAAATAAATATACCTAACTAGTGGTTCAGATTAAATTTGCTAGAGATGAGAAGAAATAAATTAGGAATTTATGGGGCAATAGGTTTGATGTTTTCCAGGCAAGGAAAATAAAAAACGTGTCCGTCAGAAAAAGCATGTTCAGCAACAGTGAAAATCTAGAATGGCTGGAAGATGTGGGTTGAGGAGAAATGGCACTAGAAAATCCAGACCTCAAAAAATCCATGGCCCGGCTGGGCGTGGCTCAGCAGTTGAGCCAGGAGATTGGGGTTCAATTCCTGGTCAGGGCACATGCCCGGTTGCGGGCTCGATCAATGACTCTCTCATCGTTGAGTTTCTATCTCTCTCTCTCCCTCTCCTTTCCTCTCTCTGAAATCAATAAAGATATATTTAACAAAAAAAAAAAAAAAAAAAAAAAAGAACCCATAAGTGTTTCTTTAAAAAAAAAAAAATCCATGAAGATTTTTAATCCAGAAGGCTTCTCTTTTTTTTCTTTCTTCTTTTGTTCTGGTTTTAGAAAAGTCACACTGGATGCAGAGCAGAAGATAGACTTTAGGGCGCAGAGGAAGTTAATGGTTAAGAAGATTGATAGTTTTTTGTTAGTTTAGGTGCAAGACAAGGAAGATGTGAACTTTCTGGAGGTAGCAGTCATGAAGAAATGAGGCCAGATTTAGGAGGCTCCTGGAGAACTTTGAAGCTCAGAGATTTTGGTGATAGAACCCATTGAGGAATGAATAAGACAAAGGAGGCAAGGGGTCAGGGAGTGGGCCATTGGAAGAGATCTGAAACTGAAAGAGAAGCAGTGATTTTTGTTTCTGATTGTTTGAAACGTCTTTCAGACATATTAGTAGATATATTAAGTAGCCACTGGAGATGCAGCTGTGGTGCTTGGGGAAAGGTCAGAGAGCAAAATAATATGTTTGGGAAACAATAGCAGGAAGGGGGCTAAAGGAGCTCACCCAAGAAAGAATATTGAGTTACTTGAGTAGAGAACAGAGAATAAGACTTCCAAAATGTAAGACCAAGGAAAACAAAGAGCCAGCAAAAGTCACAGAAAAGGAATATTCCTAGAGGTTGGGTGGTTATGGACGTGGATCCTGGAGTCAGAAAAGCTGTGTTCGACTCTATTCTTTACCACCTAAGATTCTGTGACCCTGGAGCAGGTGCACTCAGATTCCTCATACGAAATGGTTTAATGACAACTACTTCCTAGGGAGATCGTGGGCAATCAATACGTTAGTGCATGAACAATACTCAGAACAGTGTTTGGCACACGGTAGTAAGTGAGAATAAGCATTAGCAATGATGATACACCTGAGCTCAGTTTTTGCCAGTTATCTCAGGAGCTCTTCCTTATAAAGCTCTGAACGCATTATAATCTAAATCCTGAGGTACTATATCAACCCAAAAGGGATTAGGCTTAATTTTAATTGCCCTCTATCAAAGTAACATTGTGTGAATGTTGGGTTGTTTTGCAGACCGTGAAGTTATTTTTCATCTGTTATGTTCTCCTTAGTTTTTGTTTATAAAACTATATTTAATTTTTCTGACCTTTTAAAAATAAATAATTTTACTCCTGTACTTTATTTTTATAATTTCTTTCTAAATGTTTCTATTCTGTTTACATTTAACTAGTAATAATATTCTTACTGAATAATGGTAGAGGCTTTGTATTCACTTCACATACTTTATAAAACGATCTCCATAAATCCTGCATGAATTATTTATTTTTAACTGCAGGATAGTTAGAAAAGTAAATGCTAGTATTTCAGTTTTACATATTTTTAAAAAATGAGTATGGAGCTGGAAAATAATGTTCTGAAACTCGTAGAAAAGTTGAGAGAACATGGCTTCATTATGGAGGTGCACTGAAATGTTCACTCTCCAAAAATGAACCTTCCAAAGCTCTAGAATTTCCAGGGTTTTCAGACAAAGAAATAGTTGGTATAGGAAACAAAAGTATCCATCACATATCAGACCACCCATGGGGTCACAGCTAAGAACTCAGACCCCCAGAATAACGCTTGGAGCACTCAGATTAGTTAACCACGTGGAGCCTAAGAAGCATTGGGAAATCAGCAGCCAGCGGGGGAAAAAAGCAGGAACAGCAAGTAAAAGGAGGAAGGGAGGCTGACAGGTCAGCACCAGAGTCAGAGATAATATTTATCAGAAACAACAGTGAGTAAAGATCAGATCAAATAAAAGAGCGAACACTGTCATCATGGGGCTTGGTGACTCTGGACCAGGCCAGATCAGGTTGGATAAGCTGTAGAGCCCTGGTAAGTTCATCAGGAGGTCCACATGCCAAGCCAGAAAGCAGGTACAACAGGCTGGAAGTTGGCATCAGAGAGAATGACATTCAATGGAAGCTGTTACAAACAGGAAGAATGCAGTGTCAGAAGGTCCAGCAGGACAACTGTCAGCAGCCTACTTTTCAGAGCAAGGCCAGTGTCAAGGCTGGATTGATTAGAATTGCCATGTGACCTGTTGGGGTTAGTTACAAACTCTTTTAATGGTGAAGGACCTGCCATTATAAGAGTAAGTGACTATCCCTTATTTGGGCAACAGGGACTTGAGATGTTCATTTCAAGAATGAAAAAAAAAAAAAAGATTTATAATTTAGTAATCACTAGAGAATGGGAGAAAATAAAAAACAGCTAGCTGACCTTTAATGCTATGACAGTGAAAGGCAGTGTCTACCTTTATGATATGCAAGGGCGCTGCCATTGGGCCACAGGCTCCTTTTACAGAAGAGGGGAAGGAAGCTTCCAAAGTTATCACCTAGAGTGCCAGAGATGGACCCCTTGGTAGACTTCCTCTTTTTAATACACAAGACTGTCTACTATAGCATATACCCCAAAATTCCAATTTTAATGAAAAAAATGAATATGGGTGCTTGACTTAAAAAAGGAAGCATGGTAAAATGTTGATAGCAAAAAAAAAAAAATGGTTCATATACTAAGACTACTTTAGTAAAACTTTTTGCAGATTCTTAGTGTTCTAAAGTTATTATATATATCATATATTTAATGTATAACATATTACTATATGTAGTAATAGAGTTTCAGATTGGTGTCCCTTATGAGTTACTCTTGGTAAATCATTTGAGGATGCTCATATCTCCAACTTAGTGTTTATTTAATACTTACAAAAATTATAGAAATAAAAATCTATTGACTGAATTTATACTTTATTAATATGTGGTTTGGGGTGTCTAATATAGACACAGAGTTAGGATGATAGATATAATTATTGAAAATGTGCGGAGGCCATAGGTTGATGGGGACTGTCCCTTCCCCTGGGAACAGTTCCCTGCTCTGCCTTTCAGGTGGTGATGTCAAGCAAAGGCCCTCCCCGGCATCCACGACAAGAATGCTCATGGGCCCCAAGTCTTTCATTAGAACCTCGCTCTTCTGACAAGGGGATTGGTTAAAAGTTAGGGAGTGAGACTCAAGAGGGCCGATCGCAGTGACTCCAGGGACTGATACATTATTCTCAAAGGAAGAACGCCTCTTTCTGCTGGACGTGCTAAGCTGAAAGGATGTGATCTGAATGCTTAGCCTTCATCTTCTCGTGCCAGGAAGAGGAGGAGTGTCTACAGCTGAGAGAATGAGGCCCACACGAAAAAAGGGAGCAGGCATAGAGGAAAGAGAGGGACCAGGTAGAGGAAGGGGTCAGAGCACATCAATATGTGACAAAGGTGAGTTATGGCTCTGACCAACTGACCAGATATGAGACTGTTCATGTAAATAATCAGCTTAATGTTTCCTTAGCTAGCAAATGTTTGAGAAAGCAGAAGTTTGGAGAACATTAAATATGGGTATCCACCAAAATGTATACACACTTTTTTCTGATAGCTCAATTGATGTTTCTTTCTTTTCAGATTTAATCCATTGGAATTAATAATTATTTCAAGTGTGTATACATTTTGGGGGACACTCGATATTGACATGGGCACAGTACTAGAAAGTTAGGAATGTTTGGCAAGAAAACTATTACCAAATCAAGATTTTTTTTCGTAAAAGACTTGTTTTTAAAAACCAAATATGATGGTACACTTTATCAATAAATATTCCAATCCTTGAATATTTACAAACTAGAGTTTAAAATATTTTAACTTAATACATAATTCAGAAATATGAAGTGTACTTTAAATTAAAAAACCCCCACAACCTATACATTAAGGAATTATTGTGAAGTTAACCACTGTGACAAGGGACAGTTAGTACCTACTGTGAATAGCATTTTGCCCACCCACCTTTCCAGGCTCCGTGCAGATAGGGGAGAATGTGACAGGGTCAGACCTGTAACATGTGAGCAGGAGAAGCAGGTATCATATCAGGCCTGAAGCATTTAAAATCTCTGATTGGATTTTGTTCATGTCTTCTCATAGAGTTTAGTTTATTTTAAAACCTCAAGCAAATTAATTATCTAATAAAGATCCCCCCCCCTTAAAAGAAAACTAAACAAAACAAAAAATAAAACAGTACTTGACCCCCCAGCTCTTTCTCCCTCTGCGACAGTGACTGTGGAAGTCACACATTGAGAGAGTGGAGCCACCAGATGAAAGCATTTTTCAGTGCTGAGTGCCCACGACGAGAAGAGTGGCCGGGGAGAACCAACAGTCTTGGCATGAATGAAAAATAAACCTCTGTTCAGATCAGTCACTGAAATTTGGGGGTTATTTTGTTACCACAACATAACTTACTAATGTTTCCCTTTTTATTTCCCATTTCATTTCACTCATGGGGATATCCTCACTAATGTTTCCCCTTTTATTTCTCATTTCATTTCACTCATGGGATTTAGTTTGACAATATCTGAGTAAAGCATTTCCAGAAAAAATGAGATCCAAAAACTTTTTACAAGAGAACTATTTTGGAAATGTAGATGTGATTTATGGAAATTCTATTTTCAAAGAATCATATAGATGCTTATAGTTGTCAAATGTTTCATAATTCATTACTGATCAAGCTATGCATAACACATTTTGACAAGATGCAATCTTATTAAATTGAAAATGAAACATTTTAACATTCACCATAAGTTTTCTACTTTCACAATTAATTTAGGTTTTCTTTTGGTAGTATAAGTCAAAATATTTCCTTCCTCAGGAACATGGATTTATTTTTTTATCTCTCCACCACATTTACAGTAATCATCTATATGTATAGACTCAGTGTACTGATGACTTTGCAACTAATAGCTGTTTTAATTTTTTATGTCTCAATAGACATAAAACATTATTTTTGTCATCAATCGTTTTGCCAATTATTTTCCAATTATTCTTCTAATCATATATATGTGTATATGTATATACACACACACGCATATGTAATAAAAAAATAAAGTAATCTATGGCATTAATTGATTTTCCTTAGTCCATTTGTTCTAATAAAATATAGGATGTCTCAAAATGTATACATACACTGAGTAATTATAAAGGCAGTGTTTATTAAAATGTGTTTTATTTTATTTATTTAGTTATTTAGTTATTTATTTTTTAAATATATCTTTACTGATTTCAGAGAGAGGAAGGGAGAGGGAGAGAGAGAGAGAAACATCCATGATGAGAGAGTCATTGATCGGCTGCCTCCTGCATATCCCCCACTGGGGATCGAGCCAGCAACCCGGGCATGTGCCCTGACCGGGAATCGAACCCCGATCTCCTGGATCCTAGGTTGACACTCAACCACTGAGCCAGGCCCGGCCGGGCAAAATGTGTTTTATTTTAAAAACTGAGCTATCAGCTGTTAAAGTGTGTATACATTTTTTTGGACTCCTGTATTTACCAGTGTTTAAAAACGGGACATGATTTTGCACCTGAAATTTACAAAATTTTTCTGGAAAAGAGCTTCTTGCTGACCAATTTCTAAATAACTAAGTTTTTGTTACTAACTATAGTGCAAAATGTCAAATTCACCAGCTAGCAAATAATGATAATGGGTACGGAGTCAAATTATATAAATCTTTCCTTTGAAGAAGGAAAAATGAAAGTCTTCAATTGTGCAGTTAGAGTCATTTTTCAGTTTCAAGTTTCTAAAGTGGAATAATGAACAGAAAAAGCAACTCTTGTCACCAATTAGGTTTCAGACTGATGGATGCAAGCAAACCCTCGCCAGTACAAAAATCGATCTGTTGTATAAGCAGACTTATAGATGTAAAAAAAACCCCACAACCATTCTGTTTTCTCTCTCTCATCACCTCAAATTCCTCTAGTGTCTTACTTGTGTAGGCTTATTAATTAATTTTACCACTAATTAACATAAATATTGACTAGAGTGGCCCCAATTCAATACCTTCAGTATTTTCTTGAATGAGATTCCTAATAGAATTTACATATTGATACGTTTTTCCCACACACCTGCAATCTAATGACTGTTTCTACTCAGTGAAGGCAGCCTAGACTAGGGTTGGCTTGGGAAACCCTCAAAGTCTGGGATAAAAATCATTGTCCCACAAAATTAATGAAGCAAGAAAGGGCCAATTGCTCAGCTCTACAAACTATGTCTGTTTATAGCTGAAGGTAAATAGAGCCAAACCAGGAAAAATTAAGTAAACAGAGCTTCAGTCCCAGTCTCTTCTTTCTGTGTATCCCTGCCCACTTCATGATGTTTCTTTCAAACATGTCCCTTGCAAAACTCTTGCCTTGGATTGTGGATTTCAGACCTTCTGCCTCTTGGGCTGGAAACTCTTCTTCTGCAGTTAAGCCCATTTCCACCTTCGAAAACCACAGTCATAAATTAAAAGCCTCACGAATCCATTTACTCAGGAACCTTTCCTGAATGCTTTTCTGTGTGGCCTCTGCTAAGCAGCAAGGATGCATAAATGAAAGGCAGTTCCTCCCTTCAAGGAAATAACAACTTAGTGGTGAAGACAGTTGCAAAGCGATATGCAAAACATGCAGTAAATTACAAGAGCATGGCATACAAAAGATATCACAGAAACACAAGGAGAGAGGGAGCTAATCCAACCTTAAGGGGTTCTCAACAAAGTCTTCCAAATTGCCCACAAACAAGTGCTTTTCCCTCGCCTACTTTTCCCACATAATTGTTCTGTAACACTGTGCATTGAGATTAAGAAATTTATTCTAAAGCCAGACAGCATGGCTTCAGATCCCAGCTCTAATATGTGCCTACTTTTGTGACTTCTGGCCAGTCACCTGCCTTTTTATATACGAATTTCTAAAACCATCTCATCTATAAAATAGAATAATAATAACACGTATCTTATGACATTAGTGTGAAGATTACCCTACCATCCTGTTAGATCAATGTCTGGCATTTAGTACATTTTCAACAAATAACATAATTTTTCATCTTTTCCAATCAGAGATTATTAGCATAACTCTAATCTTCAGCAAATTATAATTTCCTTTGGAGAACTGCTCCATGTTGGCAAAATGCAAACAGCAGGGTCTCGATAACTGCTTCTTAATCAGTACTTTCTCTGCTTAGACAACTGGGTTCTCTTTCCTGGAATCTAATTTGTTTGTATTTGCCTCCATTTTTAGTCATATCAAAGTGCCAGCTTCCCTTTGACTGGGGTTCAGAATAATGACCAGGCCCTGAATGAAGCATCTGTTCCTACCAGCAGTTGCTTCATCTGGGGGCAAGTCCCTTTTTGCAAGAAGCATTGCTCTGCATAACAACTCCCTTCTTCAAACCTACCTCCTATGGCCCACCCCAGGTTTGCCATGGTTTCGATACGTTCAACAATAAGCTACTTGTATCAATCAAGATATCTGGTCTGGGCTCTGGGTTCTCCCTCTCCCCATCCTCACTCCTCATTATGAAATCCCTTGTGTTGCCATTGCTTCAGTCAGTGATACTAGAAAGTATCTGTACTAGCAGGACAAGTATAGGACGGCAACAAGTAAGCATGTTTAATAAATCTTAATCTTATAGGAGTGGGGAATGAAGTTACATTTCCAGCTTGAGCTTTTGGTCTAAATTTCATGTTTCATTGTATCTTTGTATTTTATATATCTTTTGGTATTATAAGTGAATGAGATTTGTTAAAACTGCCACCAACTAAGAGTTGAGAGATAAATTGGTTAAGTCAAATGAGTTGCCTCTCAAATAAATGACTTCGTATGTCTTTTGAAGAATAGATGGCATTTATAAGAGAATAGTTAAAGAAAGTTTGCAGTTCTCGATAACATGAACTGTATGGAATTCTGTGTTATTGAATAAATCAGGAACATTAGTAAGTAATGTTCATACAAAAATTGTGTTCACAAGAGCCAGCATCACAATGAGGGCATCTATGGAAGTGGCACTACACAGGCCTGACCGAGTTGATCTGCATGTAATTGTCCATAACACAAACCTGCATATGGGGACTTCATGAATCCATTAATTGCCACAGATTCCTAACCACTCAGGGGTGGAGTGGGGATAGGACAACAAATGATGATTCCAGAATAAATTTGGGGAAGCACATTGGTTCTCTGAAGACAGAGAAAGTAAATATTTGAGGTTAGAAGTTATTTTTAATAATTATTTAAAATTATTGGTGGTTTATGGTTTAAAATATTGAAATAAATATGTGACTCCTGGATAAGAATGGTTGGCTGCATAGGTAATGGAATATTATGGGATGTTTATTTCTGCAATATTGCCAGAAAGATAGATCCTTGAGGAGACAAAGTACATCATTTTGTGAAATTCAGAAAGTATGTATTTGTCCAGAGAACAGCTAATATGATCATAAATAACTTAAATGGAACATGGAGGGGGAAGATGAATAAAAGCTCACATTAAGTTGTAAAATCAATTACAAATTGAGCGCATTATGAACATAAATGTAGTGTAGAAACCACAATATAACCAGGTAATAATAAGTATTATTGCCATTCACTGCTATTTCTCAAGTACTTGAAAGACATCTAATTCGGTGTCCCACTGTCCCTTTAAGGTAAGTAATTATTGCTTGCAATACACAGATAGTTTTAAATGAGGCTTAACTGATTTAAGTCATTTGCTAAAAACCTCACAGCTAGCAAATGGTACAGATAATGGTTGAAATCTAGATGATCTAACTCCATAGTTCATACTATAACTAATATGCTGAACTGCCTCAGCATGGCACCTAGACATTTAAGGAGAAAACAAATGGCAGAAAACATCTCAAATGACTTCAGCCACATCTATACATGGGATATAGGTAACAAATATAATAAAATTATAATGATAATACAGGCGAGAATTTGAAATTTGTAAGTGCAAGTAAACTTGAAAAAATGGGACAGTTATTCCCCTTCTTGTCATTTTAACAATACCAAGATGAATAGCTTAACACACACACACACGCACACACACACACACACACATAGACATGCACCACTGTTCGTTACAGGAAGGAAAGGGGAAGCCACTTTTAAATTCAGATTCTATTCAGCTGTAGCAGCACTGAAGCCCCTTGGCAGAAGAAGGAAACAGATAAGATGTTCCTGACGGAGTCACAACCTGCCACAGCAGCACACTTATCTATCGCTGCACAACTCATTGGGTGGAAAGCAGGTGTTCCTCTAAGTTCTTGCCTAAGACACGCAGCAGTACTTTAAAGCTGTGAAGGAATAAACAAACGACACCCAACACTATCCATGGGTCAGCAGCAACACCTTTTAAAAAGACATGGGTTTGCCCAGCCAGCATGGCTCAGTGGTTGAGCATGGACCCATGAACCAGGAGGTCCCAGTCAAGGCATAAGCCTGGGTTTCAGGCTCAATGCCCAGTAGGGGGCATGCATGAGGCAGCCAATCAATGACTGTCTCTCATCATTGATGTTTCTCTCTCTCTCTCCCTTCCTCTCTTTGAAATCAATAAAAAGATATATATATTTTATGCTTTCACCAGCTGTTTTTTTTGTTTTTGTTTTTTTTTTTATAATTTTTATTTTTGTTTAAAGTATTACAGATGTCCCTTTTTCTCCCCAATGACCCTTCCCTCCCCCCCCCGGTTCCTTCCCCCTTCCCAGTCCCTCTCCCCACCATTGTCTGTGTCCTTGGGTTGTGCATATATGCATATAAATTCTTTGGTTACTTTCTCCCCCTCCACCCCCTCTCCCCCTCTGACATTTCGTCAGTCTCAACTATGCTTCAGAGTCACTGAATCTATTCTGCTCGTCAGTTTATTAAGTTCTTTAGATTCCACGTATAAGCGAGATCATGTGGTATTTTTCTTTCGCTGCCTGGCTTATTTTTTTAAAAAAACATTTAAAAAGACATGGGTTTTAGTTGAAAATAAGCTCAATACGATTCTAGAGTTGATACGGCTTCCAAATGAAAGGTGATGTGATCTTAGGATTCATTAAGAAATCTATTAAATCTAGTTTCCTGACAGAAGTGATCTGTGCTATTCCAACCACTCTTGGCATACTCTGCTTTATTCTTTTTAAAAAATTTCAAAAGCAACTTATGGAAGATTTGAAATGAGAGAAAAAATACCAAAAAGACTTTTGAAGAAAATAAGCACGTTTAAAGTAGAGACAAGGTTCAAAAAAGTCATAGTGCTTATTCTCAAATATGGAAAGGACTGATCGATTTCCATGTGGAAGGTGGAGGATTAGCCTTGATTTTTTTTTTTATCTTCCCATCAGTATGTTTAATAGAGATCAATTTTCACTCAACCTAAGGAAAGACTTGGAGTCATCTCTGACATCTATGTTATATGTTAAGTTGGAAGATAAAGAGCTTTTAGTCACCGGAAGTCAGGCATCATGTGGACATATACTGGTTAGCATCAATTCTTGATAGACAATTGGTTCAGTGACCTTTAAAATATCTCTCAATGCTGACACTGCGATTTGTACATATTCCTTCATAGTTCCTCTTATCACATTAACACATATTTGTGAAATATTTTTACCAAAGTTTGAAACCAGTCTTTAGATGTAAGTAGCTTGGAGATTTTCATAGAGTCTACATGGATATTTAACCTGTTCCTTGGACTCATCAGCTCCACATCCTCAAACCTGAGCCTCTTTACATAGCCAGGGTCAAAGAATGTTGGTGAAGGTAACAGGTTAAAAGCCATATGGAGATATTCTTAAAACTTATACACATCAATATTTTGAGAAAAGTGTTCTTTCTTCCTATGAAGTTACCAAATAAGCAGTCCTCCTTGCTCAGGGTGTGGGCAGTAGGGAGACCAGTACTACCTGTAGTAGCTATGCCATGGTCACCATGTATGTGGGAGACTCAAATGTCACTAAGGTCAAGCTCATCGGAAAGCTTATTATTTCAGGGCTGTGCTGTCTGTTCAAGTCTGCCACAATATGATCACCCACCACTCTCTGAATTCTACCTAAGTTAAATTCCAATAGTGATGGATATGATGAACTTTAATATGACTAAAGGAAAGCTGATTTGAATTATGTGGCCTTAGCAAGACATTGCCTTGAGAATTTTAGAAAGAAAACATTCTGGATAAATCCAGAGAAACCACCCAATTTCATAACTCCTCTTGTGTTTTCAGAATCATTTTTCCCTTTAAGGTGGATTGTGATGGGAATAGCTGTATGGGTTATGGCTTGTATCCTGTTGCAGAGAAGTTCTTGTAAGGCTACCACAAAGACTATCAAGAAGATGAACAGTATGTGCCTTAATGAACAGCGTGTTAACTGGGTTTTAATAGAACCAAGTTCTAGGAAGAGTAGTAAATTAAATGTGGGGCAAAGGCCAAGGAAGGTACCATTGTGAATTTAGAAAATCATTGGAAAACCGTGGATGGTTAATAATGGAAATAATTCTTCAGTTAATTTGATAAAAGGCTAAATGTTAAAACAATGGGAAATTTCTCAGCATTGGCTGTGATTATAAAACACATAAGAATGGCCAAAAAAGGTAAGGAAGAAATAAATAGAAAAGACATCAGTGGCAAAATTATATTTGGAGTTGAGTCTAGAAGAAAGCTGAGCATGTAGATTGACTAAGTTAAAACAAAAAGTTGAGGTCCTGAAAAGGAAGAGAATTAGCCAGTATAAGAAGCTAATTCTCCAGATTAAGGATCTTGATAATGCCACAGAAATGAAAGTTAAGAAAAGGATTCTCCCCATGGAGATTACCAACTAGTACTGGAGGATGGGAGAAGCAGAAGACTGGGATTCCTTTGTTTCTCTTCTCCAAATTCAGGGAGGAGGAGAGTGGGTTATAGTGGCCTCCAAGCTACTGTACCCCTCCCAGAGGAAGTCAGAGAGTAAGATTCGCCTGTTCAACTATATGCAGCTCATGTCCTGGAATAAGATAGTTCTCGGCCAACTCCATTCTCATCTGTGGCTGGTGGCTATTTTGGCAGGTGAACCTACAGGGTCAGTACAGACCTCAATATTATTCACCTAACAGGTTAATTCAAACTAGACCTAATAGTCACTGGCAGCAAGATAGGAGAACATGACTGACAAAGTGCCATCTGCCAATCCTTCTTGACACCTGGTCTCACCCCAGCACATGACAATCCAACCTCTTGTGACCTCCCTATTATTGTTTGTATTTATTATTCCCACTACTGTGCACGGCTTAACCATCCAATATGTGCTCTGGCTCACCAGGTTGTGGCTCTGTCTAATGCCCACAGCCTGTGATACAACTGCTGCAGACACCTTACTCTACACCTGAAACACAGGTACAGGAATCCTTGGTCATTTTCATGATGACTATGCATTCCTAAGGAGCAAAATAAAATAAATTTTAAAAATGTATCTTCATCATCCAAACCACATATTTGGAGTTGACTGGGAAGGTTTGTGAACAGTGCTGAGATGAACAAATCTGAAATTTCCATTCCAAGGTGTTTTTCACACCAAGAAGGAATCTGACCAAGGTGCTATTGCTGCTGCCATCAATTAGGTTTGAAAGTGGACCCATTATTTTATGGACCACAACACCAAAGCCACACACGGCAGAGTTAATGTCATTTTGTTTCAAGATGTCAATTATAAAAAGCCTAGAGCCTTCCTGTAATCAGCAGTTTTCTGGATTCTCATGTGTTTCTGACAATGAAATTACCTTCTTTCTTCTTTGTAGGTTTTCAAAAATTAGGCTAACTTGATGTACTCAAGTCTAAGCCTGCCGATAAAGCAATTGACCTCTAAGTTAAAAGGAGACTCGGGGAACTATTTCTAGAATTCATATGCTTTAAAACTCTGCCTTTACCACAATAAGATCATACTGTCTCAAATGAATGGATGCAGTCCCCATTCTGAAGCTTTGGTAATTTTCTATATGAAGAACCCTAGCCCCAGTCTGTGTAGGGGCAGAAACAGGAAATATTTCATAGGAGTGTCATCAAAGGCTGATGCCACTCAGGATACCCAAACTCAATAGCTTTCATTTCCATCATGGCTCTGCCTGCTTTATTTCAGATTAGTATTTCTTGAATTAGGACTCCTTAAGAAAACTCAGTGGGGCGCTAACAAATCTGAACCATGCAGGTAGGAGCAACTTGTACACATAGACACTTGCCAGTCTGAGCTAACACGGTCAGCATAATGTCCATTCATTCCTCACTCCAGGTTCCTCTACTGACTGTTATTATCATGTTATCATAGCCTGCTTTTTCCTTCATTACCTCTCTTCTCTCTCCTTACTTTTATCCTTAGGTGAATGAATCTGAACTAAGGGGAAATCTGTTTTTAAGGCTATGATATACAGATAAAGAGTAGAAACACTGAGAAAATGGGTACTGAGAGAAGGGAGATGTAGAGAACTCTTGGTCCACATTAATTCTCAGTCAATCCAAATATTTAATCTTAAATACTGATACCAAATCCTTCATGTATATTGTGAAGCATATAATAACTCTCTATAAATTAAAACTGCTCACATACAGTTTTTTTCAACATTATCTTTGGGTGTTTCAAGAACACAATCTCAACCATCAGGTTCTATAAAAAAACAATGTGGAGAGAGCAGAATTGGCCTTGTTCATACACTAGTGTTTTGGTTCATTCCTTCAATAAAAATTTCCTGCATACCTATTATGTGTCAAGTACAGTCCTGGATATAAGAAAAACAGAAATGAAGAAAATAATACCCAGCGTACAAGAGGTTCAATATCTAGTACTTAGCCCCAGCAAGTGCAGCAGATGTTTTGGATTCTCTTGTTCACTTGCAACTACAATACCAACAAACAATCAGATTTCATCCCATATGGATAAGGGACATTTCAATTTGTACGTTGTTTTAAAGTAGCCCAGTTCAATGAAGGTGTACTGAATACTTAAAATGAAGGAGTACAATACAGTTTAATGTTCGGACTTTGGAGACTTTAGACTTTAAAGTCAAATCTGGTTTTAAATCTCAGCTTCACAATACATAAAGTTCTGTGAAACCAAGTAAAATGGGGAGATATTTATGATTACGGACTTTGTAAAACTGTGATCAGTTAAAGCACATGTCCTGGGCTCAGCATAGTAGGCCCTCAATAAATATTAGTACTTTCTTCTCCCACTTTGTGGTTCTACTCAATACCTTGAAAATGGAGAATGCAAAGTTAAATGAGACCAAAATGCAAAAGAAATGACACACAGCAAAAGAAACTTTGAATATGACAGTCAAATTTTTAGACCTGAAAAAAGATCAATTCTTATAAAATTTAACTAAAAATATAGATGGAGAGGTAAATGAGGATATATATTTAGATGGTAAATTTTAAAGAAAAATCTATTTCTTTAGCCACTGCACATTAAATTCCCACTGTACTTATTAAAATTCTAAACACTATTGGGAAAGGATAAACTATAATTTTGTATAAACTAAATTCTAAGAATTTTTTATTAAACTTTTTAATATTTTTATTTTTTTAAATTTTTATTGCCTTTATTGGAGTTACAATGGTTAATAAAATTACATAGGTTTTTGGTGTACAATTCTATAATACAGCACTTGTATACTGTATTGTATGTTCACTACCCCAAGTCAGGTCTCCCTCCATCACCCCGTCATTTACCCTCTTCTGTCTCTCATCACCCCACTTTCCCTCTGGTAATCACCATACCATTGTCTGCATCTATGAATTGTTTTGTTTTGTTTTCCTTAGACCTGTTACCTTTTTTACCCAGCCTCTGACAGCTGTCAATCTGTTCTCTGTATCTGAGTCTGTTTCTATTTTGTTTGTTAGTTTATTTTGTTCATTAGATTCCACATATGAGTGAAATCATCTGGCACTTGTCTTTCCCTGACTAGCTTATTTCACTTAGCGTAATACTCTCCAGGTCCATCCATGCTGTTGCAAAAAGCAGGATTGCCTTCATTTTTACTACTGAATAGTATTTCAATGTGTAAATGTACCACGGTTATTTTTATCCACTGATCTACAGATGGGCACTTGGGCTGCTTCCAAATCTCTACTATCATAAATAACACTGCAGTGTACAGGGGTGTATATATTCTTTCAAATTAGTGTTTCAGATTTCTTCAGATACATTTCCAGTAGTGGAATCGCTGGGACATAAAGCAGAAGTTTTTATATGAAATGCAATATTTGATACTGAATCTTTTTAAAAATAGAGTTTAGAAATCAACAAGCAAAATTTAATTTATATTATATTAGCAACAACTATTACAATCCTTATAATCTATTTTATTTACCTTTTTATGATTATTATATGAAAGTTTCTAAAAGTTTTCTGTAATTATTCATCAGAGGTATCTTTGACATATATATCACATACAACTTTCATTCCAACTGTATATTGGATTTTGTTTTTGCATTGACTATATTTTATATTACCATATATCATAGTTGAAATTGGCTTGAAATTTTCCTTCAAAATTATGTAGCTTAATAACTGAAACCAGATTTGTAAACATCTTCCCTGTACCCAAAGTCAGCCCACTTGTACTATTTCTTTTTCACCTACCAATTAGTATATGAATATACATATACGTACATATATATATATTTATATCTATATACACACACATATATATCCAATGGCTTATAAGAAAGTACTAAATCTGGAACTTTCTATAGTGCTGACACTAATTTGCACTAATAACAACTTCAGAATGAATGTTATAATCTACAAAAACGTCCTACTTTTAATTTTATAAAAAATTACAGGGAAGTTAACCTGAAATAACAAGTAAAATTGTGCAAAATGATATCTGGATAGAGACTGTATTTCCAATGTATTTATAATAGTAAACATTTAAAGGAAACAATGTCTAAGATCAAGAAAATGGTTAAGTACACCTGGTATATCACTGTCACCCATTAAATGACATATCACATAATCTCTTTTTAAAAGTGGTTGAAATCCACTTAAAAAAAAATTCTCCCAAACTATAGCCTGTGCTCTAAATGAGTAGGACTATAAGTGCTTTGCTTTTGTTTTTCATTTTCTATTTCCCAATTTTTCTACAATGTGGGTGTTTTATACTATAATTAAAATATATACTTTAAAAATTAGATTATTACACTAATGAAGTTAGAGACTTTAGAAAGCAATTCTTATTTTACTGCAATTTTTTTTTGTTATATAAATGTGTTAAATAAACATGATTTTTAAGTTTAGTATTTTCTTACTACTCTGGAAAGAATATAGCCAATCTTGTATATATTAAGTAAATATTTAAATATGAAAAAGACAGAATGCATAAAGCAGTTTCATTCACTGTGTACATGTGATTAAATGTAAATTAAAATGATTAATGTACAGCCTGTCATGTTAACACACTCTTTCATATTGTGTATTCATATATTTTTAGAAGGCTTTTAATATTAAACATATTTATACTATTATTATTATTAAGATAATTGTTCTTAAGGAATGGTATGCCATGTCTGAAAATAGAAGAAAATTACACAAGGAGTCCCCCAAAGCATTAATATACACAGGATTTACCCACTGTATTAGTTTCCTATTGCTGTTCTAACATGTTATGACAAACTCGCTGGCTTAACACAACTTTATGGTGCAGTTCTGGAGGTCAAAAGTTGGCAGTGGGTCTCACTGGCCTAAAACCAAGGTGTTGGCAGGATTGCTTTCCTTCTGGAGGTCCTGGGTGACTACCCCTTTCCTTGCCTTTTCCAGCTTTTAAAGGCTGCCTGCATTCCTTGGCGCAAGGCCCCTTTCCATCTAACGGCGGTCAGCTGAATCTTTCTCAGGTTGCATTACTGTGAAGCTATCTCCCTGTCCCACTTTTAAGGTCCCTTATGGTGACATTAGACCAACTCAGGTAATCCAGAATATTATACCTATTTTAAGGCCAGTTAATTAGCAACCTTAATTCCATCTGCTACCTGAATTCCCCTTTACCATGTAACATATAATATTAAGTTTTCCATGATTAGAATGTTCACATCTTTGGGAGGGCGTTATTCTGCCTACCACCACAATTAGCTATCATATTGATCTATTTCGATATATCTTTTCCTGTTATTTAAATTTACATTTGCATTGTAAATTAATGTTTTTTGAATCTTAAATATAAAGTTTTGTTAAATTCTTATAGCAAATAATTTGAAAATTTTAACTTTTTGTTTGTCACCAACCTAGTATAGAGTTGCCTGACAAAATACAAAAAAAACTATTTAAATTTTAATTTCAGATAAACAACAAATATTTGGGGATGTCATAAATATTGTACAGGATATATTTATAGAAAATAATCACTCACTGCTTATCTGAAATTTAAATTTAAGTGAACATTTGTATTTTATTTAATAAACCTAGCAATACTAACCTAACATCACTTTTTTAAAGTTTGGGAAATAATGGCTTAATACATACTGAGTTGAGATAAAAATGGCATATATTTTGCTTATCAGCACTTCATACAGAAATAGAATACTTTAGTATTGTAAATAATAATTTCCCTTCTGCACACATTAACAATTCCAAATTTCCTATACTGTCCAAAGGCATTGAAATATTAGGATGTTATGATAAAATTATATTTTAAAATAGTTAACTCTTTTTTGATATTATGCTCTGTGTAGTACTTCAATTCAATAATGGGAGAGATGACTTGAAATGGACCAACTATTCCAAAATAAAGGCAAAATAGTGAAATTGTGAAATAAAATATGAAAAGGGGGGTTTAAGCTATTGAGAAAATGTGCAATTGAGTCCATTTGTAAGCTGCTCCTCACACAGAAAAATGTACTAATAGAGGAAACTTTGAACATTGTTTCTCTGGAGAACTCAAAGAGAATGTGTGGGATCATCTCGGTGGACCTCTGTGGGAAACTACGACCCAAATATGAATGCAAATGGGGATTCGAACAGTTTCAAACAGAAAAAGTTTGTTGAGATTTTTAAATGCCTGAAATTAGATATTTGGTTTGCAGGATTCAGAACAAAGCATGGTACTTGGCACCCGGGACCAAATTAACCATACAGGGTGTGAGGCCAGTAGTGGAGTGGTGAGAAAGAGAACCCTTTGGTAAAACCCCAGAGCATATAGAATAGCTTTAAATTATTGTAATATTATGAGAAAGAGAATATGTGAAGCAATTTGAAAAAAAAAAGCCATGCGTTAGGAATTTATAATATGAGGGGTTCAAACTGCAAAGTGTTGTGACCTATATATATCTTACTTTATCTAAGGTATTTTGCAAAAATTATATCAAAGTAAATTTTTCTATGTAGAAATATATTTGATTGACTTTAAATTGAGGCCATTTTATATCAGAAAGTATACTGTTCATGCTTTTTTATCATATATTACAAATATAGCAATCTTTTAAGAATCACAAGGTTAAAGATTTTTTCCTAATACAATATATTATTTGAGTGTGAGGAATAGGACAAAAAAACATAAATAAATTATTATAACACTACCTCTTCTATTTAGAGCCATGCTACAGTTATAAAAATAATTGTAAAAATAATTTTACTTTAAAACACAAAATCATGGCCCAGCCGGCATGGCTCAGTGGTTGAACATTGACCATGAACCTGGAAGTCACAGTTCGATTCCTGGTCAGGGCACATGCCCAGGTTTCGGGCTTGATCCCCAGCAGGGGGTGTGCAGGAGGCAGCGGATCAATGACTCTCTCATCATTGATGTTTCTCTCTCTCCCCTTTTCTCTCTCAGAAATCAATAAAAACATATTTTAAAAAAACAAATAAAATACACAAAATCATGTAATAATTGGTATTAAATAAGGAGGCTCTACTCTACTTTACCAGATGAAAATGTGAAATATTTGGTGTCTCTTTGGGGCTAGGTCTAAACTAAAATAATAGAATGCTATAGTTAGGTCAGATCTAAATAAAAAGAATATAAATATAAAATGTCTCAATTATTCAAATGCATCAGCACAAAAAGTAGGGAAGGAAGAAGATGAAGAGTCTCCAAATGATTAGGGTAGGTTGGCCATGGGCAATGAAGGTTCTTTGTCTCACCATCATCACCATCACCAACACTGGAATAGAGAGAAGTAGTTTTATTTAATACTCTAACCAATTTCGTCTGCTAAATACTGTTGTTATCCCCATTTTATAGATGGAAGCTGAGGCTTAGAGTAGTAACATATACAGCACATGGCACACAGTACACGGCCGAACCAGGATTTGTATCCCGGCAGCCAGGCTTGATATCTGACTATAACCACTGCTTGGTAACCACGCTGCCTCCATACGATCAAGACTAAATGAAATTTAATTGTTCAGGGTGTTATTTAAAATAATGCACAACTTATAACTATTGGAAATTGTGGTCAGAATTGGCCCTAAGTTATTTTGTGTTAGAAATATGTGCTTTATTTTTCAAAATAAATATGTATTTCTGTTAGCCCTCCAAGGTTTGCAACCAACAGGAAGAAAATTCTTGTCGTTGGCATGGTCTCTGTACTTGAATTAAGTCAAACTATCATGAATTTTTTCAAGAAAATAACAGCTTTTCTTTTTCTCCATTAAAAAAGGACTTTAAAACACCAGGGTCCACAGGATCAATGAAAAAGAAAAACAAAAATTAAATGAGAGAAAATGTCAAAGGTATACAAGGGAACTTAACTGGCTCTAGCTCCCAACTCTATAATTTGTCATGCGGGGGCTGTTGGGTAGACATAATTCCCTCCTGCCTTCCTAAGGCGTTGTGGCAGAAGGATTTATGATGCTGGAAGTACAGGGAAATGTGGTAAAAGAAGATAATGAACTCACTAATGTGAGGCAAAATCAAAATCAATCTCAACAAGAGATTATATTCCACATTAACTTCTTTGGAGTCGCATCCAAGTCTTCCAGCCAGTGCTCGCGTCTTTCTACCAGGGATAAATGACTGGAATGCTAAACAAGAAGTAATGATGAGTCGAACATGCCAAAGTAAAGCTAGGTGATGCTAAATTAGCCAAATCTGATGAACTTGGAGATGTCTACTGTCAGCTAGACTTTATAGCTCACCTTTGTTTTTGCAACCAGAGAGCAAAGACATTTAGAAATTAATGTAAAGTACTGAGTGTCTTTTTCGTTTCCCTGCCTAAGATATCTCAGTAGAAATGAAAGAAACATATGGTGTGAGTACATGCCCCATAGGGCTTTTTGGAAAAGTAATTCAGACTCTGGATACTTTGGGTCGTGCTATGTGGGTGTGAATGTACTTGATTAAGGTTTACGAGACTAATGACTGCCTCAAGCACATTTATCTTCTAAAATGCTTTGTGCATTCATTTGCATCCTTTCACTACACATGCATAATAATCTTCATGCGCATTTACTTAAAAATTAGGTCATGCCTCTGAGCGGATGACCATTTCCTAAGTAACTGGCAATTTTTTTCTACAATAAGAGCATCTTAGAAGTAAACACTCCTTAGAGAAATTGTGAGGAAATCAAACATCCTGGCAGCAATTACATTCCCCAGGTTCTAATATTCCAAGCGAGGCTGGCGGAGATTACCCAGTAGAGTCTTGTTTTACAGGTAAGGAGATTGAGATTCAGAGGAGATAACTTGCTTTCTTAAGGCCACAGAGATGTTAATGAGACAAGAACCGTTCAGTCTAAACATTTTTCTTTACTTTTGTCTTTAAGACACTTTCTGGCACAAATTGACTCAGACTTGGCTTGAAAATGTTTACCACATTTCTGTTCATCTAATTCAACAAAAACCTTACAGGGAAAACTATTTGCAATGTACAAGCATTGAGGGAGTAGCAAGAAGTGAGAGTCAGGAAGAACACAAATTATAATTATTATTTCTTTCTGAAGAATTTCTACCATATAGACAACTACAGACTCATAAATGCCCCACAAACAACACAGAACACAAATCTGGAAATGTAAAATAATGGACATCTAGATAGAGCACATATATATTCTGAATCCATAATGTCTTGTAAGTTAGAGAAGAATTCATGGGTTGTTTGATTTGGTTTGAAAAAAACACACATAAAAAAACCCCCAAAATTGGGTTCATTGAAATGAAGGGCTGTAGGAAGACAAAATTTGAAAAATTTAGGTTTGAGTTAACGGTCAATAAAAAATTATTTTAGTTTAATAACACTTCATACCATCTTTCAAAGCACTGTAACAATGCTTATTAGTAATTATACTGGAATTCTTAGTTTAAAATCAGTTTCTTCTAGAATTCAAGCTCCATAAAGGCCACATCTAGCTCAATCGATGCTGTCAGCACCGTACAGAGTGAAAGTGTTAAATAAATATTGGTTGATTGAGAGTAAATATTTAAGAAGTAACAAGTCAGAGAAAGTGTGTAGAATATCTTTATGGCAGAAATCTGGAAGTCACTGTCAAGGAGCAAGTCCAGGAGGTCATCACAGAAGCCTCAACTTAGACTAGGAATTTGACCTTGGAAGTGGGAAGAGATTTGACTCCAGGAAAAGTTTTAAATGAATAATACAATTTGTTGACAGAGTATAAACAAGGGTGAAAGGAAAGAGGAAGTTGTATCAACTTTCAAGTTTGGATTTCTCAAAAACAGAGATAACATTGATAGAAAGACTTTTTTAAAAAGATTAAGCATAATGGAGAAATATAAAGTGGCAGCTAAAATCATGAGACCTGTAGTCAAATGAGTAGGTTCAGCCCCATGTATACTTCATAGCAGCTGTATGAATGTAAAAATTCTTGACCCAGCTTCCCTGCATCTGTAAAATTCATCTCTTAGAGATAAAAGAAGATTGCTTATACACAAAGAGCTTAACGTAAGAGGGATATAAGAGGCATTCAATAGCGTCTATTTCAAATATGATAAATTTGGGTTCCAGGTATCTTAATTTTACAATTTGGGTTTTGGATTCCTTTCATATTTTGGTTCTGGACTGTTTAAGTCTACATTTTTTGCACATGTGAAAGAGCAGAAAGGAAGGAAGCAGTTTGAAAGCATGAGTGTCGCTTTCATAGCAGAAGCCATGTGAGTGACGAGGGCTTCGAGGGAATGGTGCCTGGGAGAAAGGCCAAAATCAGGGGACCAGGAGAAGCCAAGCAGAAGGAAGAGGGGGTCAGATAGACAAAGTAATAAACAGATTCAGAGCAATACAGTTTCCCAGCATGTAGGGGAGGCGACAATGTAAGACGGGGGCTTTTCATTAGCAATCACAAATGCATGCATGTTCTGTATAGAAAATACACTATAAATAATGAGTGAAGTACAAATAAGTACATTCAGGGCCTTCTTTGGAGACATGTACTTTATAATCCTATGGTACTGACTGCCCCTACTCATTGCTGTTTTTTGTGCCACCTTCTAGAAAGGTTTCATTGCAAGCGTAATCATTTATTTCGTGTTTGTCCTTGTCAGTTCTTAACAATAAGCAGGCAAAACAACCAAATGCTTAATAAGTTGTAGCTTGATTGGCCATTTTAGAATGGGGAAAGTGCTTTGTGGAAGAAAGGGCAGTGCTACAGTGACAGGCTGCCTGCTGGTGTAAACACTTCATGGTTTTATAACAGGCTCTCAACCTACCAATATTAGTCTCCATTCAATTCAATTTGTGTGGATGAGCATTTTAGAGAAAAGAGCTGGCAGGAGAAACAAGACCTTTAACCTTGCCCGAGAACATAACATCAACAGCAGCTATATGTATGTGTGTGTGAAATGTATGTCGAAATGGCTGCCAATCTGTATGTGCTGGCAAAGGTTATATAAGGAGCTATATTCTACAGGATTTGGGCCAACAGACAGCAGAAAACACTACGTCTCTTGATATTTTTCTAGATATGCATGTGATTGAACGAATAGTGAATATAAAATTCTGATGAAAACATTCAATTTATTGTAATTTTTGGAGTAAAAAGATTTTTTTTTTCCAAATGAGAATAAACTTATATCATTATTAAACAAACAAACAAACAACAATAGCAGCAAAAAAACCTCCAATTAATGTTGTGGTTTTTGATTGGGCCAGTCTTCTTCCTCCAAACAAGATTTAGAACACTGCCAAAATGCAGAACTCTGCAGATTACCTTACAGAATCGATGGGTGACTTTTTAGATATAATTCTAGAGAGCAACAATAATCATAAAATTGAAAACTGATTGATTAATATTTTATATGCAAGGGGCTCAACGTTATACAAAAACAAGTTACATAGTAAGGAAAAAGATATTAAAAGAATTTGGTATGACCATGACAAACAGAGAAAATCAAGATTACCTCAAAATTTGCCCACATTACTAGAATATAAAATCCATTTAACATCTAAATTTACATAATGACAATAGTTATATATTTAAATTGGATTCATAATCATTTGAAAATAATTTGACTTTATTTCTAAAGATTTTGCCTTTTTATTTCAACTATCAAACTTTATTTGAATACTATTTGGTAGATTTGTTTACTGAAAATTATAATCCAACAGGTATTTTAGTCCCCTTATCCTTAACTTTGCTTTTATCTACACAATCTGACTTGCACCCAGCTTCACTATTTTGGGCCCCCAAATCCTTCTCCATACTTGGCTAGATGCAGTCATGAGTAACTAATTTTTCTCCTTTAGCCCACATCAGAGGGAAAGTTATAGGCTCTTTCTTGAAGTTCGGTTTGACAGAGTCTTTGTGGCAGCCACAGAGAAGGTTGGGAATCGCACACACAGCCATAGACCATACAGTACAAGCATCTCATCCCCCACTCTGTCTTCTCTTATTCCCAGTTCAGCTGAAAATTTGTTTCTTCTTTCCACTTTCACTGCCACATGTCAAGACCCCAATATTTCTTGCCTGGATTTCTTCAGTAATCTTCTTACTGTCTTTTCTTATCCTTGCACACTGCAATTCATCTGACCACTGGCAAAGAAATCTGACATAATGTCAGTGTACTGAGAATATAGCCATGCTCAGAAAGATTTGACTATGCTACGCCCCTAGCACACAAAGTATAAACTTGGCATAAAACCACAAAATGACTGCCAATTATCAGACCAGCCTTGTTTTGTAGGTAACCCTATAATTTATTGCCCACACTGGGAAATACTTTTCCAGAGTAAAAGAGTGCTATTAAGAACTTGGGACATATGGTCGCCCAGCTCTCCTTGTGACTGTGCTAAACTCAAAACAGTTCTTCAGTCACAGGTCTTATACACAGTGCCCTGAGGAAGAGTGCTTTCAGCTGCTTCTCTCCACCCTTCCAGGTCAATTTATTTATTTATTTACTTCTTTACTTTTATATTTTTAGTGATTTTTAGAGAGAGAGGGCGGGAGAGGAAGGGAGGAAGAGAAACATCAATGTGAGGGTAGAACATCTATCGGTTGCCTCCTGCATCAATGCCCAGGGTCGATGCCCAATCAACTGAGCCACACTGACCAGGGCCCAAGGCCCATTTAATTCCCACCTCTTTCATGGAGATTTTCTTGATCCTTCAAAGGATATGCTACCTTCCTCTTTTTACTATCACTGATCCCAGGACCTCATAGTAGGCACTTTGCCTCCATATTGCTACTCTGCCTTGTAGCAGTCATCTGTGTGCTTGGCTGACCCCCCTACTCGACCCTAAACAACTGGACAGCAAACTTCCTACTCATGATTGCATTTTCCTAAACATCGAGCAAAGGGCCTTGCATAAGCAAACATTTGATAAATAGTTTTGATGAAATGTTATCATCAGCTGTAAGCTGATACTTAAATTGTGGCCCATAAAAATATTTATTTAGAAATGACATTAACCATAAAAAGGAAGACATTCATAAACCATTTGTGATGATCAAAGATCGTGAGTCATTTTACCAATTCAAAATCACTCAGCCGTTTCTGTATCTAAAAGATTTCCTCCAAATACATACTACACACCAAAAGTCCCTAATATAAAAATGTACATTCGTGTTGTCTGAGAAAAGTTTTTCTTGAAACTTTCACTTAAACCTCTCTGTATGCAATGTTTTCTATTTTTACCCTACAGATTTATTTATTTAATAAAATAAAGTCTAAGCATTTATTAAATAAAATTAAAACCCTCTGTCACCCATTCTTCATATCTCGATGCTGCTTTATAGAATTAATAAGTTTGAACAGGTTTTTAGTTTTATCTTGTTTTTGCTGTTCTTTAAATAATGCACGCATCTCTTGAGTTAGCAATTTTAGGTTGTATTGGTTGACTGCTCACAGTTAAAGGTAAATGCTTTAGTGTGTTTGTACAACTTCCTCTCTATTGATCTTCCTTAGGCACCTCCTAATTTTTTAAAGTTATATCACTATCAATGTATAATATTTACATCGACTTCAGTAGATAAATTAACATTTCTGTGTTTTGTTTCTGAATTCCTTCTAACAATGTGAGACTAATACAAAAGCAATTGCTGTATTATGGCTACTAAGTGCTATTCCCAAATCTGAAGGGACTAGCACTGATTTGTCCATGTAGTGTGACTGGACTCACAGGGAAGAAATAAATATAATTATTAAAACAGCATTTTAAAGGGCAATTAGACACTAAGGTTTAATAGATTATTTTACAATTTATTTTTAAACTTTTCTGTTTCTTCTGAGTCATATGTAATTGTCACTGTTACTCGTTTCATCAGATAGGCCTTTTTATTTAGTTGGACTACATCTAGAATAAAAGTATGTTATATTCATACATAAGACACGTAGGCATCAGATTTTCTGAGTCACATACGTTTTTAGTCTCACAATGACTGATAGTTTGGCTGGCTACACAACTGTAAGTTTAAAATGCTTTTCCCTTAGAAAGTCTTTGCTCTTTGCCTTCTGGAATCCAGGGTGGCATATGAGGTCTGATTTTCATTCTTCTTTTCCTCTGAAAGTCTTATTTTCTCTCAATTAGGGAAATGTTACTGAGATGTGTGGCCTTTTAAAATTGTAAGAATTGTCTTTCTTCAGTCTGTGAAACTTTTCTTCTGCTATTATTTTAAATAATTTCTTCCTCTTCTGTTTCCCTGGTTCTTCTCTGATGTTTAATAGGTATACTTTGGGGTCCTGCATGAATGCCCAATGTGTTCTAACATTTCTTGGATTTTCCTTTTATCATTTTTCTCCTCTTCTTTGTGGTTCTACCTTTTATTTTACCCTTCAGATCTCTACTCTGCTCTTTAACCCTAGCCACCCTAGGTTTCAGTCCATCTGTTCAGCTTTTTATTTTCACATTCATAAGTTTAATTTTCAGTATTATTTTTCTTATTCTTTGATTGATCTTTTCCATAGCAACCTGTTCACGTGTGAATGTTCAATATTGTCTTGATTCTCTTGAAATGGTAATTAAAATCTTGTTTTTTTTAAAAATGTTATATTTTCTGAATTACCTCTGTTTTTGTGGTTTTATTTGGTGGGTTTTTTTTTGTTTTTTGTCTTTAAAACTTATGCTATTGGCTTTCTTCAGTTATCATGACATCTTTGCCTGTTGATGTATAATTATAACCAAAGGGCCAGGTTTATTGACAGGATTATGGGCAGGGTCCATTTTCCTCTGACTGGAGGGAAGATCACAAACCTGTATTAAGTTAGTGATTGTCTTCCCTGACTGGCTTCTCTTAAAGATGCACGGATGCAGGCAAGCAAGTGACTGGGGACGCACCCTGGAGAAACTTATTCTCAGAGCTGAGAAATGTATCATATTTCTCTCCTGTATAGAATCTTTCTACTATTTTTCCCTTGTGCATGTCTGTCTGAAATAAAATTACTTCAAATTCCACTCTGTTTCTCTCTCACTGCCTTAGTTATTGCCCCCACACCAGGATTATTCTACTACCAGACGACTCCCATCCTTCAGAGTAGAGTTCTGTAATTTTAACCTGTGTGCTCTCTACATGTAAGGTTAGAGCAGACAGGAAAAGTGAGGTGCCCAACTGGCCCAGTTATTTTGAAAGTGGTTCTTTAAATAATTTCTTGGTGGTCACTCCAACGCCTGCTTCAGGTCTTTATGTTGACTTTGGGGTTAGAAATTATTTGGGATTTCCATGGTAAAAACCACACATCTCTCTTGGACCGTGCTTCCCCACTTTTAATTTTTCCATAAATCAGACCAGTTCGACTTATTTTTCAGGATTTTCCCAAGTTGTTTTACCTAATATTGGCTCTAAAAATATTATGGCCTCCCCTCCCTTTCTCTCCCTCTCCCTCCCTCTCGCTCCCTCTCTCTACCTCTCCCTTTCTCTCCCTCTCTCTCTTTCTCTCTCTTCACCCTTCTTCCTCCTTTCCTTTTTTTTCTTCTTTTTTTTCTTTTCTTTCATCTTTTTTCTTTCTTTCTTTTTTCTCCATTCCATTGTTACCTTGGAAGGGATATACATTTGTGCCAACCCACATCTTGAACCAAAAGCCAGACTAAGTTTTTCACATATGTCTTTTAATGAAGCAAATAAATATGCCTTAAATTTATTTTAATAGCCTAGAATTTATACTAAATTTTTGTTAAATATTTTTCTACACTTTGGGATGAGTGGTACTAACTAACCCATGTGAAACTGCATTTAGAGATTTTTAAAAGTTTCCCAGCATAAAAATGAGTTTTGGTAACAGCCAAAAGAAACTATTTTCTTGCAATCTGTTCTTGCTGGCACCTTGTATGCTGCATCTATTGAATCACGGAAAATGCAATTTGAACTTATATAAGGAAATTAGTCACTGCATTCTCTACAACCTACAGTCTGGGTGTCATTAAGGTTCTTTCTACATAGGAAAAATAAGTCTATTTGTATGACATTCTCCTAAACATTTTGAAATAAAGTCATGGTCATTACTGACTCTGAAAATATTCCTGTTTTAATCTTAATCAAATCTAATATTCTAACATTTTCAATCATATTAAGAAAGTTAAACCATTTAGATGAGTTATGTTAATTCCAGGACTAAGTTCCCAGCTTGACTAATTGTCTAGTTGATTAAATTATTATAATTTAGGCATAAAAAATTAAAACTCTGTGAACTCAATTTCAATTTTAAAAAGATGGGTGTGTAAATACCACAATCTCACTAACCATCAAATGTTTAATTTAAGTAGTCCAAGGCCTCACAGGGACATCAGAGCCCCAAAATGAAGGATCATGGAATCTAAGCAAAGTTCATTGAGCAAATATTGTTTTGTGCTCTCAAATACGATATTCATCCTCCATAAGAATTTCCCTAACTGTGTAAGTTGGTAATTTCCTATAGTGGTAATACACAGCACAACTGGAAGCAAAGTAGTAAGTCTAGCTAAGGCAATATTCCTTGGGAGAGCTACTTAACAGGCTTGTGTTAAGAATCTTATCTCACTTTTTCTTCCATATCTTCACAAGCATATCATTTTAACTGAGTAAACAAATGAGATTTGTTTTTTCCAGTTGTTTTTTCTTTTTCTTTTTTAAAATTTGTTTTTTCCCTTCCAGAGTTGATTACAACAGCCTGGTACAATGGATCTTGCCCAGACACAATCTATATCTAAGATAGTTGTGTAACTATAGTGGGACATTGTGAACCCTTCAAAAAGATCAGCTTCAAACAGCTGTAAGCTGACAAGGAAAGAAAACACTATACAGTTTACAACCATTACAAACACACAAGATGGATACTGATCATCTTTGCTACTTCTCATCATTTTAAGAAGGTAAATAAATGTTAGGAGGCAGGTGTGGCTGGAAACTACCTCTAGTCTGATGTATCCCGAAAATTACTTCCATTGTTGTCTAGGTCATGCTGACGTTCTTTCCCCAGGTTTCTTAGGCTGTTCTTTTCTTATCTGGACTATTTCTTAAAGCAGGAATTCTAGTTATTGTTTTCAACTCTTGTTAGAGTTATTTGTTTTTAACTTAAATATTTCAGCAACTGCTTTCTGAGGACACTGTGATTCTTCCAGCATTTTCTCCTAAAAAGAGGAAGGCAGTTATAGATTGCCTCAGGAAGAACTCTTTCCCTTTCTCCTACTCCTGCAGATTCCGTGTCCCTCTTTAACTGCTGTAAACTATGTAATCTACACACTCAAGAAAGCCCTTTTGTTTGCAAAAATACTTCCAGTTTGCTTCACAGACACGGTCTAAATAACCAGAGAAACTGAGGCAATTATGTGAATAAATTTGAATGTATTCAGTCATTAAACAAATGTGCTTTTGAGAACATATTTTGGCCTGACTTTATGCTAGGTGCCAAGGATAAAATGGTGAGCTAACCAAATAAGGTCTCTGACTTCATGAAATATAGCCCAATAAGAATAGCCAAAGTTTATTAATTGCTTCTTTTGTGCTAAACAGGTTTCATAACTCATATCACGTAAAACTACTATGAGGCCTATTATACAAATACACCATAATGAGACAAGAGGAAGAGGGTTTTTGTTTGTGTTTGTTAATTTAATCTCCCTGCTCTTTCCTAGATTATATGAACTCAAATCTGTTCTAGTTTGAGAATAAGGCTGGGTGCAGGTGGCAAGCAATTGCTCTACTTTGCCTACATTCTCTCAGCTGGTTTAGCAGAGCCAAGATTTGACCCCAAAGCCTCCCACTCCAGAGCTCATGCTCCTAATTCCACTCATCCATCTCTGTTTCCTTACACTTTTCTGGCCTTCCATAGTCAGATGCAGTAAAAAAACAAGGGAGGGATGACATTTTGCAAAGGGTCTAGATAATCAGATTAATTCTCCTTTGCTTTGCGTATTTTAGATAGAATTAAGGACAACTATAAAAATTCCTTTTGGGCCCGGCCAGGTGTGGCTCAGCGGTTGAGCGTCGACCTAGGATCCAGACGATCGGGGTTCGATTGCCCGTCAGGGCACATGCCCGGGTTGTGGGCTCGATCAATGACTCTCTCATCATTGATGTTTCTGTCTCTCTCTCTCCCTCTCCTTTCCTCTCTCTGAAATCAATAAAGATATATTAAAAAAAAGAAAAAAAAAAAAAGAATTCCTTTTGGGATTTCTTCCTAAATATTTAGCAATCCTATTTCAGAATAAGTGGTAATGACAAGATTTTTAAAATAAGTATATATAGCCCATCATTTAAATGAGAAAACTTATTTTTCAGAAAAAAATGTTGTCATGGGGATCACAATGAGATGTATATATAACATTCCCATTATGCCATAGTCTAACTTAAATCATAAATAAGCATTTATATTATTATATGATTATTGTGCAAAACATCCCAATCACTTATTGAGTAGGAATATATTCAGAATGTAGTAACATAAATGGCTCTATCTAAAGAAACTCATTCATTCAGATATATCAGATAGACACTGCTCACCTTCTACAAATTTATAAAAGATTACATTTAAAGATGAGAGAGGAAATAAGGGGGTGGGGATGAGTAGAGGGAGGAGTCGAGATGGGTCCCAGGTCTCTGACTTTAACCTCTAGATAGCTGCTGCACAATTCATCCAGGCTGTGAATGGAGAAAGGCTGGTTGGGGACATATTAAGGTTTTGATATTGTTGAGTTTTATTTTATTTTCAATTTTGAGAGTGTTTTATTTTGATTCTATCTGACACTGTGTTTAAAGCACCATGCTCATTGGAGCTTGGCAGTGTCATAACCCTTCTCTGATAAACTTGGGTATAGGAGACCAATTAGAGATGCTAAAGTATGCATTTAAGAGATTTTTGCCATCCTATCAGCCCCTAGCCATCCCTGAGGATTCTTTTGCTGACTATTGCATTAATTACATTTTCATCCTTTGTCTTTTCAGTACAATTATGAGAGTTTGTGTAAGTCCATGTTCATGCCTCAGAATGTCCAACCTCCCATCACACCACTTTTCTATAAGAAAAGCAAGTGTATTTCTATTATGACCTAGTAGAATGAAGTAGGCACAAAGGTAATAAACAATGTCATTAAGATCCATTGGAATAAACACGATTCATCTTGATTTCAAATTCTGGAAAAAAAGGAATGTGCAGGAATCAGAAGGTGTTTCATCATTGAATGAAGACAGAGAGCTATCTGTCTTTGTGAAGGCTACTAATGTCCCTTTGTCACTTGATTTCACTCAAAGGTTTTCTGTAAAATTATGCAACTAATTTTACTTTTTATTTTTACTTCTCTTATAATTTCAGAGAGACCTATGTGGCTAGCTAAGCATTCTTCTGTGGACATCACTCGAAGCAGAAAGTTTGCCCTTCCACTGCCTTCCGTGCTCTACACTGGATGTTGTTGATGTGTAGTCACAGGATGCATAGCTTTCATCTTTGCTTCTGCATCTCAGATCGGGCTTCTCACCGTCTTCTCCTGCCCTCGAGCCTGGCCCCTTGCTGGTGCTAGCAGATGTCAGGCAGCTTGGGCTGGGAGCCAGGCTGAGCCTTGCAGGAAAGCCGACTGATGTGAGCTCAGTAGTTAGCACGATGCAGGCCACAGTGCTCAGCAAGGACCTGAGCTGATGGCTGCGTGGGCCGCCTCGCTGTTGCAGACACTTCACGTTGGTAAAGGTGGGGTTAACTGCCTGAGCATTATAAGTGAGAACAGAGGACTGATCAGCTCTTTGGTCCTCCAAAGTCAATAAAACTGGTTTAAAGGCTTCCTTTAGAGATATGAAAGTTTTATTCACTTTTAATATATGTCAATAATTTTAGCAACGTGACAAGTAATAACTCAAACACTTTGTGCATTGTTTTGAACAACAGAGACTTTAAAAGCGTAGCAGGTAGCACATTTTAATGTGAAGTGTTGGGATGACACGTAAGTGTATTATATAAAGTACTTCAGTAGCAAAATCTCAGCTATTTATTTTATGTAATAGCTCTTGATGTAGAGCTGTTAAAACTTCAGCGATTCCAGGACTAACTAAATAATTTGAGGACTATAATGTTTTGAAAATCCCTAGAATTAGTTTCTTATTGATTTCTTTCATCTTTTCCATGTTCAATCATATAATAAAAACAAAACACATTCCAATTAACATTGTGTTATAATTTGTCTTACAATGTGCTTCTTTGACTTATTTTGATTCCACAAAGCTAAGAAATAAAAAGGAATTCTGTCTAGCCACATTCAGTTATGTCTCTACAGGGGTGGATTTATCTCCACCTATAAATATACAGGTTTTCAGACAGTCATGTAGCTCCTGCAGGCTCAGCAGCACTGGGTAGCCTCCAGCCCTGGCATGTTCATGTGTCCATTTCACCTGAAACTCTTAATATTTCTATTACTGCTCCTCGCGGGCAGCTGCAACTCTGCAGAATTTTTGTTCTGAGAGACAAAGGTTATTTATTTATTTATTTTTGATCACCTTAAAAAAAACCTATTAGCATGATGCATGTTTTAATTACAATGATGATATCCAATAGCTTGATGTAAGACCATGATTTTATTTATTCTAAAATTCTAGGCACTGAAGGACTTATCTGAATAGAAAATAACACCTTATCAGCATTGTATTTGCACCTCCCCACAACCTTGGAAGTCACAATGTGAAGAATTAGAGTTGGCTGTAATTTATAAAATCTAAAGAAAAAGATAAAAAAGGAAAAGAAAGTTAGATGCCAGAACTCAGAAGATTTTGTTTGGTTAAATGTGTGATGTCCATAATAAAGCAAAATAAACTACGTAGGGCCTTCTCCAGATAAAACTGTCTACAAAAAACAGGCAGTTCTAGGTTCAAATACAAATACTACCTAAGTTGTTATTATTAAGTTATTAATAATTCACACAAGGCAGACATTTCCAGAATTGGAAAAATATTGTTTAACTCTGACTAGTACAACCATTAACCATATCAAAACAGACCCAATAGATTTTGAGAAACTTGCTTTCCAACTCCTACATTCTTTTCTAAGTTAAATTTACAAGTTAGATCCTAATAAATTCCCATCTGCATATGTCAAAATATAATGGTCTCCAGTTATTAGGTTTAGAGTCCCAAGCTGTCTTCCTTTCTTTCCTGCCATATGCTCGGGTTTACATAAAATATTCATGGACCTCCATCAGCCGTGCAAGTCATGAAAGGTCACAGGTCCAGAACCCACAGAAGTTTGCTCTGTTTAGCAACAAGTGTGCTGAAGAACCTTTTTGTCCCAACATGGTTGCAGGCTACATTGTTCTAGTAAGGGGTGAATGCTCCTGCTAATGCACTCCCAGTGCCCTCATTGAGAAGTTTTTCTTCTGAATTAGTGGGATTTTAATGAGTCATGCCTGACCTCACTTGATACATTAGGGACTAGGGAATGTAATGGCCCCGGAATGTTTGAGTTCCTCATGACTTTTGATGATGGGAGATGGAACAACCTTGAAGTCCTCACTCTGAGAGAACTTCCTCATATGCACCAGAAGCTGAAGGGCCATCCATGAGAAAGATAGCTTTGCTTCTGCCTCTCAGGCTGGCTTGTGTCTAGCATACCACCCAAAGCCTGGAATTCTGGGCTACATTGGTTCTCTGCTTTCCTGTCCACAGAACCACATATGTCCATTTCCATGCACACTCCCTTCACATAGAGGTGTTCTTTATGTGCAGTGGTTTATGTGGAAGAGGTCAATAGCGACAAAAGAAAATTCTGTTGAGAGATTCAACTGATCTTCACCTTCTAATAGATTATAAGCTGCTTTGCATAACTGCCCATTGTTGTCTTTAATCCCTACCGTCACCCTCCACATGTGGAAAAGCAATAAAAATGGAAGCTGAGGGGAAACAGTAAGATGGTTTCAGTTTCTTTTTGATAAGATTTTACTAAAAAACCTCCTTTTGTAACTAAAACCATCATCTTTATTCAGGAATAGCTTTAGCCCAGAGTCACATTAGAACCAGAAGAAAAGGCATTGGTTAGGCATCGGGATATCTCTGGGACACTCACCCCCGTGAATCATGGTTGCCCTTCCTCCCTTCCTCTTTGAATTAACATTGGGGAAATAACAGTTATGTAAGTGGATAAGAGAGCTGGAAAGAGAGGCTCAGAAAGTGATGTGAGCTCTGTCAATCTCCAGCCATGCGAAGGAAGATGCATTAAAATTTTTCATGGGAAATCAGTCTCAGTCAACAAACACTCAAAGCAAAGCAACCTTGAGGGAATTATGTGTGTGTGTGTGTGTATTTCTGAATAAAAACAACCCAGACTGAATCATCTTGAGAGAATATAAGTGAACCCAAAAGAAAGTCAGGAAGAGCTCTTGAAGAAAAAGTTAAATCTAGAGAAAGGATCAACAAATACATTTCTTGCACTTACCTTTTCTGCAGACTGGGCTGTACCAAAAAAGATGGGAATGAACGCTAACCAAATGATGCAGGTGGTATACATGGTAAATCCGATAGGTTTGGCTTCATTGAAAGTCTCTGGAACGCCTCTCGTTTTAATGGCATAAACAGTACAAGTGACCATCAAGAGGATACTGTACCCCAGTGAACAAATGAGCGAGAGGTCAGAAATGTCACACTTGAGCACTCCCCTGGCCTTCTCCGGGTCTAGAGTCCGCTGTTCTCCATAGTCAATGATGATGTGGGGGGGGTCCACAACAAACCAGACGCACACTCCCAGAAGCTGGATGGAGATGAGGCTGAAGGTGATCACCAGCTGGGATGCTGGACTAATAAACTTGGGTGCCGTGACGGATTTCTTCCCCTGCTCAAATATTCGGTGGATTCGGTTTGTTTTGGTAAGAAGGGCTGCATAGCTGAAACACATGCCGAGTCCTAGGAAGATCCGTCGGAAGGAGCATATGACAGTATCTGGCGCTGCGATCATTAAAAAGGTGATGGAATAACAGAGGAAAATCCCCGTTAGGAGCACATAACTAAGTTCGCGTCCTGAAGCCCTCACAATAGGTGTGTCGTTATAACGGACAAAGGTCACGATCACGAAGGTGGTGGCGATGATTCCCAATATTGCAACAAACACAGGCACCACAGCCCAGGGAGAATGCCACTCGAGTTTAATGATGGGGATGAGCTGGCAGCCTGTGTGGTTAATGTTTGGTCTCTGGTCCAAAGGGCAAAGTTCACAGGAGAGCTCATCCACCTGGTAGTTGTAACCTTCACAGCGCTCACAGTGCCAGCAGCAAGGGACTCCTTTCACCGTTTTCTTCCTCTCCCCAGGCTTACAGGGCAGGCTGCAGACAGATGCCGGGTGAGTGTGTTCTCTACTGGCCCACTGCATGTCTTCCACCTGTGGGTATAAAAAATTAATGAGCCTTCTATTTTCCCCCATTTATAATATCCTAATCCTAGCTACAGGTTTGCAATAAATCACTGAATGTTGACAGTACAAATACGGTTTACCATAATAAGAGCCCAGTTTCTTTCCCTGATATTGACTTTATGAAAGTGTTAAATGAGTGGCTTCAATAAATCATTCACATCATCAACTTGATGAGTGTCATTAGTTTCCATTTACCTCCTCAATGTTGACCAATCTGACATTCATAGAAAGATTGATTGACCCAAACAGTTTTAAAGCTCAAAAAACAGCCCCATGGAAAGATTTTTTAGCACTAATCACAGGTATAAATGCCAGAATCTCTTAAACACTGGCTTGGGTATAAACATATATATATATATATAAATGATGATCTAAGTCTTTATACTATATTTGCAGAAATTCAAACCACATTGTCAAGTTTGAAAAGATGTGGCAAAAGTAGTTGCTTTAATCTCTGACATGCCTCATGTGTTTATGGTGATAACTGTATTAATGTTTTGCCTCTGTTTAAGCTTGAAATATATTTTCCTCAGGCTTGTATTTCCACACTGTGAAAAACATCATGCTGAATAAAATAGCTGGGAGATAATGTTTCCATTGAGCAAGAATAGTCTTATAAGGTGACATAGAGCAGGGAAACTGATACAAATGAGGCAGTCCCCATTTGTGCTTAGTATCTGCTTAAAGGACTTAAAGTTCCACTTTACTTTTTTGGATTAAATCACAAAATACCTCTATTGAAATTAAAATACTATTTTTAGGTTATTCTGCCACTCAGTGATATCTTGTCTTGAATTTGTTTACTACAGGTTCCGGACTGAGTTCCAAGGTGTCTGGGGTGAAGCAGGGAGTCTTCCATACCACCAAGTAATTCTGGGACACCAGCTTAGTGTCCTATAAGTCACCTCACTTCTGACACTATCTACCTGGAAATAGCATCAGATCCCACAGGTTAAGGACTTAGTCCCCAAGCTCAGTACTTGCAGAGGGCTGCCAAGTCTCCCCAAGGTGGAATACAGAATTTCAAACATCCTCTCTTGAGAAAGTAGATGCTACTTCATGTTATAAGGGCACTCAAGACTGTTATATCTACCCTGCTTGTTACCACAAAGGAAAAGCAATATATCATATCCCTGCTAATTTCTTATTAGGTTTTAATGATTTAGAAAGTCATTATATTTCCTTATAGGATCCCAGTAGGAAAGAAAAAAGTTAAATTGGAAGCTTCTCTCAAAAATATTGAGAAAAATAAAATGCTCCACTTAGTAGCTAAAGTATTGATTTTATACCATAATGGACTCATATAAGATAATAAAATACTTTTTGTGAAGGTTATATTTCAAAGCTAATTATTATAAAACCAAAATTGCATTTTGTTTGGGGCTTCTCTAGATCTATAATGTCGCCATAAAAAAGGCATCAAAAATATTTCAGAAATATTAAACTTCAAGATTGGTAGAGATCTTAAAGATGAATCCTTTAGAAACAATGTTTTAGACTCTCTGCACCATCATTCCCATGCAAACTAGCTTTTGCAATGTGTTCATCTTAAAACATGCTTCAAGAAAACATCAGCATTCAAATCCAATAACCTCCTCTCAATTCATCTCATTTTTTGGAAATACTCTTTTCTTGACATCTTGAAACACTATGACTGTGGTTTCTCTCCTACTTTCATTAATGCTGGTTCTCTCTCTTCTGTTTGGTTCTCTTAACTCTTCCCATGGTTCTATCCTTAATGTTTTCTGACTGTCTTTCTCTATCACACATATCTTCCATTCCCTGGTTTCAACCATCATTGCTCTACTCAATCCTGATCTTGTTACTTGCCAATGAGTACAACATTTACAATAACCTACTGATCAAGCACTGACAGAGCCAAATTATGGGCAATAAAGCTCACCATGTCTAAAAAATGTATTCATTATCTGGCCTAAGTAGTTTTCTTCTTGATATCTCTAATTTTGTTCAATTGCATTTCATACCCAGTCTTAGCCACTATTTACTCATCCATTGCTTTGTCCAGCTCTACTGAAGTCATTTATCATAATGCCATTTTTTGACCACCATAAAGGATTTGCAACTGGTCGTCCTTTCTCTTCTAATCCATTCTGCACATATAAATCAGGACCAGATAAAAATATAAAGATCTTTTATTTGTTTCCTTCCCTGATAGAAAATTACAGTGATTTCTCACTGATACAGAGCAAAAATAAAAATTGGTAGCCTGACTTTAAGCCCTCAAACCCTTGGTTTCAATCTGCCTTTTGAGTAGTACATAAAATGTCCATTCAAGAATTATATGCCACACTCAATTTTTGTATTCATCTTTCTAAACCATATATTTTGACTTTCTTTCTTTATTTACTCCTGTTTTGTCTCTGCTTAGAATACCATCTTTCCATTTTTGGCTATAAAAATACTACTATTATTTAGTTTCTTATGTAAGGAGCTCAGATGTTGCCACTCCATGTTAATATCAAGAGCTGAACAGAATGAGAATTCAACAATGCTTCTAAGATTCCAATCAGAGGTGAAGAAACAGCGCAAATCACTGCTCCTAAGATTGGAGAGACAATAACAGTAAATAGTTTGAGTCACTGTTTACAGGGGCAGAAACTTTCCAGCAGGAACCACCTAGGGAACAAGTTGCTGGGATAGGAAAATCTGAACTATAATTGCTGGAGGCTCAGTGTGAACAACTCTAAGAGGTAAAACTGTTGTAGTACTCAGTCATAGGGGATCCCATAACTTTGTGAGATTTATTTCCAGGTGCTTGACTTGGTTCTCAGTGTAAATATTAAAGAAAAATCGCCTCATGCTTCCTGCAGGGAGAGAGGAAAAGAAACCATTTTGAAATATGCCAGATCATTCTACTCTTTTTAACAATCCTGTCCAAAAGGAAACTAGTTAATGAACCTAACCTGCTAAGGTAGTATCAGACCTTCACTGACCAAAAGAAGGGGAAACACAACCCAAGCCCACTCTAGCCATTTTGTCCCACTGAAAGGAAAGAAAAAAACTGAGAACACTTGTGAAGTTCATAGTCCAGCAGAAGCATTGTCTCATTAAAAGACTGATACCTAACACAGAACTATACAACATTTCTCCTCTTCCAACACTTTAACCACTGCAATACTAACGGCCTACTTATAGCAGTTCCTTCAACCCAACATATCTAGTCCAGTTATCAGGAAAAAAAATTACCAGGTATATCAAAGTAAAAAAAATACACAGAGAACTTGAAGAGACAGAGAAGCATCAGAACGAGACAAGGCAAGGATGTTGAAATTATCAGACTGGGAATTTAAAACAGCTATGATTAATATGCTAAGAGCTTTCTAATGATTTAAAAGGACAGTATGCAACAACAGATGGGCAATGTAAGCAGAGAGATGAAAATCTTAGGGAGGGACTAAAAAATGCTACAGATGAAAAACATTATAACAGAAATGAAGAATACTTTTGATGGACTTGAAGACTGAACATGATAGGAAAAATTGCTGAGTTTAAGGATGCCATTATGCATATGAAAAGCAAAGAGAACAAACACTGACAAAAAAATAACAGATTATCCAAGGACAGTGGGACAACTATAAAAAGTGTAATATATGCATATGAAGATAGTGTAAAGGGCCTCTGGGACAACATCAAGCATAACAACATCCACATCATAGGGGTAACAGAAGGAAAAGAAAGAGAGTGAGAGGTTGAAAACCTATTTGAAGAAATAATGACTGGAAAATTCCCTATCCTGGTAAAGGAGATAGACATACAAGTCCAGAAAGTACAAAGAGTCTAAAACAAGATGAACCCAAGGAGGCCCACATCAAGGCATATCATAACTAAAATGACAAAGGTTAAAGATAAAGAGAAGGCATTAAAAGCAGCAAGAGAAAAGCAGTTAGTTACCTACAATGGAGTTCCCATAAGACTGTCAGCTGATTTCTCAACAGAAACTTTGCAGGCCAGAAGGGAGTGCCATGAAATATTCAAAGTGATAAAAAATAAGGACTTACAACCAAGATTTCTATACAGTAAGGCTATCATTTAAAATCAAGGAAAAAATAAAGAGCTTTCCAGACAAGATAAAGCTAAAGTTCATTACTACCAAACCAGTATTATAAGAAATGGCAAAAAGTCTTCTTTAAGAAGAAGAAGAAAAGATTAAAAATGTGAATAATAAAATGGCAATAAAAACATATCTATCAATAATTATTTTAAATGTAAATGGGTTAAATGTTCCAATCAAAAGACATAGAGTGGCTGAATGGATAAGAAAACAAGACCCATATATATGCTATTTACAAGACACTCACTTCAGATCAAAAGACACACACAGACTGAAAGTAAAGAAATGAAAAAAGATAGTTCATGCAAATAGAAATGGAAAAAAGGTGGGGTACAGCGAAGTATTTATAGATTTAACATGTGTTGCAGCATATCTCTAGTAGTAATCGAGGTTTACTGTTTTTCTATAAACACTTATTTTAAAAGCTACTGAAGAGTTGTTTGGTTTTCTAAATAATTTATGCTTTTTCTAAATAACTTATACTTATTCCTTGTACCATTGTTATTAAATGATGTGTATTATGGCCCAGTGTTTTACTGTAGCTAGTTGCCATCATGCTGTTTTCCAGGAATGCTTTAGGGGGCAGCAGCATTGCCCTGGAGCTGGGAGACATTCCTGAGGGACTAGTTTTAATCTGAGCATGTGTAGGTGCATGTTGTGATGTTGAGGGGTAGTAACCTATCCAAAGGTTCTTGGCATTTATGACTGATAATCTGCTTCTGTTAGGGCCTTAAAAGTTTTTTAAAATTCCAATGAATTAATTGTACAGCACATGTGATTACAGTCCAAGAGTCTTTAATGCCTGACATAACGTTTTTCAAAATACCTGTTGCTTAATATAACAAAACAAAGCAGCAAAACCACAAAGTATCTTGCCTTAAAATCACCCCCTTCATTGAAGGCTTTGAGGACAGTGTGAGTTAAAGTTTCAAAAATGATTAGACAAAGCAGCCTCCCAGGTTTCTGGAGACATTAATCACTACAGCTTGCCCTCAACTCCCTTCTCTTGGCCTTTAGATCTCTGGTGTGAGTCAGAAGCCCCTTACTCCCTTAGTGCAAAGCCTTTGGTTATATGCTTTCCACCTGATTGTAAGTTTTTTTGATGATGGCTCTTTATCACAATGAATTTTTTTAAACTCTTTGACTGTTCTTTAAATTCAATGTCATTACATTCCATCAGAGAATTAATAAAGAAATATACTTTAATTAAAAAAATAAGATACACTGCCTTTGCAATGGCATTGTGTTGTTTGAAAGTAGACTTGGATTAGTTGTAAATGTGCATTGAAAACTCTTAGGGACACCACTGAAAAAAGTAAAATAGAAGGGTGATGATATGCTAAGAAAGGAGAGAAAATGGAATCATAAAAGGCTCAATTAAAACCACAAAAGGCAGAAAAAGAGTGGAAGGCAAAAATAAGAACAGAGAACAGGGCAACAAATAGAAAATAGTAACACATATGGTATATATTAATCCAACTATATCAATTATCATTTTGAGTATCAATGGTATATGTGCATCAATTAAAAGACAGCCATTGTCAGAGTGGATTAAAAATAAGACCTAACTATATTTTTTCTACAAGAAACCTACTTTATTTTATTATTTTATTTTATTTTATTTTATTTTATTTTATTTTAATTTTATTTTATTTTAATTTAAAAAAATATATCTTTATTGATTTCATAGAGAGGAAGGGAGAGGGAGAGAAAGAAACATCAATGATGAGAGAGTCATTGATCGGCTGCCTCCTGCATGCTCCCAACTGGGGATGGAGCCTGCAACCCGGGCATGTGCTCTGACCCGGAATTGAACCCGGATCTCCTGGATCCTAGGTTGACGCTCAACCGCTGAGCCACGCCCAGCTGGGCAAGAAACCTACTTTAAATATAACGACACGTGAGATGAAAAGTAAAAGGATGGAGAAAAATATGCTATATTAACACTAATCAAAAAAAGAAAGCAGGAGTAGCTATATTAATTTCAGGCAGAGCAGACTTGAAAGCAAGGAAAATTATCTGGGATAAAGAAAGTAATTATATAATGATAAAATGGCCATTTCTCCAACAAGAAATAACAGTTCTTAATGTATATGAGACTAACAACAGAGCGTAAAACTATGTGAGGCAGAAACTGATAGAACTGCAAGGAGAAATAGATGAATCCACTACTATAGTTGGAGGCTTCAACAACCCACTATTAGAAATGAACAGATGCAGCAGACAGAAAATCAGTAAGGACATAGTAAAACTCAATGACACCATAAATCCACTCGATATAATGGAGATCTATAGACTACCTTATGCAACATTAGCAGAATGCACAATTTTCTCAGGTTCACGTGTCACATTCACCAAGAGAGACCACATTCTGGGCCATAAATACACCTTAACAAATTTAAAAGAATAGAAACCATACAATGTCTGCTTTCAGACTACTATGGAATTAAATTGGAAATCAATAACAGACAGATAACTGGAAAATCGTAAAAAGCACGGATATTAAACAACAGACTTCTTAATAACACGTGGGTAAAAAAGAAATCTGAAGAAAAATTAAATAATATTTTGAAATAAATGAATGAAAACACAGGTTATCAAAATTTGTGACATGCAGCAGAAACTGCTTATAGGAAAATTTTTAGCATGTTTAAAAATAAGAAAGATCTAAAATTAACTATCTAATTTCCATCTTAGGTAATTAGAAAAAAATATTTATGTGGCATAGAAAACAAAAACCAGCAAAGAAACAACCAAACTCAGATGCAGACGCCAGAATGAGGATACTAAGGAGGAAGGCTGGTTGGGTGAGAATGAAGAGGGTAGACGGGGTCAAATACATGCTGATGGAGGGAGACTAGAATTTGGGTGGTGAGCGCACAATGAAGTATATGGATGTTGCATTATAAAGAATACCTGAAGCTTGTGTAATGTTAGTAACCAATGTTACCCCAATAAATTTAATTAAAATAACAAAAAATTGAAATAAAAATTAAATTAAAATTCAAAAGACCAAATTAAATTCAAAGTAAGCAGAATAAAGTCAATGATAAGAATTAGAATAGAAATTAATAAAATTGAAAACAGGAAATCAACAGAGAAAAATCTATAAAATCAAAAGATTCTTTAATAAGATTAATCAAATTTATAATTATCTAGCCAGGATAATTAAGGAAAAAAAAGAAAAGATGGGACACAAATCACTATCAGTATTGAAAGAGGGACATCACTACAGATTTCGTGAACATTCAAAGGATAATAAAGGACTACTAAGAACAATTCTAGGCTCATCCATTTGATAACCTAGGTGAAATGGATTGATTCCCTGGAAGACACAATGTGATAATAATCCCACTAAAAGAAAGAATCTGAATAGGACGACATCTATCAAAGAAATTGAATTAATCATTGATAACTGCCCCAAACAGAAAGCACCAGTCCCAAAGGCTTTACTCTAAATTCTACAAAACATTTCAGGAAGAGTCTATTTAAGAGTTCAGATGCACGAACATTTAACTCATTCTATGAGATCAGAATTACTCTGATACCAAAACCAGACAAGCCATTACATGAAAACTACAGACCAACATCTGTCATGAACATATATGCAAAAATCCTCAACAAAATATTAACCAAAAGACCCAAAATCGCCAACATAACATTAAAGAAAAACAAAGTTGGAGGACTAACTGGCTTTAAGACTTAGCATAATGCTACAGTAATCAAGACAGTATAGTACTGCTGAAAGAACAGACATCAGTGGAACAGAAAGCGAGCTCAGAAATAGACCCACATAAATATAGCCAACTGATTGTTGACAAAGAGGAAAGGCAACTCAATGGAGCATAGTTTTTTCAAAAAAATAGGGTTGAAACAACTGGACATTCACATGCCAAAAATAGAGTTGAAACAATTGGACATCCACATGCCCACCCCACCCCCCCCAAAAAAAATCAATACATAGACCTTATACCCTTCACACAAAAATTAACTCAAATGGGTCATAGTCCTAAAAGTAAAATACAAAACTATAAAATTTCTAAAATAGATAAGCTAGATTTCATGAAAAAATTTTTTTTAAACCTCTGTGAAAGACAGTGTCAATAGAATAAAAAGACAAGCCATAGACTGGGAGGAAATACTTGCAAATGATACATCTAATAAAGTACTATTATCCAAAATATACAAAGAATTCTTAAAGTCAATAAGTAAACATATTACCCAATTAAGAAATGGGCCAGAGACCTTAAAGGACACCTCATCAAAGAAGATATACACAGGGCAAATAAGTATGTGAAACTATGCTCCACATCCTGTCATCATGGAAATGCAAATTAAAACAGAATGAGATACCTCTACACAGCTGTTAAAATGGTCAAAATCTGGAATTTTAAGGACAGCAAATGCTGGCGAGGATGTGGAGCAACAGGAACTCTCATTCAATACTGCAAAATGCTACAGCAACTTTGGAAGACAGTCTGGAGATCTCTTACTAAACTAAACACACTCCTACCGTATGATCCAACAATTGTGCTCCTTGGCATTTACCCAAAGGAGCTGAAAACTTATGTCCACCCAAAAACCTGCATATGAGTGTTTATAGCAGCTTTTTCCATAACTGCTAGAATGCAGAAGCAACCAAGATATCCCTCAGGGGTTAAATGGATAAACAGACTGTGGTGCATCCAGGCAGTGGAATATTATTTGGCATGAAAAACAAATGAGCTACGAACCTGTGAAAAGACATGCAGGGAACTTAAATGTATATTCCTAAGTGAAAGAAGGCAATCTGAAAAGGCTACATAATTCCAGCTATCTAGCATTCTGGAAAAAGCAAACTATGGGCACAGGAAGAACATCAGTGGCTGCCAGGGAGTGGGCAGGAGCACAAAGGATTTTAGGGCAGTGAAAATACTCTGTAGAATATTACAGTGGTCGATATATGTCATACATTTGTCCAGACTCATAGAATGCACAACACCAAGAGTGAACTCTAAGGTAAACTAAGGACTTGGGGTGATTATGACATATCAAAGTAGGTTTATCAGTTGTAGCAGTGTCCCACTCCAGTGGGGGTTATGACAATGGCAGAGGCTATGCATGTGGGGGTTAGGGGGTAGAAGGGAAATCTCTGTATCTACCTTTCAATGTGCTGTGAACCTGAACTACTCTAAAAAGGTCTTTAAAAAATAATACTACTCCTTTAACAATGATTTCAAATGCCTACTCCATTCACTTGAACCATGAGTGGTCTATCCCTCCTCTCACCACATAAAACTTTGTTTATACTTGTATATATTTTGTTTATTCATACAATGTTGTATAATGTATTTTATGTATGTTATATAAATGCTTATGATAATTTTATTATGCTTATAAATTATAGTTAACTCTTTTAATGGCTTTTAATATCCTTTATGTCAGTATCTAGCATAAAATGGGCCTTAAATATGCCTTATACTTTGGATCCATTAGGCATTATTTAAACTACCATTCCACACAAAAATGGGCACTAATGATATTTTAAATGTAAAATCTTAAAATAATCTAATGTAACTCCAAGTTTTATAGGCATCAGGGAATAAAAGTATAAATTTAATAAAGCAAACATGCTTTACATAACAATACTTCAAAACTTGAAGCCTATAGACTTCTTCTTCATCACACAAATTTTCCAGTTAACCTCACTCTGAAATGTAAAAGAAAATGTGTAATGACCACATTCCTGAGTACTTACTATATGCCAGTTTTTGTTCAAAGCATTTTAGCTGACTGCATATATATATAAAAATTGTTGTTGGTTTGGTTTACATTTAAATATGAAAATATGTCTGTTTTTATGTCATTATAATTTTTTAGTTTCCAATAATCAAATCATCCTACACAGCTTAAAAGCCACATTTTACCTGGGTATTTTAAAAATTTCTATCTTTAAATCCACATTAAGGTTTGGAATCAGATCAGTATAGAAATCTCTGTTTTATAACTTACTAAATGTATTGATTTGACCTTCAGTTTCCCCACCTGTGAAAACAGGTCACTGATATTTTACTTTAAGCGATTTGTTTTGAGGATTGAATGGGTGAATCCATACACAAGTCCTAGGACAGGGGAAGTCTAATAAGCACAATGGGCAGAAGCATCACCCACCACCATCAACCTGCCCCCACCCTGCACCTACTTGCTCCTTGCTCTGCCTGTCATTGTGGCTGCTGTTTCCTCTAAAAAATATCTTTTTGTCATTTCAAAACTGGATACAGAATATTAAAATGTCAGCTTTGTTACCTGTGTTCCCTGACACAATATTTTCTTTGACCAAAAGAAATTCTGAAAAGTGACTTTAATGTATGAATGAATCTCAATGAAATATTTTGCTTTCGTATGGATTAGAATGTGCCTCTATCTCCCAAAGTATTGACAGGAACTCTAATACATCCAGTCCAGCCTAGTATTCTGAACTCAAGTCAAATATTAAGCTCTTAAAGATTTACCCAATTGTATTAATTACAATACGAAATATAACTCCATTGCATTCCAGCTCACAATGTCTTACCATCTCCAGAGGTTTGTTAGGTGATAATGTTAGTGAAACTGCACACATGTAACTATGGGTATAGCTTGAAAGCAAACCAATGGTAGTTTATCAATCAAAATATAAAAGTACATGCAGAGTTAAGATAAAAGCTGAATGCATTTTGGATTGCCAATGGCAGGGCAGCTGGTTTCATTACTCACCAAAGAACAGATGATGTAAATAGGCATTACCTCCCTGCTTCCAAATCTCATGGTTCTCTTTTGTTATTGATTTTTTCCCCCAATTTAAAAGCCTATGTTTCACATGCACATATATAATAATTTATCAGTTTTATACTTCTTGAAGCATACTGTATATCAAATCTTTCTCAAGTAAGTAAGATTTAAAATGAGTTGAAATAAATAGAGCTTTCTCAGAATGCTTAAGTTTTTGGTTTCAATTTGAAGGGATAAAGAGTTGCATTTTTGCAATGATTAAATGTATGAGTGCAGACATAAGAATATCAAAAATTTTGTAGATTAAAATGAAAACATGTGAAGTTAAGTTTTGGAGAAACCACCAAAAATAAATCAAATAAAAGAGTGGCATGGCAGAACAGAACAAGAAAAAACCCAAAGCACGTTGGTCTGACATAAGCAAGAAATAGATTTCCTCTTTTAAGAGGAAATCAGAATAGAAAGGATAGTTAATTAAAATTACCTCATAAGTCTTTAGAAGTAGTATTTTATTTGTTTCTTTTCTGCTTCTTTTTCAGTTTTCCTCTTTATTATTATATGCCTTATTTTCTAAGGCACTATATTATATAATTTTGTTTGAAAAGTTTAAAAAAATCACATGGTTAACATTTGACATCCTCAAAGGACACTCTATTTCTTATTTGAGGAATAATAGGATAAATGCAAGAATAAAATATTTGTGGAGATAGATGACTCGTTTTTAGAAGAGTATCATAGCAATGAAGAATGTATTGCCTGTAACGCAAAATGAAGGGGTGAGAGCAGTTAGAATAAATTATGACCTCACAACTCAAAGAAACACTTAAAGACAAAACAAATACAAAGAACATACAATTATTTATAACAGAAACAGCAATAGAACAGACCAGATGCAATTTATCTTCTTAATAGATTCACGGATGCTTAATCTGGTCCATGGGACTAGAGCAGAGTAAGGCACAATTTATAGCCTAATCCCATGACACTGTGTCAAGTTGCAAACAAGGTGCCCACAGCTAGATGTGAAGAGGCAAAGTACGAGAATAAGGAAAGGAGCTCCGGAGGCATTGCTCAGGCCTGGAGGCTGCCGTCACAGCCTGGGTGGGGGGCCAGGCCGAGTCCAGCAGGAGCTGGCTGGACTTACCTGGCCTCCCTGCCACCGGTCCCTGCAGCCCTGGACACAGCCGTGAGGCAGGATCCCACCCTTGGAGCACAGAAACCACACTGGAGGACTCTATCCATTCATTGTGGCAAGTGAGTAATTATCACAAACACCAGCACTGGCTACACTTGCCGATGCCATCTTATTGCCAACTGCTCAATCAATGGATTGTTTGTAATAATTGTTTTTCTAATTATTATTATTATAATTGATCGTTACATTACATTGAAGGAAAATAATTCGTTATGATGGTTTCTGATATGACACTTGAGGTCATTAAAGGAAGACCCTACTAGCATTTTGTTACTGCTGTTCAGCTTTTATAGCTTTATTTTGTTTTTGTGTTTGGTGTTTGTTTATTTGTACAGCCTCAAATACCCAGATACTTTGTTCCTCCTAGAGTAAAATAAAGGTGGAATGTAGACACTCTCAGAATGAATTCCACTTTGAACACTAGATTGGAGTCTTCTCTGCTTAAAATTTGGCCATGCGACGAAAAGCAATTTGATTTGCTGTAAAAGGACATGCTAAGGAGAAGCCATATCTCAGATTACTAAAATAACATACAATGGCTCTGACTACAAAGCACCAAACACATCCAGTTGAAAATTAAACATACTCTCATCTCCAAAATGTTTTAAAAAAAACCCCACCAACCAGCTTTTTTTCCATTAGTTTCCCAAATAATAAATTATTTGGAGGTTAGATACATAGAATTGGCAAAATATCCCACTTTGCTAAAGTTAGTTGAATAAAAGATAAAGCATTTTTATCCATGAAATAAAATTACTCATGAGAGCAGAGGCATGTTTGAATAATTCCAGTTCTCAAAGTAGTGAGGCAAGTGGTTAAAAACAAAGTATTTTTTGTGGTTTTCAGATTGGCACCTCTATTGTAAAGCTTCAGAATGGGGCTGTGGATGACAATGCAGCTGAAGCTACAATGGAGAAACAGTTCTCTTTTTAAAAAGGTACATGCTTTTATAAATTTTAGTCAGAAACCTTTCCTCATTTTCAGAGGGAGCCTCCAGTCTTGCAAACATCAATCATGGTTGATACTATTAAAAAAGAGATACAAAGAAAAAACTCTAAATATAATGTGTTTTTGTTCCAAAAGTGTGTTTTGCCTTTAAAGAGAGTGTTAGTTCCATTGCATTGTCCTTAGTTTTTCGCTCTAGTCAGGTATAGATGCCAGGCTTCTTCATCAGTGCCTTCAGTTTATTTAGAATCCATGAAGATACATGAGAAAATATGGACATGACCATAAGTATTTTTGAAGAGAGGAGTTAGAGGATAGCATAAAGAAGAAATATAATAAAAAAGATATAATAGAGCCCTGATAAATGAGCTGCCTGCAGGGTGGCCGCTCCCTAAAGGGATCAGGGATCTTCTGTGACATTGGAACAGTTTCCTGACAGGCTGGAAGCATAGTAGGCCTCAGCAGTGCCTCACTGGTCATCTTTTCCTCATTAGGACATTTTAAAGAAAAGAATTTTGACATCTTGTGACAGAGCCAAGGCAGCTGCATTAGGGTGAGACCGGGCAATGTTCAGGATCTGGTGCCACAAAGATAGCAAATACATAGAAAATCTAACACTCGCCTGTGACAAACCCAGGCTCAGACGCCCTGTTGCCACCTCCATGAAGAGAGACTGGTGCTGATGCAAGGCACTCTTACATGCATTTGCTAGAGCAAATGATGGTGTGTAAGGGTTATGAGCAATAAGCACAAGGAAATGGGCTGTAGATAGCTGGAAAGGCAAAATAAGTCCCCTACTGACCTCAAAGGACGTGTCAGCTACGAGTAATTTCAACACCAGTTGAAGAGTTTCAACTTTAACAAGACTGAAACCCCATGTCAATTACTGTCACGCTGGATAATTCTTGAACGGATCAGAAGGTCTTGTTGTGCTTCAATGCCATTTGAGTTCCTTCTAAAATGCCATTTAAATGGCTTAACAACTTATAATGAGACAAGAGAGGGAGGAAATATGTTTAGAATCAGAGCTGAAAATTGCTCAATTGGTTTGGTGAATTCTCCCAACTGTACATGAAGATTTGAGGGTACTTTGGAACTTCCAGGGCCCCACATGGTATGAATGTAAACCATTATTTTAAATTGGAACTGAAAATTCAATTCTATTTTTTTCTTTTAGGTGGGCTCAGTGTAAGAGTAGTGAGTTTAATGCTTCTGAAAGTGACATGTGCCTCCATTTGCAACTGGATATATTATATTTTCTCTTTGAAACTCACTTCAATCACTCTCCAGTCTTGAATAGCAGCATTTGTAATTGTGTCAACAGACACGATCTTTTTATGATCTGAGAAAGCTGGAGCGACAAATGCATTGCCACTTGAAATCTAACCCAAACACAGGGAGTTGCATTGTCAGAAAGGAAGGATAATCTGTACTTTATATCAGCAACGACACTTACATCCTGCACTGCCTTTGCTTCATTTTTTAAAGGCATGACTGAACTTCTTTTTCAGATGAAAGAACATAAAAATGTTGGGCAGTGAAGTTTTCAAACCGGTATAAATTTTGCTCTATATTCGTGATTATATAAGTCATTAATTTTTAACTAGAAGTCAAGTTAGAAGCAAGGCTTCTAATTATAATGAATTGCTAATATTCCATCTGGCTTAAACAATCCAAAAATAACGTTGATCTATTTAAGAGAATGCTAGAAAAGAATAGAGAAAAATTATGTAAAAATTATTGTATTCTTGCTTCATAAATTTTAGAAAGATGTTTACATCTAGAGATTTCAAACAGCTGGGCAAGTGCTTTTAGTCAGCTTTCCATTATGACTTATAAATGAGCCAATAAGTAAGTGGAAATTCTGCAGAGAGATGAAATATCCAGCAAAATACAAAAAAGCACAATGCTAAAAAAATAAAACCACAGATAAGATTTACTTGTCAAACTATGTCCTTTTTGGATAAGAACACAGCACGATGAGTAGTTAGATCTTATATAAAAATTAGATTACTTTATATAACAGGTTTCTTGAAGGATACCAAAAATGCTATTAAGAAGTACTGCAACAATTCTATAAGTACCATTTTAAAGTATCAGCATTTTAGTTTTGAAGATAGGAATAAAAAATTCTGGGATTGATGAACTTTAAGACTAGGATGAAAGCCTTGGCCAGGTAGGTCAGTTGCTTAGAGCATTGTCCCAATATGCCAGTTTCAGGTTCAATCCCTGGAGAGGGTACATACAAGAATTAAACAATGAATGCATAAATAAGTGGAAAAACAAATATCTCTCTCTCTCTCTCTCTCTCTCCCCCCTTCCTCTCCCTCTTTAAAGATCAAGAAAAAGATTAAAAAAAAAAAAAAAAGAATAAGATGAGGGCAGCATTGTCATTCAATAAAGATATATCAAATGTATATTGACCAAGTTGACTAAATAGAAATGTTAATAAACTGCACCAATGACTGACAATCCTGTGTTTAATTTAATTATTATAGTGGCTTATGATGTAATACGAACTTCCCCAAGTTTTCTCCTTGATGTGATTTTATTGTTAGTCAAATTTTCCTCCCTGTGACACTCACTACATGATCTATCTACTGATCCCACCAGCTGTCCACACACTGGAATAGGTTCCAGTTTTTTCACCTGGCCCACCATAATTACTATTATTGGCACCTCCCTTCTTGTATCTCCTTAGAAAAAAAAATTACAAAACAAAAACTAGCCCTGCCAGGCATGGCTCAGCGGTTGAGCATCGACCTAGGATCCAGGTGATCAGGGTTCTATTCCCAGTCAGGGCACATGCCCGGGTTGCGGGCTCGATCAATGATTCTCTCATCATTGATGTTTCTCTCTCTCTCTCTCTCCCTCTCCTTTCCTCTCTCTGAGATAAATAAAGATATGTTAAAAAAAAACAACAACAAAAAACAAAAAAAACAAAACCAAAACTAATTCAGGATGCTATACCCAGATGATAACATAATGTTCTGATCAACAGAATATCTGGTCTATAGAGTTTCCCTCATCAAACCATGGATTATATTTCGTTGTTCTTTAAAATGGGTGTGTGAAATATAAGGCATTTTCTTTTACACTTTAAAATATCATATCCAATTGATTTAGCCTTACAAAAAGATATTTCTCAATGCCCCTAAATTTAGCAATATGACCTGAAGGTTATGTAGAAAATAAGTTAGAGATGATAAAATCATAAATTACAGAATTGGATGGGTCATTAAAAGGATTGAACTAAGGCCCAGAGAGGTAAAGTGTCTTGCTGTCCAAAGCTTTATATAGGTGTATTTGGGGTGAAACTCTTCCTGTTTTCTTAAGGGCTCCTCATCAAAGAAAGTGTGGGGTTGAAGCTGAAGTCATCTCAAGGAAATCACACACACTAATTTGGAAACTACTTGTCAGCCATGGTCACCAGCAGATGGAGCCTGACTGAATCAGAGTGAGGTCAAAGACATACCCCACTACTATAAACCTGTAGGTAGATAAGATGAACTTATCTCACCTATTGCTCCGCCTTGTCCCCAGCCACCTGCAGAGAGGGGAAAATAGATGTCCAAAAAGAGAACACCCTCCCTGGAAACCACTTCCACACCCCCACACAATCTGTGACCACAACCCCTCATTCACACTTCGGTTGGCCAAAATAACAGCTCTAGCTTACAATGAGGGTAAAAGGGGTAGAGCTTTGAATAAGATATGGGATTGCTATGTGCAAGGATGCTAAATTCATTTAGAGAGCCCCAAATGACCAGAAAGCTATGGAAGCTTCACTCAACTGTTCTAAAGGACAGGAAAAGAGAAATACATGATGTTTTATTTATAGCCCTTAATAAATCAAAATTATTTAATGAATCGGTTATAATAACAATAAAGAAAAATATTTGACTGTTACTTTATATCCATTTGAGGGTCTCAAAATTGGAGTGAAGAACAAATAGAGAAGAATGAGAAAGCAGAAAAGGAGCAAAGGAGGGACGCTTCTAACTCGTAGCTCTTCTTGACTCAGATCTTTCCAACAAGAATCCATTACTTTGTTTAAAGTTTTGTGAATTTTTAGCACATCAAATATACTCACATTTACATTGATAGTAACCAAAAAAAAGGAGAGATATTCCAAAAAATACAATATTTCTAAATGATTCATTTTCTTAATTTTGTAATTCTTTCCTATTATCATAGGTGATTCAGAACTGGTGCCAATCTTAAAAGGTAGCAACTGTTAGTTACCTGATTAGCATACAAAACACAGGGTTCTCTGGTCTACCTTTCTTCACAAATCCTGCATGGCTTTCCTTCTCTGTCTCTCATCCTTCTGTAGACTATTATTTTAACTTCATATAATTGCAAATTTTACAAGATTTTCAAAATGATGGACTTTGAGGTAAATGATTACTATCCTAAATTTATATCCCAATTATTAATCTGTTGTCCATTGAAAAATATTATAGAAATGTACAATGCTTTCCCTCATTTCAGTTAATAATGTCTTCAATAAAGTTTTAAAATGTGGATCAAGTTAACAATATAAATGAAACTATTCTTCCATAGGATTTTTATAATATTACAATTAAATTTTTAAAAGGTTGATGATAGAGCCTACCTGGTGGATTCAGTATTATGACAATTGTTTGCAGCTCTTTAATCAGTTGGAAATCATGACAAAGGGCTAGGCTATAGCTAGGATAAAACAACTAAGCAAATCACTATCAAGGTTGATAATATTAAAAGGGAAATCAAGAAGTAAGAGCAGCCCTGGACTGTGTGGCTCAATTGGTTGGGAGTTGGCCCCATGCACCACAAGGTTGCTGGTTCGATTCGATGTCAGGGCACGTGCCCAGGTTGCTGGCTCGATTCCCGGTAGAGGACGTGCAGGAGGCAGCCAATCATGTTCCAATCTCATATCATTTTTTTTCTCTCTCTCTCTACCTTCCTCTCTCTCTAAAAAAATCAATAAAAATAGTTTTAAAAATAAGAATAAAAAGGACCTGGAGAATATTATGCTAAGCAAAATAAGTCAGTAAGAGAAAAAAAAATATCACATGATCTCACTTACATGTGGAATCTGATGAACAAAATAAACTGATAAATAAAATAGAACCAGAGGCCTGGAAACTTGGAACAGACTTAGGGGTCTCAGATGGAAAGGGGGTGGGGTGGGAAGAGATTAACCAAAGAGTTTATATGTATATAGGCATTGCCCATAGACACAGACAATAGGGTGGGGAAGGCCTGAGGCGGGGTGGGAACTGGGTGGCGGGAGGCATTGGGGGGAGAATGGGGAGACATCTGTAATACTCTCAACAACAAAGATAAAAATAAAAATAAAATAAAAAATTGAAAAGAAAAAAAAGTAAGAGCAAATCAAGACATATAATCCCTAGAAATAAACCAGAGAAAAACAATGCCTCTGCAAATTAACTGCCTAACAGCAATGATTGAGCCCCATATTCATGATTCTTCAAAATTCCACTCTATCATACTTCTTTAAATTATTCTTTTTAAATTTATACCCCCAAGTTTAACTTCTCCAAATGAACACTCAAAAGATCTGCAAGTATCAAATAAGGAAAATGGCTTCTTTTCTCAAAACAGCGGGCCATCTAAAGACTGAGTAGTTTCATAATCTAACTTTCTTGTGTGTTTTACATAATGTAGCCACAAGCCGATGTTTCTCTAACGTGCTCCCTACAATCAAGCTGGCAAATGTGTCAAGTAACTATTGTTTGCAGAGATTTCCAACTTGGGTATTTAACAATTGTGACAGGCTCCATGTAACAAAATTTTTGTTCTCCCGAGGTATATTGAATTTCTTCAAAAAGAGATAGAAGTGCTGAGAATTTAATTTTTAATTTTATTCTACCGCAAGAAGAAAAGAACACTTTGTATTCAGATCAGAACTGCCAGTCATACACTGACAGACCAGTACTTCCCAGGCAGTGTTAATACGTTGTCACTAAAATTTGAATGGAACCAGGTGGGGAACTTTGGAGGACGAAGCTCTCCTTCGCTAGGGTGCATCCAGTTTGCTGTGATGATGAAGTGGGGCCAGGCAGTTTCTCCCAGTAAGGTGAGGTCAAGTGTGTCTTCTCCCAACCCTACCCCACCCCTCATAACATACATTATCCAAGCCACAGTCTCATCCATTCAAGGAAAGTATATTCCATTATTGGCTGCAAAGTGTTAGGACTCTAAGTTGAATGCAGAAAGGCACATTACAAGCACCCAAGTCCGTCCCACGCCTGCTAGTTCTAAACAACATCACTTTCAGAAATTATATATTTTGTAATTCCAATCCTTCAAATTGCTTAGAGTTTCCCATCAGGGTTCCAAGATCAACTTACCCCCCTAACATGAAATGTTCTCTGTCTACAGTCACCTGAAATGTGGGTTTATTGCTCAATCACTTGGATTTCATAACCAGAACATTCTGATTTTCCTCATAACCTTTCCCTGGCTCCAGACTTCATCACCTTTTTCCAATGTCCTTGATTCCTAAAGTTAACCTGACATTTTCTGCTGGATTCTATCGTGTTCTTTCCTCCTCTAGATGCCTCTTTCTTATCTCATTTCTTCTCAATCAGTACTTTGTTGCACGCACACGCCCTCTCTCTACATCACATATTCCTACTTTCTGGCCTTCAGTCACTTTATATTTGAATTTGGCTCACCTGTGCTTTTTCACTGGGAGACGGTATAGAACAGAGTTGGATGAAAAATCCTTGCATCACTGAGCGTGGAGTGGAACATGGGTCCTACATGTCTGTCAGGGAGGATAGCCCTTAAATTATAACTTCAGGGTTCAAAGCATTAAGCCACTCCAGCTGCAACAGCCAACTTCATTGCATGAATATAAAATACACTGGAAATCAGAAATTCAAAATATCTCCTATACTCCTATAAAGCAACCGTCCCACTGTCAAGGACTAAAAGTCTCTAACAACTTTTTTATAAGTGGTATCAATGAATAACTTAGTTTAGCTTTATTCCTGTTTATTGGACAGTTGCAGAGCTCTTGAAAAACACCTTCTCTTACCCGCATGCCACTGATGCTAAATTATAAAACTATTAAAAACTTTGAGAGCATTCTCTGACATTCTCCGCAACATCCCCATCCATAAGTGTTATAATCACAACACATTCTCTGGTTACCTCATCCTAGGAAAACCAGACATGTGAAAGAGCAAAAATGCAATCCAGAACTCTTTCTGGAAAGTAGGTGTCCAGATAATTCACATAGTCATTCATAAATATCCCAATAAAATCTTGCCTTAAAAACATGTATTCAGAATGTCAGCACGTAAGTTATGACCAGATTCAAATATCATTCCTGTGCTGTTTGTCATTTCTTCTTTACATCTAATAATCCTCAGAATTGCTAGGAAACTATTGTCTTCATGAGTAAGACAACACTTTATGAGGTTACTTTAAAAACTACATTGGTGCTGAATGGAGAAGCTCATGAATTTGCTGTCCATCACTGCAGGACTCCTGTGCAGTAAAAGTCTAGATGTGCAAGAGAGAATAAAGTCATTAAAGACAATGTAATTATACAAAATGTAAGGGGCGTTGTCACCAACAGAGATTTTTAATAAATGCCAGAAACAGAGACTACGGAGGGGTATAGATTGATAGATAAAAATAAGTGGAAAATTCATAACCTAAAACATACTGCTAAGGGGCTTCAAAAGAAACCAATTTGCCAAAAGAGAACCCCATAAAGACACAACACCCAGACACAGCAAGTAACTTGAGTTTTATGAGATTTAAATGATATTAAAATGCTGTGCTGAAAATAGTCTCTAGGCAGGATCACTGATGATCTGTATTATACCACCAGGACTGGACAGCCATCTGACTCAGCTGGCACTCACCTCTAGGCAAGAAGCCAGAAGATTCTTCCTACAGAAACTGAACAAAATCTGCAGATGCTAAGACTGCTAGTGTGTATATTGGCCCTTCCTGGGAGAAAAAAAAAATCCTCTTCACCTTCCAACAAATAGGTGTTACCCTCCTCTCACCTGTACAGAGGTCCTACTATGACCTCTCCTTCAGGCAGGAGACTCGGGCGGGAAAAGTTTTTCGTAGCATCAGAGGGAACCCATTCCAACTATCCTGGAATTTCTTAAACCACGGATCACCAAACAGCAGGAAAGGGAAAGGGAGAACAGCACATATACTAATAGCCCTCTGATCTGGGAGGGGACTGAGGTATTCCACAGAATGGAAAAGAAGTTTAAAATTATAAATAATATGCTTATAAAGATTCAGGAGAGAAATATACCCATAAATACAAAATAAGACGCTATAAAAAGTGAACACCAGAATGCTATTAGAGATTAATAATATCATTGCTAAAATAAAAAGTTTGAATTGGGAAATAAAATTAAGAACATGTGAAATGTACAAAGAAAAAGATAAATATGATAGAAACATAAGAGAGATAAAGGATCATTCCACAGAATATATTTGGTTAACAGAATTCCAAAAAGAAAAATCAGAGAAGTTTAAGGGGTGGGATAATATTTAATAAATAATACAGAAAAATAATCCAGTGCTTAGAACATGTGTCTTCACACTGAAAGGGCCCACTGAGTCCTCTCTAGAAGGAATGACAGATGAGGGCACCCAATTACTCCTAGTTTCTTACAAAGACACTTGTTATTAGCAATTCTGGATGCTAGAAACAATCAAGAAATTCACTCAAAATTCTGATGGAAAATAACTTTCTATGAATGCTTCCAAATCCAACCGAACTGTCAATTAAGTGTAGCCACAATAAAGTTTTTTGTTTTGTTTTGTTTTTTTTGTTTTTACCTCTACTGAGAGTTTTCTTCCCTTGTATCCTGGAATGAGAATTTATTTGAGGATGTATTTCAAAAATGTTGGAAGTAAACGAACATAGGGAAAAACATGAATTCATGAGATGATATTCCACTCCAGAAGGGAATTCAAAGGAGGGCAGTTGTGCAGCAAACTTAGAAAGCAAGCAGTAAGCTGAAAGCAGCAAGACACAGGAACAGAAGGAAATCTCCAGTGGGGTGAGGGAGGCCCAGGAAGATAATAAAGAGAGAGAATGAGAGGAGAGGAGAGAGGGGACAATAACAAATTTTATAAACAAACAGGATGGTAATTGGAAACAGCAGGACAATTTTTTAAAAATCTCAATATAAAACAAATAAAAATTCATTATAAGACAATCCACAGGAACTTGATGTGAACACTTTCTCCTTTGGGTGGCCCAGGTTCATGGCCTCAGACCTTTTGGAATAGAAAAGGGAGTCTTAGCCCAGAACTTAAATAATGTTCACATAATAATAATAATGTAAATGTTAGTTTGTTTCTACTTTAAAAGTCAACTTAGGGACAAAGAAAGAGAAGATGTAGACAGAATGTCAATGTTAAAAACATAATCACGTTAAAGGGAAAGTCTGACTCCAAAAAAATGGGTTATATACTTGGGAAGAAAAAGCATAGCAAAGTGTGTATGTTTTAATATATTTTTCTTATAAAACAGAGAGTTGAGATATATGTCTTAAGATATATGTCAAAGTGTCAGAAGCAGAAATAGAGGCCTAAGTATATTTTACCATGGTCATAAAATCTACCAGAAGAAAAAAATAGAATCTTCAAAAAATATCATAGCAAATAAACACTGAGAGGAGCAGAGAGAGTAAAGGGTAGCAAAGGTGAGCTAAATTTTTATCTTTCTTATTATAATGCCTGTAAATAACTTGATGAATGAAGGATTCTAGATATAAAAATAATACCTGGAATTTACAGCAAAAAACAAGCCTCCTACAAAGAACTAAAAGAGATTGCCTCTCTACACTGCGTCCAAGGGTCTAGAGAGGTGGGATCAGGTATTCCTTGTTTACATTTCAAGCTATTTTCTAAAGTAAAAACTTCACAATAAATTCAAAAGTAAAACTTAAAACACCATTTTAAATGACACTGCCAATTAACCAATTAACCTGGGGACTAAATTATTATTTCTGGGTTCACCGATGCTGTTTAATATGTTGACACTGAACAGTAGCTATTGGTTTAACAAATAATAGAACTGCATCAGAAACATTGCTATTGTTACTGGCAGAGCATTAAACTCCTTACCATTGCTGGAGATAAGCAAATTCACTGATTTTAGCTGGAACAGAATAGCTCTTTATCAAATTACCATCAAGGGTTCATCATGACTGAGCGAAGGCAACAAGCAGTTGGAATAAATCTGAGCATAGACTGAGGGGATAATGGAAACGAATGTGACGAATTTGAAAATCCTCACGTTCATCATGAACACACTCTGATGCTGGATGTAAAACTGCCTTTTCGTAGGAACTAAGGGTTTTCCCACCTGTCATGTAGTCAACAATAAAGCTCTATCTCTAGGACTGGCCTTTGTTTGAAATCTTAACTGCCTGAATCTCCAGATGTTTCTCCCAACTCTGTTTTCACGTTGCGTTTTTTCTACAAAGTTTTTAAGTGCTTTATCATCTGAAATCCCCCAAGGCAACTAGAGTCCAGTTTCTTTCATTTTCATTTTCTTTTTAACTTTGTGTTTAATTAGACACTCACAAAAAGCAGTCCACTATTTTTTTTAAAACAGGCTCCTTTTTTTTTTTTTTTGGCCCAGTTTGCAGGCTGTCCCAGAGACTACAGCTATTGCCTGATGCTATCAATTGACAGGGCTGTTAAGGTGTGGAATTGTCACCTCCTGTGCAGAGGGTCCCTGATGAATAGGGACTCTCATTAGGCAAGGACAGCATTGCATGACTCCCAGTCTTCTGTCAGCCCATCGAATGCCAAGCTCTGTCTCAGAACTGGCTTCCTTGCTACCAACTTAAATTCTCTGGTGGTCCTTTTTCCCCCAGTTTAGCTGTGAGCTACCATACACTATAAATAAAATCTGCCACTTGATCCATGAGTCTTGTCTTCAATGCTGAGTTTAATAAGATAATATTAACCAAACTATCAACATTGAATAGTCAGATGTCATGTGGGACTCTGTAACATTACATTTGTTTATAGACACATTTTTGGCTTTGTAAGCCTATGATATTCCTTCAGTTATGAGGCACCAACCCCTTTGAAAGAACATTCTATGACCTAAGGCTCTAAGTTTTGCTTTCTTTTCTTATATTTATGCCTCTCTTACTCTGGCCACTTAATTTCCAAGTGAAATTTTAGGTCTTCTACCCAAATATAGTTCTTTCATCAGCCAATTAGTAGTCCCCCAGTCCCAGACCTCCATCCACTGCTCCCCCAGAGTGGTTAAGAAGAAACATGGTGGAGGCCGGAGGAGGCAGCCACTGGTATCAGGCAAGTGGCTTGAGTCTTGGTCAAGTGCTATGTCTGGATAGTCACGAGCAAACCATCTCTGTTTTCTGAGTCTTGTTTTCCTCACTGTAAATATGCTCAATGCTTGCAAAGCCAATGCACCATGTAATTGAGTCTAATGTTAGGTAATATTTAAAAACTGAATTCCCACTAAAATTTTGAAAAATGTTTGAATATTTATTGAGGTCACTCACAAATACCAAGGGAGGACTCAATTCATAGAACCGGGCAAAATTTATGAAAAGTTATCTTTCCCCATCTTTTACTGTCTCTCATACTTGGAACTGTCTCCAGGCCTCTTCCTTCTTTTAAAACTCTGCCGAAATTCTTCTAAAATCAGCTGACACTGTAATTTTCTCTTTTTCTCTCTTCCCACCTTTTGGATATTTTCACTTTCTAGCCCAAAAACTCAGTGAAGATTCTAACCTCACAGGCCCAGGGTATAAATTTCCTCCAATCTGAATGCATAGTAGATACTTCATTCCTTGTAATTAAAGCCTAATTATGATTAACTTGTACTCCCAGCTTCCAGCAACTCTGTGGTTCCCTTTCTAGGTCAGTCTTCTTCAGAAGCAAAGGTTGTGCCATCTTTGAATCCAGGAAAACTCCTTAAAGCCAACTCCTGCAGTCACTGACCCATGGCCTCCAAGGCTTATTATAGCCGCCCTATTTCAGGAGGAAACCCTCTCCATAACTCCCAGGCCATCAGTTCCTTAAGTTCCTATTATCACTAATGGTTTGCAATGTAACTCTTAGAGTCGAGTCTCCATCAGCAGAATAGGGCTTTAAGCCATAACCAAGGCAGACATGGGTGCCACACCTTCTTCCTCCGTTCTGAATAGTCTCCCTTTTCTTAAGATATTTTATATCTTAGGATGTAAGATTAAAAAGCTAATTTTCAATCTGCAGTTACCTAAGGGAACTTCCTGGGCTCTACCAATTAATTCAGTGCTAAAATTTTAAAAAAGTAATCCATACAATAATCCAATGCCAAATAGTAGATTATCACCTGAAGCATTATTTTAACCTCAGAGTAGTAAAGCTTCCCTCCAGCTTTGGTGTAGTGTTCCCAGGACAATCACAGACTACATCTAGTCATCTGGAACTTTCTGTGAATTTTCAAAGATGTAAAACAATAAAATTTTGCTCTAATCTATGGTCTAGGTGGTGATTTACAACAAACAAACAAACAAAACACCTACGTATGACACTTTACATTCAAACACAGAAATTCATCTGGCTCAAGGCACTATAACATTGTGTCTAAAGAACCCCAAAATAGTGTGGAAGCAACTTAAATATTCATTAAAGTTTTTCAGCAATTCCAAAAGATGAATCTCTCTGTAACCCATCTAACCAAGCACAATTTCTTAAACTCCTTTTACATCTCTCCCGAGCATGTTTTCTCCCTGATCTGGAAGGCAGGGAGGTCTCCAGATCTCAGGCATTGTCTCTTTCTCTCTTTACCTGTCTCTCTGCCCCTGTCTCTCTGTCTCTGTCTCTTGCTGTACGTGTCTCTTTCACATTTTGGATCTGCCTGAAAGACTTTTTCTCTCTCCTCCCTTAAGTCTCACAATCTCCCACCAAACCAGTACACCCCTTTCTCTGTTGCCCTCCCTCACAACTCCTAGATAGACTCATTTCTTTCTCCGAATGTCTCCTTGTAAACCAACCAAGCTTATTTCAAGGATCCCTGGCTCTCCCTCATTCATAGACATGGTCACAGACAGTAAAGACCGTTCTCTTCGAGAAGAACTCGAGAGTGAAAACCTCTTAATAGTCTTATGTTCGCATGGATCCTGTTATATGAACAGCAACACCATCACAGAGGGGTGACTTGAAGCTGGCTGAAAGGGTGTGTTTATGTCTACTCCTGACATAGGCTTTCAAGGATCTTTGGTTAAAGAAATAAAAAATAGTGATAATGGGAAACAAGATAGTTTGGCCAGAATCCTGCACCCCTCTGGGAACAGCTTCTCAGTCTCCCCATCCCATCCCTACTTAGCATCCCTAGGAAAGAGCAGAAATAGGGGAAAGAGGGTCACGAAAGGCAGACAAGCCATGAGTGGTGTGTGAGGAGGGAGCAGCTGGTGTCGTGGGGGTGACAGGTGTCTTTTACATGCCAGTCAATGTGAGCCACTGAAAGGCTGCAAAATGGTTCATTCATGGAAAGTTACCATTTTTTAGTTTGGTCTTTAATTTGGTGCTTTAATTTTAGTAATATTTTATTTTATATATCAGCTACAGGACAACAGTAAACTTAAAGAAAAAAACTTAAAAAAACCCACATATTTTCTCTTCTCATCTGGTGTTACCTATATAAAATTGGGGGGAAATGGTCAGGCGACAAACCTACAGGGGACTTTCTCAGCTCCAACTCATGTTTATTGAGCACCTGCTCTGTGTGCCAATTATTGTACAAGAATTTTCCATGGGCATTATCTTATGTGAGGCAGGTCTGTAATATTTTCAACAATAAAGATAAATATTTTAAAAAATTCTTATTCGAAGTAAGGGGAAAAGATTCCATTTCTACACACATACACATACACACACACACAGAAACAAAAATCGGAGAAACAATTGAATATTAATTTAGTTCTGTTGAAATGCATGCAAATTCAATTCTGACTAAATTCATACTTATCTCAAAATATGTCAAAAATTCTCCTGTTTTTTTCATCTACGTAAGAGTCATCAGGAGCTCTACCTTTTTCTTTCCCATCTCCAACCATTTACCAACTTCTCGATTCTGTTTCTTTACTGTTCCTGAAAATATGCACACTGCTGTCGAATATCTGTGCCCATGAACTTCATGTTTCCTCTAGCTAAGGGAACTTAAATAAGAAACTTACTGTTAAACTGTTTTTCTTCTATAAAATGTCTGTTCTATAGCCATCTAACTCACAGTATTATAATAAAGATTAAATGAGTTAATAATGTAAAATTCAACTTCAGTGAAAAATTTAACTTAGGCAACATTTAAAGGGACTTTCAAGAAATATTGGTTCTACAGCAATGTTCTTTAATCAAAAGGGATTCATGGTTAAATCATTTTATTAAACATAACATCCAAAGCTCACTTCTCAGTCAGCCAGGATGCACATTAACATATTAAAGGCTCTACAGAGTTTTATAAGAAAACAAACCAAAAAGCTGGCCTAACATTCCCTACACTTACTTGCCCAGAGCTCCTTTGTGTGCATGTATAGGGTTCCTGCAGAACCAGTGTTCGGAGGAAAGCATTTGAGAAAAACCTGACTTGGACAAGAACCAGTGATCATTTTAGAACTTATTTTAGCCTCAGGTTTCCAACCGTTTTTGAAAAAATATTTTTGTAAAAGAGACTGCCTCCTAATGTTCAGAGCCATCACAAACTCTCAGAAAAATGAGCCAAATGGTCCCGTGGGAAGCTGTGCCATAAGGGCAGTAACATGGTATTAACTTTCCAAGGCCAATTATTCCTTAACAATCTCTTAAAGTATATGAAAAATCTCTACCTTTCATGCGATGCCCAGTAATTGCTTATCCAGACAGCAGCAGATGTGAAACTCCATCTCAGGAGAAAAGTTTCACATACAAATATGTGAAATCTGATAAACAGTGGAAGGACTCTGGGGGGACTCAGGGAATGGATGGGCCAAGCCTGTGGTGAAGGCAGGGGCCAGATGCGATCGCCACCTGAGTTCCAATGCATCGGCCTCCAAACATCCAACCGTGTACTGCATACGGGGTGAAAGGGAAGCACGGCGTGTGGAGTGACTGTCTCAGTGTCACAAACCCAAGACCACCGCATTTAAATGGCACAGTGAGAAATTTGCAAAGATTTTCTTTTTCTCTTTTAATGGGAGCAAAAATCAGCCTATTCACATTTATTGCTCACATGTGGCCAGTTCTTCTACCATGACATCCCTTAATTCTTCACAAACACAGAACTCAGCTCTTCTTTTATCTTCATCAAAAAGTGCTTTTCAAATAAACTAGCGTTTCTCAAATCGCATTAGTCATTTCTACTTAGCCCTGTTTGAAGTCAGTCTATTGAACAGAATAAACTTAGCTTCCTTACAGCAGGGTCCTATTTTTAAAAGCATATTATGAAAACATGCTGCTGGGAGAGCAAAAGAAAACTACTGTCATAGTCATTTTAAACAGTTTTTTACATTTTTGTTAAAACAAAGGTAAGTAAAGTAACCTGTCATTATTAACATCTCCATTTTAGTTTTAGTTTTTCATAAGTTATAAACATAAACAGCCATGTGTGTGGTTTTTTAAATAAATACCCCAAATTAATACCCCAAATTAAAAATAAGCTGCATTATCAATCACATAAGGAAGACTTCTGAATTTTTAAACAGCAGTGAGATTTACCTGTAGCATCACCTCTGTATAGATGAATGACTGATGCCTTAAACTTATTAGACTACCTTTTTAACAAAAACAAAAATAAGTAAACAAACAGGAAAACATATTCTAACAGAACTTTCACCATCAGAAGTACCCAACTGGATAATAACAGATCTGGAAGAAATTCTAGTGAATAATTATATTAAATTATCAATTTTATAAACATGGAAATTGAAGCCACAACTATTAAGTTATAAAACACAAATCTGAGGATTAGTCAGAGCTCAGGTTAACACTGTATCTCCAAACTTGTTCTTATGCTTTCAAATCATACAGAACTTTCTTAGGTCTGCCCTTCAAGTCTATTTGTATCTTAAGCAACATGAAATCATGCTCTATCAAATATTTGAAGGAGACTATTTTTTAAAATCAGTTCTTTGATAAACTAACTTTAAAGATAAAATAATTAGTTGCCCAAGTTTAAAAAAATTAATTCACAGTTGCCAAGCTTAAAGCATGTTCTTACTAGGAGATGTATAAAGCATATGCCTCCCTCAGTGTCCCTTTTGGCTCCCTATAGAACAATTTCCCAAGAGGTTAGACCATTAGTCTCCAATATTTTATAATGGCTTAGCCTAGAAGTCATATCTGATTTCTGGAAACTAAAGAAATGGGCTGAATTCAAAAAAATGTATGTACCAACAGCACTGACAGCTACAAAACTAAGTCAAAGGAGAACTAGTTACAGCAAAGCCTAGCAAAGTGTTGGAACAACTTAAAGATAGAGCAAGGGCAAGGCAGAGGAAGGCTTGGAAACTCAGAGTTTTGTTTTAGTGTTGCAGACAGCAACTGTAGCATAATATTGACAAAAAAGATGGAAAGGTGAAGCACAAAAGGAAAGAATGTAGGTCTGTTTTTATAGACTATGATGTTAAAAGGACCTAGGCCCAGGTGGTATTACTTTTAAGTGAGGACCTTTTCTCTTGGATGCCTTTGCTGCAACTGTATTAAGTGTACCAAGGCCAAGGTGTCACTCTGAGAGGGTTATGAGGGATCCCCGATATATACTGTAACAATAAAGTCTCCCTTTCTTATTTTCTTAACAATGTTCTATATTAAAGGTTACATATAACTTCTAAAACTGCCATAAAAATCGTTTATTTCAGTTCTGAGACAAGACATTACCCTTCCCTGCAGTTTCTTGCTACAGTAATTCAACAGATACATGTATTCATAGTAGGTTTCTTCAAAGTTATTTTGCAGGTGTCTTGCAACCGGTGAATGGTTAAACAGACTTTGGTACATCCACACCATAGAATAATACTCAGCAATTAAAAGGAAGACAACAACTTGGATAAATTTTGAGGGATTTTGCTGAGTGAAAAAAACCAAACCCAAAAGACTGTAAACGGTATGACTATATTTACATAACATTCTTGAAGTGACAAATTTATAGAAATAGAGAACCTATTAGTTGTTGCCAGACCTGGGGGGGGGGGGGGGGACACAGGGAAGCATATGGAAGTGCCTGTGACTACACAAGGGCCTCATGAGGGGTCCTGGTGGTGATGGGAATGTTGTTTCCTGACTATGCTGGAAAATACATGGACCTACACAGGTAACAACATTGCATAGATCTAAATACACACAAACACTCACACATAAATTAGTAAAAGTAAAACTGGGGGGATCTGAGTAACATTGGTGGACTGAATAAAAGTCAATGTCCTGGCTGTGACAGTACACTACAGATTTTTTTTTTCTGCCTATTTATTTTTCATTTTAAAAATTAAATGTAGTGGGGTAACACTGTTTAAGGACAGTATATTAATTTCAAGTGTATGCTTTACTGTGTGCACAGCACCAGAAGCCTAGTCTCCTTCCATCACCTTGTATCTGACCCCCTGTGCCCTCTTCCCCTTCCCCTCCTCCTTCCCCTCTGATAACCACCATTCTGTGGTCTGTTTCCATGAGCTGTTTTGTTCCTTTGCTTTATTTACTGCTGTTTGCTTTCTGTCCCACATATGTGTGAAAGCATACGGCTCTTGTCGTTTCCCATTTGACTTATTTCACTTAGCGTAATACTTTCAAGATGCATCTGTGTTGTCACAAATAGCAATGTTTCATCTCTTTGATGGCTAAGAAGAATTCCATTATATACGTACTACACCTACTTTATCCAATCATCTGTCGAAGGACACTTAGGATGTGTCCATTCTTGGTTACTGTGAATAATGCTGCAATGAACATAAGGGTGTATATATCTTTATCAATGAATGTTTTCAAATTTTGTGATAGATACCTAGAAGAAGGATTTCTGAGTCATATGGTAGTTCTTTCTTCATTTTTTGAGCAACTTGCATGCTGTTTTTCATAGTGACTGCTCCAATTTACATTCCCACCAGTGGTGTGTGAAGGTTCCGTTTTATCCACTCTCCCCAGCACTTATTTCTTGTGTTTTTGATAACAGCCACTCTAACAGGTGTGACCTGGTATCTCAATGTGATTTTGATTTGCTTTTCCCTTATAACTAGTGATGTTGAGCATCTTTTCATATATCTTTTGGTCATCTGTATGTCTTCCTTAGAAAAGTGGCTATTTAGTTTTTAAAGAAGTTATCATTAGGGGAAAACTGGGTAAAGAGAATGTGAGTTCTTCATTATTTCTTGCAACTGCATGTGAATCTATAATTATCTCAAAATAGTAAGTTTAATTAAACCTGATTTTATCACAAATAAAAGCAATGAAGTACTAGTAAAATTTAGTGCTTTTCTGTGTTCTTATTGTGCCACTGTGTCCTTTTTATATTCCTCTGTCATTTATGCATGGATTTAAAGGAAGAACATTATTTTATGCCTCAGCTGCTGAGTTTATAAACAGTTGTGCATTTCTGCAGCTTCACTTGGAGATAAAGACATGTAACCTCAGTTGAAATGGTGTAAGGACTTAGGGAAAATTCCAGCTTCTGGCTCTATTTTCCTTTCTTAAATAGTGGAAGCTTTGAAGAAAGATAGCATGTTAAAATTTTGATTCATTCAACAGACATATTAACTTTATTCATTTTAGCTTCATGCTCTTATCAGCTACTGACCTCTATCTATAGCTGGAGGATACATATTTTATTCACATATAATACTTTTTAATCTTCCTTGTAATTCTTTTGTCCATTGTAGATTTTGTATAATGCTGATGTGTTCACTGAGCTTTTTAAAAGTATCTTAAGATGCAGGGCTCACATATATTTTGGTAAACCTGCCATAAGGAAATTTTATTTTTTTTACCAGTTATTCTTCTATTCTAGATTATAATCTGTTTATAACCTTATTTTAATCTTAGTTCTTCTGCCCATCATGTTAAAATTTCACTTACTTTACTCCTCTTGAGGTTAAAATAAGGCTTAATATATCATTTATTATCATTTATAACTTTATTATCCCCACAAAAGTCCCAAGTCCCCACCTTCCTTTGCCATTCTTTGACATTGCTATGGGAGGGCATTTTCTATTTCGTGTTATGTCATATTCTTTGCTTTGCCTTTTCTAATTTGACCATCACCTTTTAGCTTTTCTTCCTTTCCTGTGTCATTATAATTATTATTTATTGAAATAACTAATTAAGCACTTGTGACTTTTCCTATTTTTCATTAATAATGATAGATTATTTTAATGCCTTACTCATATTTTCCCTGATACTGATGCTCCACTAGATTCCCTGGATACTATTAAATTACTCCAAGAGCCTGAGCTGAAACAGATTCAGATAACTGAATCTGGCTTCTCAGTTCCTAATCAGATTAAATCATATTTTATATGGCATACATTTGTATGCTCTTAAAATAGTAGCATGATTTTTTCTTACTCAACTGAACAGCCTAGATGAATCTATTAGCTATAATTATTGATGATAAAGTAACACTTTACCACTAACTAAATTTTATTAACTCTATTCTTTCTTCCTAATTCCCTCACTTGTTTGTTTGTTTGGCTACCCTACTATGATAAATATATCTTAGTAAGTCCTTTTAAATATCTCCTGGAAGTAAGGCACAAACCAAGCAGATGAATAGATAAGGCAGAGAGAATCTGTCAGATAAGATAGGAAAGAAATTAATTCTTAATCGTGGCCTCCGCTAAGGAATGAAACAACCTCTTCTCCAGCTAACCTATATTTTTCTGTCAAAGATGTTTCCCTGGAGTTTAGAGCTGAACATAGCTCTAAGGGAAATCTCATTGTAGACTAAAGATACCAACACGTGATCCCATAGTATTTGAGACCCTATAACATTTAGCTTCAAGCCATCTTTCTTCATTTCCCATGATGTCTTCTGCTCAGAATGTCCTCCGTTCTGACCACTCAGGATCACACTCATTCCATAAATAAACTGTGCTCTTTACTTCCTCCCTGTGAAAACATAGGTAACAGTCCTCATCTTCTATCAGTGCACTTCCAACTGGCATTCTGAAGTCCTGTGTGACAGGGTAGGCCTGCCCATCCAAAGGATATTATTTCCCAAAGGTAGGCATCAAAAGCCACTTGGCAACTATAAAGTCCTACCGAGTGTAGGGAGCTCTGTAAATGTCATGGGCAGGAGCATGAGTGGTAGGGGACTTCTGAATGTCAGACTTCTCCTATAAGGCCATCCAAATATTAAGGTCTTCCCAACCTATCTCCTTGGGGATATTGAAAACCAGTTAGAGCAAAATAATCTCCCAATTCTCCAGCCTCTGCAGGGAGATAGAATATCCTTCCTTGGAAACAATGATCCTACTTGGCTAATAAAAATGTGTGTTTAAAATGATCAAGAATAAAGGAACAGAGCTGGATGCATTAAGGGTTCATGAAAGAGGCATATCCTTGGATTCTGCTCCTGAAAAGTGTTGCTAATTCAGGAGCGACACTAGGGACTGAATCTGAAATACATCTAAACCATCCAAGCATCTAAAACAGCAATGGCACATTGGAGGCACTTTATTCCCGAATAAACGGATACATAGGTAGATGAATGGATGCTTTTTTCATGGCCTATATACTCTCCCAACCATTTCTGGCCACTAATGTAATTTAAAATTCAGCTTGAAGTTCATCTGTCAAGAAACTGTATCCAGTCCCCAAGTTGGAGGTAACCATTACATCTTCTGAATTTATAGTTTTTTCTTTAGTCTGTACCTGTCTAATTATGCTTTTAGTGCAGTTAAATCCAAGTATAGCATTGCCTTTAATACACTGTAAATCCATTATATCTTATTGAACCTTGTACTCCTCCAAGGTTTAGCATCCTGCCTGGCAGGGAGCAGTCACTGAATAAATTATCTGTGTACAAGGAGTCCACTTTCTGATCAATACTCTTGGATCCTTGCTCCACATGCAGTCAGAATTTAGAAAATAGCGTGTTATTAATAACATTCAACAAATACTTATTGAACACTTTCTCTTGGCTTGGCAAGAATGCAGTTAAAATTTAATCACTTTGACATTTGCTCAATGTATCAAAAACATGAATTTACTAAATGCTTGTTTTCTCATGAAAGTATTAAACCAAAAATGACATTTTTTGAAAACAATGAATTGGTATCTAATAAAATATATAGTTTTAACAATGAATCACCTTCCCTGTAACAAGGCAGGGAAGCAGAACCCAGCATTTTCAGAATAACGTATTGTGGCACTTCAAGTTCTGCTGGATTGTAGCGAAAGGTCTCAGAGACCAACTTTACCTTCATGCTTTGTAGGAAAGAGAGCCCATACATAATGCTTTTCTCCTAGGGCTGACTATCCTTTATATGCACTGATGTTAATATGAAATAACATTTTCAAATGCAGGCAACTTTGCAAATGGGGAAACAGAGGCAAAGAGAAAATGCATGATTCCTAAGAATCAAAGCAACCAAAAGGTCAAGTTCCCCTCAAGCACTGTTTCGACAACTTTCAATCCATTCCTACTTCAAGACTATTTCAATATCCTTCACTATAGAAAAACTGTTCCTCTATGAAATTAATGAATCTAATGATTTTGGTTAAAAGCTTTTGATGTTTATCCAAAACAGTAAACACATGAGGCAAATGAGGAGACTCAGAAATTCTCCTTTCCTGTATTCCAAGCAAGTTGAGGAAACCTCAGTATAGCATGTATTTGACTGGCCATCTATAGGTAAATAAATATATTCAGTTAAGATATAACGTTATAAATATTATGCTACAGGTATATAGGAAAGAATGGTTTAATGGGGTCAAATTTCATCAGAAATTTTGCTCATTGTATCCAAAGAATTGGAATCCTGGAGTCCATTATTTTCATACCAAAATAACATTTTGGGCTATGAGTATATGCATAGACAAGCTGTCACGGTGTTTGTACACCTTTCTACAGTTACTACCTACTCAGAACATCAAGATAAAGACAGAAAAGATTTTGCAAATACGGTATTTCTGATTGAATATACAATTATAGGTGCTCTGTAGTAGCCTGGTAATACTAGCAAAACAAACAACTAATATTATCATATTTATTTAAAACTGATCATGTGTCAGGCAATGTTCTAGGCTGCTTGTATATACAATTTCCTTTAATTATCACCAAAACTCTATGAAGTAGTTATGATTGTTTCCATATAGATGAAGAACCTGAGACATAAAAAATAATGTGTCCAAGGCTATAAGACTCGTAACTGGAAAGTTGGAATTCAAACAGCTTTCTGATTTTGAGGTCTCACTTTTGACCACCATGTTACAGTGCATTTAATCTTCAAAGTAAGCCCATTTATTAAGCCCACTTAACAGATGAGAAAACTGAGGCTCAGAATTCAGTACCTTATCAGGAGTTACACCAGTAACTATGGAGTGGCCCACTCAAAAACTAAATTAGGGCCAATGAAGCCCTGCTTCTTGAGACTGTGACACTAATAACTATGGTTGAGGCACGTGTGAAATCATTATCCTTTACTATTTTTATTTATCCTCAAATTATTTACTTGAATAAAAAAACAAGAAAACAAACCAAGTGAAAACATATGTCTCATTCCTAATGTAAAAAAAAAAAGTGGCTCTGGTTGGAAGAATAAAAATGAATCCTGAGTTATTTTAGGTCCATCCAGTAACCTCGATACACCCTCCCCCGTGGACTCAAAGCAGCATATGGCTGTACCCCCTCAGTTCAGGCTTTGCTGTTTGCTCTGAATCTCTAGGTTACAATATGTTTTGTAATCACTAATAAGGACCACCTGTCTCTGGGGAACATCAGCCTCACAAATTGAGAGGCCCAATTGTTCAAATTCACTCTCGGGTAGATGATCCGCCTCCCATGTGTGGACTGAGATTACTGAGTAGAAAGCCTAGATCAAAACAAACAATTTATATTAACTGACTGTAATTGCTAAATGGAGAACATATGTCAGTTCCATAAAAAAGAAAAAGAAACAATATTTGGAATAATAAAGACAATGCTTTTGACAAACTAAAACACCTCATAATTTTCCAGGAAAAAGAAAGGAATGGCTTACTTGTTTGAAAAATTCTTTCACTCCATTGAGATATATATTGAGGGCAAATTTATTGTGCTCATATATGCTCAATTATAACCCTTGGTGTACAAAATCAGCCTATGGTTGAATTCAGCCAGAAAAACTGGCTCTTTGAAAATAAGCAGAATTTAGTCCAATTGGCTGATGAATGTTTACCACTGAGAGTGTGGAAATCTGGTTGTAAATCCAGTTTAATAGAACAAAGAGAAATGGGGTATATGGGGAGGAGTAGCCTTCCCTGTCCCTGAACAATCAACAGCATCAGTTAGGCCAGAGCAGCAACCCCTCTTGACACTGTCCTGGCAAAACCATGTGCACACGGCCCTGGCCGGAGGCTCAGTTGGCCAGAGCATCATCCAAAAAGGTTGCAGGCTTGATTCCCAGTCAGGGCACATACCTAGGTTGCATATTCAGTCCCTGGTGGGGGCACATATAGTAGGCAACCGATTGATATTTCTCTCATGTCACTCTCTCTCTCAAATTAATAAAATATTCTTGGGTGAGGATTACAAAAATAAACAACAAAAACCATGTACACGCCTTCATCAGTGCACCTGCCTCATTGCGCTGGAATTATTGGTTTGAGTGTCTGTCTGTCCTTCTAGACTGTGAGCTCCTTGAGTAAGGGGACCACATATTCATTCTAGTCCCTACACTTAGCACAGAATTTGAACACAGAATGAACTCATAAAATCCATTCAAAATTAACTGCCTAGGTGACAATAAGTAGCCACACACTACTATAGAAAATCGATGTATTTATCTTATACAGAGTTTATTTTTTAAGTGCAGATAGATTTTCTAAAGCATTAAGGGCAATATTAAAGATGGACAGAAAGAGTGAGCTGTGGAGACAAATGGTCAGCATTTGAAATGTGGGGATTCTCTTCGAACTTTCTAAAAGCAAGAGCCTCTTTTAATAAGGGCCTTCCCTTCTCTCCTCACCACGCACATAACCCGGCCTCCCACTGACCACACAGAAACATGAGACACTGAATTAATAATAGGTAATATGTATGCATTTTGTGTGTGCCAGGCCCTAAATGCTTCATTTTACTATTTCATTTAATTCTTATTACCACCAAATAAAGTAGGTGCTACTAATATTTCCATTTTACATGTGAAGAAATGGAGGCAAAAAAATTGTTTGGTGCCTTGCCCAAGTTCTAAGCAGAATTTTAATAAATTGGCCATTTCCCAAGCACCCCCTACTCCACGTTCAAACAAGTGACTGATTCAACTCCCAAGGAAAACCAGTCATTTAGTTTATCCTGATAAATTCCAGGATTCAACAGAATTCACATAACCTCTCCTCACAGTCTAATTCACTCTTTTCTTCTCAGAGTTTCATTCTTCCTGTTTCAGTAAAACAAGAACTTCTGTCACCCTAGCTGGTTTGGCTCAGTGGTTAGAGCATTGGCCTGTGGACTGAAGGGCCTTGAGTTCGATTTCGGCCAAGGGCATGTACCTTGGTTGCAGGCTCAATTCCCGGCCCCAGTGGGGAGACAACCAATTGATGTCTCTCTCTCTCTCTCTCTTTCTCTCTCCCTTCCACTGTCTCTGAAAAGCAATGGAAAAAATATTCTCAGGTGATGATTAAAAAAAAATGTTTCTTCTCTCTGAACATTGCATCATTATTTAAAAAAAGTAAAACAAGAACTTCTATCTAGTTATAAATGATCATAATCATGCTTGAGAAATAATTCTTACAAGAGGCTTTGTTGTGTTTTATGAACTATAACAATAATATACATAAAAATGTTCATGCACATTAAATATACACAAAAGATCAACTGTGATCCAATATAAAGTTTTCTAATAAATATACCATGCACATATAAAAAGGTGTGTCTATGTGTACTTGGGTGTATTGTTATTTTAGGTATCATGGTATTACATATTAGTACACATATTTTCAACCATTTAATTTTATTATGCAAATCTCTAATCATAAGTCTAATAGGCAGTTTGGCATTAATAAAAGTCAGATACAAAAGTAGCTTCCCATTTTAGCTCTTATCAATTGTTTTTGCCATGTCTACTATATTTCACATAGGTCCACTCTCAAAAGGGTTTTTGCCAAAAAGCTATTGGTTTTCCGATTGGTGTCAATAACCTGCAGAGCTATTAAAGGCATGTTTGGTAAATGTCAATTTGGGTTGCAGAACAATAGATAAGACTTCAGGGGGCTGCTGCATGTAGTAAATTGTAGGTATAGGGCCCTACATCAGATAGCAATAGTTGAAATAGAAGTTGTCTTTGTGCAGAACTGTGCTAATTATCAGGAATCATTTCAGAGACAATAAATCTTAAATATCCTAGTTTTGTTACTTCTCATCATCTGCCTTTTTTCTGAGAATGTTGGTGACTGATGCTGCATGGACATGCCCCTGCAGGGGCTATATTTGGACATATGGAAATAAAAATATATTAAAAAACTAAAGTGATGTCTTCTGAGTGGGTTCAAACACATGAAAGCACATGTGCACCTGTTACACACAGAGACAAGAGTGATCTCTCTCCTCCCTCATGTATGTCATAAGCTTTTACCTTTTAGCTAGAACAAGCTGTAGCTAGGAAATGAACTTCATTATTGATTTGGGAAATGAACACAACGCTCACAGTGTTATGGTAGATTTGAAATCAAGAAGAGGAGATACTTTCATTAGAGAAAAGAGTGGAATACAAATTAAAACCATAGGACAGTAGGAAAATATGTTTCTAGATCATTTAAAGATTTTAAAGGCATCTTAGCCTGGCTGGTGTGGCTCAGCTGTTGTGCATCGACCTAGGATCCAGGAGATCGAGGTTCGATTCCCTGTCAGGGCACATGCCCGGGTTGTGGGCTCAATCCCCAGTGGGGGTGTGCAGGAGGCAGCTGATCAATGACTCTCTCATCATTGGTGTTTCTATCTCTCTCCCTCTCCCTTCCTCTCTCTGAAATCAATAAAGATATATTTTTTTATAATAATAAAATTTAAAAACAATAAAGGCATCTTATCGCCTACAGAGGAAACACTACTGTTGTAGCAATGCCTAGGCCACGAATTTCTGCAAATGGTCCTATATTATAGATGTAGAAAAGACACTGAATGAAAGAATGTCCATTCTTTGCTGAGACCACAGAGCAGTTCTCCACTTTTTACTCGAAGAAGCCAGTGTGCACTGGTATGGCACCAAGGACTGTTCCAATGTGAAATAATTCCTTACCCGGTGATAAACAGACACTGCTCCAAAAATCCCTGCACCCAGCCCTGTGCCCTGTGACTTCCTGGGCCTCCCTTATCCATCAAGTTCAGGATTGGTGTCCTGCTCCAGAGACCCTTATGATTTGTGGGTGTCAACCAGAGGCAGCTCCCCCCAAAGTCCCTTAAGATTCCTTCCCTAAGAGAGCCCCTTGGAGGGCTGCCCACCAATCAGGAACATCTGAAGAGGTTCCTCTGCCCTTCAACATCCCACATGCTACCCCACCCCCGAGTCCCCACCACACCCCAGCAGGAAAAGAAAGAGTCCCTTGGCAGCTTGGCACCCAGGCAGGAAAATGCCCAGCTGTTTTGGGCAGCACCCCTAGGCCCTGGGACCCTGCTTCAGGCTGATCTATCCAAGTTGTCCTCACATGGCATTGGGCCTGGATGGCACCTGAGATAAGAAAGGGACAACAGACAGCCTTAAGGGCTATTAAATAATAAACATCACTTTGGGTACATTAACTTTCTCTGGTGTCACTTCCATCAATCAGATGTAACCTTAGATGTGGTAAAGGTGAAATACACTTATTCTTAAGCTCCACCTTCTTCATGGCATACTCTGTTACCCACTTCCTAACACACACACACACACACACACACAGTATACAAATACTTGACCAAGTGAGTCTTTCAGAAAAGGGAAAAATTTTCCTAAGTGTATATATAGTCAATTAAAAGAAAATGAAATCTTTCATTAAATCCCTACAACTATCAGATTTCTTTACAGACATTTAAGACTTTCCATGACATTTTAAAGTCGAAGGTAGGATCAAATCACACATTTTCTAAAAATTTATTTAGGAGAAAATGTATCCTAAAAAGTTATATATTTCAAAATAAAGCGTACCTCTTTGAGAACAATATCCATTAATGTACATTTACACTGATACTTGCTTTTAGATGGAGCTGATTGGTCCAGTGCCCAATGACTTTGTACTCTGTACTCTTGTTGTTGATTTGATACTGGAAGATATCGTAGCGCCCAGGAGCATCTCCGTTCTCATTAAAGGTGACAGGTGTCCCTGCACTACCTATAAATGTTTAGAAAACAATGTTAATCCAGTCTTAGTACGACAGCCCATTAGGCTTATTTTTCTCTAAGAAAGAACTGTAGATAAAAATATACTGTGCATAGTTAGAGATATGGAGATTGTGATCCCTACAAAGTCATTCTGGATAGTGTTATATCTTTCACATGAAAAGACGCTCAGAAGTACCTACAGGGAGAAGACATGCTTTACTGTGCACGTTAGAGAGTAAATGGCGAGTATCCCAGTTAGGCCCAACGCTTAAATAAATAAAAGTTGATGGGCTGAATATTCAATAGTGGCTACAGAGAATGACAGTTAATAGAGGAGAGCGTAAATGTCTTGAAGCATAACAGCTATCGTACAACAGGAACTACAAACAGCAACTCAAAACGCGGCAGGAAAATGACCCAGCCAGATGGCCCAGTTTTCTTTTCTCCAGTTTGAGCTGCCTCCGATGCGGTTGTCTTATTTCAATTTCTCTTCTCAGCTTTGCCGCTGCTATCTCTGCCCAAGAGTACATCAACGCGGGCTGCTGCTGGGACCCCTCAGGGGGCGAGGGAGTGACCCCTGCGAAGCCTCAGCTCTGCTGGGAGCACAAAGGCCCTGAGGTCACCGCGACAAGTGTCACCGTGGCAGGGCAGCGGGATGCAAGAAACGCAGTCTTTTCTAAACTCCCATTTCTCTCGGGAGCTTTCATCTTTTCTCTTAACAGCTTCTGCTCGCTTTTACTTTCCCTCTGATAAGCTTTTACATAATCACAGGTTTTAAGAGCGGAAAGGCATCCCGATCCCTGCCCCAATGCTTTCCCGTTCCACGGAGCCTCGCTCTCTGTACAAACCTTCCTTCCCTCTAACGGCCTTTAGACGCCCTCCCCTGCCTCATCGTCTTGGATTACCCTTTGCCGCCTGGACAAGCTGACCTGACACCATCCCTTTTCTTCATGTCTATCTTCTCTCTGCAGACCCTCTTACCCGAATTTCTCCTCATAGTATATCGAATTTAATTTCTATATTGTACTAAGAAGTGTTTCCTTATTGCTATCTCTATTCCATACTGCATTCTCCAAAAATATATACTACTGATTGTTGTATAGATCAGCTCTATATATTTCCATCTTAGAATGAGTTTCTTATCCTACCTACAGGGCTTTTAATTAAAACCGATAATAAAATTTTACAACAGTCAACTTGTCAAGCGAAATGGATGAACAGAGAGAGTAACTTTCAAATAAATACAATCAGAGTCACACAGCAGCAATTACAGTACTTCCCTAGTATTTAATGAAGAGATGTCTAATATCCTCTGTCCTCTGGAGTCTTCCTAAAATTCCAACGGTGTAAAGTCTCTGATGAGACCACAGGTAACTGGTATTGGCAAGCCTGCCGAGGCCACAGAATATGGCACAGCACGGAAAGGAGAGCACTGGTCTGAGAGTCAGGAGCGGCACGTCCACGCTAACTCTACTTCTCCATTTATCTTCACAACTTGTGCATGTCTCCTTTTCTTTACTTGTCACACGGGGACTTAACAGTGAGTATGAACATATATATATTTTTAAATATATCTTTATTGATTTCAGAGAGAGGAAGGGAGAGGGAGAGAGAGATTGAAACATCAATGATGAGAGTCATTGATCGGCTGCCTGCAACCCGGGCATGTGCCCTGACCGGGAATCGAACCCGGATCACCTGGATCCTAGGTCAGTGTTCAACCTCTAAGCCATGCCAGCTGGACTGAACATATTTTGAAGTCTTAAAGGAGCTGTATGCATTTAAACTATTATTAATAGTTCATATGGGAAATTATTTTATATATAAATTAAGAAAGAAATGGGGAATTAAGGAATAAACTGGGAGCTCTCCAAGCAATTGGGACTATCTTAGCTACTCCTTAGATACTCATGTGGAAATCCATTTGCATACCTGACCAAAATCTTTTTTAACTTCTAGTGACCTCAAGCAGATTAGCCTTTCAGTCCTCAGTTTCCTTATCTGTAAAACTGTAATAAAGACAATTTCCCCTGGGGTTGTTATGAGAATGAAATTAGCAAGTGCTTGTCAAGTGCACTAAGCAATGTATGGGGTGTCTAGATATGATTCTTATTAGAATCATATGTATTTTTCAGTACACACCGTGCAGAGTAGTAGGCAGGATATCGGAAGTTCTTTAAGAGATATCTAGACAAAGGAGTATGGAAATTCAAGTGGGAAAGGTATTCTTGAATGGAAAAATAAGTTATCAGTTATGAATTTCACATTGACATCATCAACTCCTGACATTTATATGTTACTTCAAAAAACCCTGTTGTCATATTCTCCATGAATAAAGGAACATTTTATGTTCTCTAACTAACATCCTGTGTTGCCACATCCTTCGCTGAATGACTATCTCCTACAGCAGCAGTCCCAATCTGTTTCACCCAAATGCTACCCAGGATGTAATTCTTATCTAACACATTCTCGTAAATGCACTTGGAATTATATGTAATTCCTAGTGCCCCCCGATTCCTATACCTCTTTTCTCCAACTTGAGATAATATATTGGAAAGAAAGTGAATGAGAGCTATTTTATTAAAAATAATGATTGTTTTACTTAGATACTTCAAATACCATTATTAATAGCAAGTTACACAACATATGACACTGCATTAAGAGGCCATGCACTAAAGTGGTAGGAGTGTAGGTACTGGAGCCAGATCATTGGGTTTAAATCCCAGCTCTGTCAGTTATTAGAGGTATGATCCCAAGTCAGTTACTTAATTGCACTCTGTTTCACTTGTCTTGTCCTAAAAATGGGCTAATAGTAATTCCTATCTCAGAGGATATTTGAGGATTAAAAAATTAATGTATGTAAAACACAGTATGTAGTAAACATTTTATAAATATTAAGAATTATTTTCTCTACTATTTTATGACAATTCTGTGTTCGAGATCCTGTGTCTATACAAGACCACAAGAACTTCTCAGTGAGGATACATGGCTTTCCTGGAATTATCTTTCCTAATCTTTGTTCTCCTCTTTCAACACAAGGCCACATATACCAAAAATCTAGTTCTCTAAATCCATCATGCCCTTTTTCACCATCCTGTCTCAGAATGCTATTTTCTACGTTCCCTTCTTCCTCACCTTTCTTCTCTATGTAATTCCTTCACAATGTGGCTTGAAGGTCACTCTTAGAGAAACCTTGAGCAGGGGTCCAAGTGCCTCTTCATGTCCTACCCTGTCTATCGTAGCACTTGCTACACTCGGTGCACTTTTACTATTCACCCCCATATCTAATCAAAACATTTATTCAACAGATACTTATTGAGAACCTATTGTGTGCTCAACACTGGGTGGACCCTCAGCCTCTCCCACAAAACTATGGTCTCCTTAATAAAGGTAAAGTGTATCTCTTATCTTTGTAGGCGCTGCACCTAACACAGTGCTCAATATTGAGTGAGCAGCCAGTGAATTACAGTAAACATGAAAGACACACTCACTAATGATCTAAAAAAATCCATATAGCCGGGCCAGGCGTTGCTCAGTGGTTGAGAGTCGGCCTAGGATCCAGGCGATCAGGGTTCGATTCCCAGGCAGGGCACATGCCCGGGTTGTGGGCTCGATCAATGACTCTCTCATCATTGATGTTTCTGTCTCTCTCTCTCCCTCTCCTTTCCTCTCTCTGAAATCAATAAAGATACACTTTTTAAAAAAATTAAAAAATCCGTATATACCCTCTTCATAACATTATGAACTTCATTTATATCGCCTCTTACCTTTTATATTCACAAATAAATGAGCCAAACCAGTCCCTTTCACACTGATATCAGTGTGATGCTAGAAATCACTCTCTTAACTGGTTTTACTAATCTGATTTCAGATCCTGAGCTAGGCTTGCTGTTGAATTACTTCAAACCTTTCAAAACTGATTCCATTGACATATTGGCTCTTCTCCAATGATTGCCTTATAGTTCTATGGTCTGTATAACAAAGAACACCCTTCAGGAGCCATGAGGGGCCATGCTTTTTACTTATTTTTACAAGTAGAAATTTAAAAGATCATCCTCTTACTGAATCTGACCACCCTGAAAATCAGAATTAAATGACATTTGTCCAGGAAAAAAATTCCAGATGACAAATGTCTCAATATATCCATCACTTTCTTATGGCTTACTAACAACACAGGTAAGATATATAACAAATATATTTGGTTAGGCTAAACTTATATGTATATATTTAATAAATCATGCTCTAGCAAGTTTTCTTGTTTTGTTCCTTTCCATCCTAGAGCTTAGTTATTTCAGGAACTTTGAAGGCAATTAATTATTTTAAATACTTTTTAATAGATGTACACTAGAGAAGAAATGGAAACAAGAAACCTGAGTTGTGAGGCAGCTTTTACTAGTCAGGTACTGCTCTTCAAGTCTATACATCTCCTTGAATATTTTCTGTTCAATAAGAAATGTCTGGAAAAACTATATTTTTATTACTAGGCACATCAAACACTTCAATGTGTTTTTGCAGGAAAAATGATACATCCAATGAAGATTTTATGTGAAAATGTTGGCTCTGTTCAATATTGTTCTGGGCAAACAGTAAATATGGCCTTGGGACTCAGGGACCAGGGTTTGATTTCTTGCTCTGTCAATTACCTGTGTGATTTGGGCACGTTACCCTCACTAAGCCTATTTTCTCAACTGTCAAGGGAGCATATAACCCAACGTGCCTGGGCTATTACAAGGGGGAAGCACTTAGTGGGTGACTGGCACACAATAGCTGTGCAATGAATGGAAACTGTCATCATTGTCCACTCCTTTGCCTGCACATATGCTCTTAGATCTACATTTTCTTGTTTCCACAACCCCAAAATCAGAGGGAGAATAATTCATTCACCTTGATGTGCAAATATTATAAATACATTTATATGTATGAGCCATGCAGTGTATTGTCATGTTTATTACTTTTCTTCCTCCCTCTTGCTACAAAACATTATCTATTTTCCTTTTCATAACCACCTACGCTATTGGGGAAGCAGGAAAAAATAAGAAAGCTAAAAATGAAACCAGTTAATTTAGTAATTTTAGTGCACTTAAAAGAAAAATGAATGCATGAGATTTAAGTCATTGACCAAAATGCCATAGGAAATAACAATTTTCAACAGAATCTCAATTATTCATGCTCTCCCTCTCCTTATCCAATTTATTTTATCAAGTATTTATTAGAATCAATAAACAGAACTATATTTGTGAGTCAGAATCATATCATAGTTTAATTATTTAGGAATCAGCCAGATTACTCATATATCAGTTGCTCAGCCTTTGTTCATTGAAGGCTTCAGCATTTACATGCTGTATTAATCTCCATCCACATTCCTGTTCCCACTTCTGGTGGCCACTCACCCACCTGGATGACAGCGTCCTGGCCTCTGCGTTAGCTGACTTCCTCCCTCCCCAGTATCATTTCTTTCCTGCCTCTCACCTCCCACTGTTACAACCGCACTCTAAATGTGGTCCTGTCCAGTAACTACATCACCTCTTTGGATAACAACTTTCAACCTCACCCCTACAACAACTGTATGAGCCCCTAAATGTACTGATTAATTTATCAGCCAATTTGTCGTTAGACTTCACCCCCATGTAGTTTCTCTTCCCTCCTCTTCTTGCATAGGTTCTATGATCTTCCTTGCAAATATTCTGTTCTCTTGAACGCCTCTCTCTTCCAGTTTCATTCTTCTGCCAAATCACAATCATGATGAAACTCAGTTGTACCTATTCTTTACCTCCACTCAACTACCTCAATGCCGTTTGAGAAAACCATAAAACCGCAGTGTCTGGCAAGGTCTGGACTAGACTTAGGCACCTGAGCTGCCTCGGGCACAATTCTGAGAGTGAGCACCTCCCTGAATTTTGCACATTAGGGCCCCCAGGGCTTCATTTAGTCCTGACCCTGCTGTCTGGTCTTACTTTAAATTCATGACCTCATACTTCACATGTTTAGTCAACATTGCTCCCCAGTTCAACCACACTTTCCCAATTAGGCCCCCTTTTTTCCTTTCCCCCTTTTGAATGACTGACTGTCCCATGCCACACATATCCAACTTCTTCCTTCCCCTGCCACTTCTGCTTGTCCCACACTTTTTCACTGAGGAGAAAAAGCAATAAGACAAAAACTCCCTCATCATGCAAAACCTACAATCTACCTGCAACTACACTGTGATATTATCTCTCCCTCTTATTGACACATATGTCCCTGATCCAGTCAAAGGCACCCCTTCCCCTAGTGCTAGGACCCCATTCACTCTCACTCTCCATGCACGCCCAGTTCCACAGTTAACTCTTCTTTGTTGGCCATCAACAAACTTAAACTGTCTGCAGTACTTTCTTCAGTTTAAGGATGAATTGTCATATCTCTCATCTTAAAAAAAAAAAAATCAAGCCAACAAATCCCTTTACTAACAGCGTTGCCTCATTTGTACACTCTCAAGAGTAAAACACAACTTCCTGAGTGAGCCGTCCCACCTTTCTCCATTCTCTTATTTTTCATTAACTCTTCACACCATTTGAATCTGAAATGCAACCTCATACTTCCACTGATGGGACTCCAATTTATACATTTAGCCCTGACTACATAGACTTATCCAATTGCCTGTATCTTTACTTGATTGTTTGATATCTTAAACTTTATACATGAGACACAACACTGGATTTCCAAACACATTCCTCAAAGTCTTTTCCCCCTTACTGAGCAGCTGAGGACTATCCATCCATTCAATCATGTCAACATCCATTAAAACCCCACATCTAACTGTAAAACACAAAGAGTGAATGTAAGTTATGAATTTTAGTTAATAACAATCAATATTGGTTCATTGTAACAAATGTACTACACTAATATAAAATTTTAATAATTGGGGAAGCTTTGTGTGGGGGGTTGAAATTTAGGAACTGTCTGTACTATGTGATCAATTTTTCTGAAAATCTAAAGTTGTTCTTTAAAGAAGTCTAAAACAGTAAAAGAAAAAATATGAAATTACTTTCAGTAATACATTTTTGCGTAACCCAATATTATATGCAAAATACTATCATGTCAAAGTGTAACCAATATAAAATATTAATGTGATACTTTACACTTCTTTTTACATACCAAGAATTCAAAATGCTGTAAATACTTTATACTTACAGATCATTGCAATTCAGATTAGCCATGTTTCAAGTGTTCAGTGGTCATCTGTATTAAACAGAGCAAGACCAAAAGATTTCATTTCAGCCGTCATGGCTCCAACCCTTCGTTCATTGGGGAAGTCACTGCTGAGCCTTTCTGATCCAGCGTCTCTCCAATTTCAACTGGACTGAACCCCCTTCACTAGTTTCTCCTCTAAAGAGGTGCCTGACATGGGGCTCAGTGGATGTCAGATCTGGAGATAAGATCTTAAAATTAAATCCAAACTGCTCCACCGGTAGAAACAAACAAAACAGTTTCTATCTCCAAAACATATCCAGAAGTTTCCCATTCTCTCCATTTCCTCTTCTTCTGTGCTAGCACAAGCTACTGGGACCCTTCCCTGAACTCCTAGCCAGCACCCCATACTCACCTCACTCTGTCCTGCAACCAGAGTGATACTTCATTTTTTAAATACATCTTTATTAATTTCAGAGAGAGGAAGGGAGAGGGGGGAAAGAGAGAGATAGAAACATCAATGATGAGAGAGTCATCATTGATTGGCTGCCTCCTGCACACACCCTACTGGAGATCCAGCCTGCAACCCGGGCATGTGCCCTGACAGGGAATCGAACTGCGACTTCCTGTATCCCAGGTTGATGCTCAACTGCTGAGCCATGCTGGCCAGGCCAGGGTGATACTTTAAAACATAAATCAAATCAAATGGCTCTTCTCCTGACGCCATGCAGTGGCTTCCCATTTCACTTAGAATATAGCACACAATGTTTCTCATGGCCTTCAAGGCCTTGTTATTTGTCCAGTCTGACTCATTTCTATAGTCTATCTATCCTGGGCTTCTTCCTGTTCCTCAAACACACGAGTTTGCTCGATTCGGGATGTGTGTGTGTGGTTTTTTTTCTCTCTCTCTCATGTTTTCCCACTTGTTTTTTTGCATGACTGGCTCCTCCCCATCATTTATATTCCAGTACAACTGTCACAGACAGAGGTCCTATCAAATCGCCATATTCAAATTAGCCATTTCCTCTTGCTAACACTCTTATACGTGTTATTTATTTCCTTCATGGTACGTACAAGTATCAAAAATACATGATTTATTTAAGTAGTTGCTATATATTGTTAGATTATCAGTTCACGATTGTGGAGCATTTTCCCATTGTGTTCACCGCTCTATGTGCAGCACAGGCCATTGTCTGAGCGCTCAGGTCCATATTCTCTTCCTTCCTGGGCATAGAGACTATGTTATCCTTTGGTGATCATACAACCACATAGTTATACACCTTTCCATCCAATGCAGGATCATATTCCATAATTTTGTCCTTAAGTGCCTGCCAATTTGAATGTCAATTTGAAGCATTTGAGCAGATTTCAGTAATGTCCACATTGCTGGTTCTGCTCCAGTTTCTTCAGCATCTTCTATAGATAACTCAACAAGTTCTTCCAGTTCCTCACTTCAATATGCTCTTCGATTTCCTTATCAAGCATGTCGGCAAATTCTTCACCAACTTTTCTTGCTGCGTGCATGGTTTTCCTAATTTCTCCATTGATCCTTGGGAGGCCTTTAAAATCATTCATGACTTTACTCCCTAAGTTCTCCGAGCAGGTATTTAGTTTCTGGTTTTAATTCTTCCATGGCAGCGTTCATGAATGTCACTGTGTTGGCAATGGTGAATGATTCCCGGTGCTGCATTGTGTCCAGATTAAAGTATGCATCAATGCCTGATCAATGTGATCAAATACCAGCTGGGTGTAGGTGGATTTGACAAACCAAATGATGCCCCAGTCAAGGGGCTGAAGCATTGAGATGGTATTTAGGGGTAAAAATACCACCTGGACATTCTCATCTTATAGCAAACAGATTCAGGATGGCCAGATGCATTGTCTATTATTAATAGGATTTAAAATTCCAGCCCTCTCACTTCCCAGTATGTTTACACTTCTGGGATGAAGCATTGATGGAACCATTCCATAAATAAGTTGGCTGTCAGCCACACTTGCTGATTGTGTTGCCAGCAAATGGGAAGATAATTTTTGTTTTTGAGAGCCCCTGGGTCATTCTCTCCATACACTATGCCTGGCTCTACCATATGCCCTGCAATGTTGCCACATAATACCAGAGTTAATTTGACCAGTGCTTTATGCCCCAGTGCCTTCTTCATACTTTTATCAATGTAGGTTCTATTGGCATCTACTTCCAGAAGAGGTGCCTTCATCACAATTGAAGACTTGCCTTAGGTGGTAACCTTTCTCCTGAATCAATGTAGCAGCAACTTCCCCAATGGCAGAGATAACCTTTTCAGTAATTTTTATATTTTTCAGTCCAAACCTATTCCTGGATCTCTTTTAATCACCCCTTACTTGCACTAAATGGCTTGTCACTCTTTTGGGGAGACCCTTGCTAAAGTCTTCCTATAGGCTCAGTGCTTTCTGGTAAAATATGTGGCTGTCAATCAGAACACATTTTCTGTTCATGTCTTCCACACACAAATGTAATGTCTTTTCCATCCTTTAAAAAAATGTGTTCTCTCTTCCTTCTGAATTAATTTTTTAAATTTTATTTTCCATTACATTCAATATTATTTTGTACTAGTTTTATGTGTACAGCATAACCTTACCCATTTTAACTAAACACTGATCACACACTGCGGCAGTAACTTTTGTAGCATGAGTTCCAACAGCAAACTACCACACATTTCTTTTTCCTTCTTCACAATTGCACAGATAAAAGACTCATTCTTACCGTAGATCTTAGCAACCTCAGCATACTTTTTTTTTTCTTCTTAAGTTGAGAACTTTCACCTTTTTACTTAAAGGAAGCGCTTAATGACTTCTTTTTGGCATATCCCAAATTACCAGCACCACTACTCTATTTTTTTAAGATTTTTTTTATTGATTTTTAGAGAGAAAGAAAGGGAGAGGAGGAGAGAAAAAGAAATATCAATGTGAGAGTGGAACATCAGTTGGCTGCCTCCTACAGGCCCCCCTATCAGGGATCAAGCCCACAACCCAGGCATGTGCCCTGACCTGGAATCAAACCAGCAACCCTTTGAGCCACACTGGCCAGGGCAGCATCACTACTCTTGTGCTTTAGGGCCTTTATTGCTAAAATAAAGGTTACTTGAACATAAGCACTGTAATACCAATGCAGTCGCGATGGCAACTAAGTCACTAATGGGCAGGTAGCATGTTCTGCATGAATACTCTAGAAAAAGGAACGATTCCCATTCTAGATGGAACAGAACAGGACAACTCAAGATTTCATCATGATAGAATGGTGCGTATTTAAAACTTATGAATTGCTTATTTCTGGAATTTTCCGTTTAATATTTTCAGATCTGTTTGACAGCAGGTAACTGAAGCTGCATAAAGTGAAACCACTCATACGGGGAAGCTACTGTGCCCAGATAAGCTGATTGAATTTTTAAAATAAGAAAAGATCCATTACTTAGTAATACGTATCTCAGGATAGCAGATAAATTAGGAAGTTTAAATAAAACCTCTTATAAAAAGAGTGACTAGTAAGGCTCTTAAAATATCCAAGATTTGGTTAAAGGAAAGAATGGAAAAAATAAGTAAGAATTAGGCAAGGTTAAGGACTACACCTTAGGAGCAATTTGGGAACAAACTGAGGTATGTTGCAATATTCTGAACTCAGTATATGTTTACGCCCTAACAGAAAAACTCCCTCTTCAGCAACTTAAGTCCTTTATCGTTTCTTTTTGGGGGGGATTTAATATCTTATATATTTATTTCTACACATTATTTACATTACAGGTTATTAATTAATCACTGTATCTCTAATAGTGCTTTATTAATAATTGTATATCTAACAATGATGAGTACATTTATGAAAGAGGTGTGCATGTGTGTGTGTGTGCACGCACACAAGTATGTGTTCACATATTCCTGCCTTTTGAAATTTGCTATACTAGGAGGAGGTCTCTGACTGTCTAGTTCAATGTGTTGTTGGGGAAAAAATTCCCTTGCCATCAGGATTGAAAAACATCAAATTTATCAAATTTTATAATGAATGCTTAGTAAAAGTTTTTAAATTTTGTTTTTTACATTTGCATTTTAATCCACCTATAATTGATTTATAGTGTGAGACTGGGATACAATTTTACTTTTTTTCTATATTGATAATTGTTTTTTTCAGCAATACTTCCCCCTCCCCTCTTTTCCAATTGACTGATAGATGCTTCCCTTTTATACCTACATTACATAGAGATTTAGGTCTTTTTTTGGCCTTTACTTATCTTTCCATTAATTCATTTGTCTCTCTTTGACCCAGTATCATACTATATAAATTAATTATGTTTGACAATAAGACATACTTGTATGGCAAATCCCCATTCCCTATTCTTCTTTTTCAGAAGTGTTCTGATTCTCTTTGCTTTATACTCTTTCATATACAGTTTACAATTCTGTTAAGTTCCATGAACAATCCTGATTGGATTATGACAGGAAAATATGTGGGATCCATAAATTATTGGGGAAGATTTGATATCTTTATGATATCTTCCTATCCATGAGCATGAGTTGTCTCTCAGTTGTTTAAATATTCTTTTCTAAATCTTAATATAGCCTTATAATTTTCTTTTCACAGTAAATTTAACCATTTTTGTAGATTTACTCCCAGGTAATAAATATTCTCTGATGCTATTGTAAATGATGTCTCATATTATCTACTACTTTACTGCTAGTATATAGAATCAAATGCATTTTTTTCTGTATTAGTCTTATATCTAACCCAGGGGGTTCTCAAATGAATATTATTCTGTCCCCCAGGGAATATTTGGCAATGTCTGGAGACATTTTTAGTTGTTGCAACTAAGGGGATGGCACCTCTGGTCACTGGTGGAAGAAGCTAGGGGTGTTACTAAACATCCTACAATGCACAGAACAATGACCTACAATAAAAGGATTATCCAGTTCAAAATGTCAGTAGTTTTGAGGTTGAAAAAAAACCCTTGCAAAAATTTTATTATACTTAAGCATTTGTCTCTAAATCTTAAAATTCTTTGTAAAGAATCATATTATCTGTAAATAATTACAAGTTCATTTTTCCTGTAACAATTCTTATGCCTCCAACCTTTTTTCTCATTTTCTTATTGCACTGACATTCAATACAATTTTGACATGAATTAATGATAGTGGATAACCTTATACTTCTCCTAACTTTAAAAGAATATTTCTGCCCTGGCTAGTGCGGCTCAGCTGGTTGGGCATCATATTATGCACTGAAAGGTTGCTGGTTCAACTTGTGATCAGGGCACATGAATTGTGCAGGAGGCAAGCCCATCGATGTTCTGATCTCACATTGATGTTTCTCCCTCTCCCTCTCCCTTCCTCTCTTTCTAAATATCAATTAAAAAACTTTAAAAAAAAAGAATACTTCTCACATTGGTGCTTTTTTTCAGTTTAAGAAAGTCCCTTTTATTCTAAATGTGCTAATATTTTTATAGTTAATACATGTTTAATGATGTACAATGTCTTTTATGAATTTTTTGAGATAATTTTATCATTTAATCTGTTACTGTAATGAGTTACATTTATACATTTTCAAGTATTATGTCATGAAAGCTGGGGATGGATCCAACTTGACTCCAGTCTTTATGTTTGTTTTTGTTTTCTCATGGGTGGACTCAATCAGCTAGTATTTTGTTTAGAGTCTTTACATTCATACTTATGAGTGAGTTGGATCTATCATTTTTCTTTCTTATAATATCCTTTTTGTGTAGGTTTCAGGGTTATACTGGTCACAGAGAATAAATGGGAAAATCTCCCCACTTTTTCTATTCTCGGCAAGAGTTTGTATAAAATTGTGATAATATCTTCCGTGAAAGTTTTATAAAACTCACCTGAAATGATCCCAGACACCCTCAAGAGAGTGACTAAATCAATTGTGGAACATGGAATGCTCCAGTCAAAGCGAATGAGTACAGAGACGGCCATCAATATGGATGAATCCGAGCCACATAATATTAAGCGGAAAAGTAAGTGCCAAGAATATACACTTCACAAAGTATAAATGATTAACATTTTTTAAATTGTATTTTCAGAATACATATACAAAAAATGTTTTCTAAAAAGTAGGAATATTGCTTGTTGAGGAGGGATGGGGGAGAGGTTGAAGATGGGAATGCAGTCATACCCAGAGGTAGTCCTGGTTGGGTTCCAGGCCACCATGATAAAATTAATGTAACAACAAAGAGAGTCACGTGAATTTCTTGGTTTCCCAGTGCAGATGAAAGTAGTCTATTAAGGATTCTAAAGCATTATATCTAAAATAACAACAACAGTGTACATCCTGAATTTAAAAAGGCTTTATTGCTAAAAAATGGTAACCATCATCTGAGCCTATTAGAGAAACGGCTGATATACTTGCTCAGTGCAGGATTGCTGCAAAGCCTCAATTTGTACAAACACAATAAAGCAAAGTGCAATAAACAAGCTAGACTTGTATATGTCTGGATATAGCTCTTCGTCAAAATCCTAGCTTTTGGGGGCAGGGAAGTATTTTCATAGGTGCTTATTACACTCTTTGCATTAACCAAGTAACTCACTAACTAAAATAAATGAATAAATAAATAAATACATAGAAGTGGGCCTTGCATAATTCATTTATGAGCATGTGTCATAAGCCAAGTAGCCAAGAGGATGAAAGAAAAAAAGAGAAAAACAGAAAGAAGGGCAAGAGAGAAGAAAAAGGGGAGCAAAGGAGCAGAATGAAGGAAAGGTAGAAATACTAGATAAAATGAAAGAAAAGGGAGAGAGCCACACAAAAACTAAAACAAGGAAAGGTTCATTGAAAGACAGCACTTTGACTGTTGTGTAATTCTGTGAATTAACTGAATGCTATACTTAGCCTTTATATTATGCCCTTGGAGAATATGAATCCTCCCTGTACGTCTCTGAACCCAAACAAAATAGGTCACATACAGAATTGCCTTCACCCAATTCTCTAAAGCAGCTTTTCTGTATATTTTTAGATTTTATATTAGTCAACTTTCTGTCAGAATTCCCAGTTTATAAACTATAACTCTCTGGGATTAGAATCACATTATATTTTTAAGCCAAAAAGCTTAATAATTCACTTTCTTTATGAAAATTCTTTCTGAAGAGTAAAATAAGGCTCAAATTCACTTCTTGCCAGGTGAGTCATCATTTCATTTCTTGCTGAATGTGAAATTGTTCTTTTCTCTTGGGTATGCATGCCTTTGTAATAATTCATTGTTTGAAATATCTTACCGTACAGTTTTCAATGTATTCCAGAATTAATATTGTGTTAATATTTGCAGAATTTTTGTGAGTGTTCAAATACAGATAGAAACAGATGCCAAAGTATCTAAAGAAATGGATAAAATACCAAATTAAGGAGAGGCCTACTAATTTTTGACAATAATTTATATACTGAATTTAGAAAAGGGTACCAAGTCATTTATTTATAATGGACCCGATTTTCTATAATTACACAAACTGTCAATGTCTATTAGGTCACTGTGATAAATGTGAATTGTCGATGTTACCATAGTGATTTGAGGTGTTTCCATTCTATACTGAGTGCAAAACAGTTTGGTGCATAATTAAAAGAAACAGCCCTGGCCTGTGTAGCTCAGATGGGTGAGCATCAATCGCCCTGTGCACCAAAAAGGCTGCCAGTTTGATTCCCGGTCAGGGCACAGGCCCGGGCTGCAGGCTTGGTTCCCTTTAGGGGACATGCAGGAGGCAGCAGATCAGTGTCTTGTTCTCACATTGATGTTGCTCTCCCTCTCTCCCTCTCCATTCCTCTCTCTCTAAAAAATCAATACAAAATCTTTAAAAACAAAAAGAAACAATAAAATAAATAAGTAAGAAACTGTCAAAAAATAAAATTATAGTCTGACTTTCACATATCCCTTTTAGTAGCTGACTTATCCAGCAGGTGAAAACAATAAATATTAAATAATATAGTTTACTTTCAAATATGTATAAAACATGTATAAAAAAAAATATTTTCTGTTTTTGAGTATTTTTTCATATGTCTCTTGGCCCTCTGTATGTCCTCTTTGGAGAAGTGTCTACTAAGGTCCTTTGCTCATTTTTAATTGATTATTTGTCTTTCTTTTGTTGACTTGCATGAGTTCTTTATATATTTTGGAAATTAATCATTTATCGGATGTATCATTGGCGAATATGTTCTCCCATACAGTGGGTTCCCTTTTCATTTTGAGGATGGTTTCTTTCATTGTGTAGAAACTTTTGAGTTTGATGTAGTCCCATTTGTTTATTTTTTCCTTTGTTTCTCTTGCCCTAGAAGACATGTCTGTGAAAGTTCTGCTTCGTGTGATGTCTGAGATTTTACTGCATGTTTTCTTCGAACTTTTATGGTTTTGTGACTTACAGATGGCCAAGAGACATGAAAAAGTGCTCACTGTTACTAATCATCAGAGAGATGCAGATTAAAACCACAATGAGGTATCACCTCACACCTGTCAGAATGGCTCCATCAACAAATCAATAAACAACAAATGCTGGCGAGGGTGTGGAGAAAGGGGAACCCTGGAACACTGCTGGTGGAAACGCAGAGTGGTGCAGCCACTATGGAAAGCAGTATGGAGGTTCCTCAAAAGATTAAAAATGGAGCTGCCTTTTGACCCAGTGATTCCACTTCTGGGAATACATCCTAAGACTCATGAAACACTAATCAGAAAGATTATATGCAGCCCTATGTTCATAGCAGCATTATTTACAATAGCTAAGATCTGGGAACAGCCCAAGTGCCCATCAGTAGATGAGTGGATAAAAAGGCTGTGGGACATTCACACCATGCAATACTGTGCGGTTATAAAAAAGAAGGATCCCTTACCCATTTTGACAGCATGGATGGACATGAAGGTTATTATGCTAAGCAAATAAATCAGTCAGAGAAAGGAAATATCACATGATTTCACTTATATGTGGAATATAATGAACAAAATAAAATGATGAACAAAGTAGGTCCAGAGACATGGATGCATGGAACAGACTGACAGATCTCAGAGGGAAGGGGAGAGGAAGGGGGCAGGTACAGATTAACCAAAGAACTTATATACATGAATTCATAGCCCATTAACACAAGACAATAGTGAGGTGAAGGCCTGGGGTGGGCAGGGGCTGGCTAGAAGGGGGCAAAGGCAGGGAAATGGGGGACATCTGTAATACCGTCAACAATAAACATAAATTTAAAAACATAAAAAATTATTTTCTGTCAAAGATATGAATAATTATAAAGTAAAAATCTTGATTCTTATTTTGACCACTATTTAATAAAACAAAATTTTCTATGAAATATTTTAAAAGATTAAAAGTTAGAACAACACAAACTTAGATTAAAAAAATCAAAAAACTCCTACTAAAGATTTAGAAAAACAATTAAGGACTCATGTAAATTAATGCTTGAGTCAAAATGAAAACTAAAACTAAAATTATAGATAACTATTTGACAGATAATGCATTTCACAACCCAAAGGGTATGGCCAAAGCTACCCTCAGAGGAAAATGTAGAGGATTAAAAGTTTTTATTTTTACACAAATCCTAGATATATTTATGGAAAAACATTTCATAATCTTGAAATTATAAATGGCTTAAGCATGACATCAAGTAAAAATATTAACAAGATAATTGATAATTTTAACAACATAAAAATTAAAGTTTTTGAATTTCAAAGACAATTTAAAAACTTTATAAGAATCAAACTATAGTAATGTAACAAGGGATTAATATTCTTAATATGTAAGGAGCTCTTGCAAATAATAAGAAAAAGATAATACTCTAGCAAAACTGGGAAAAATAAACAGAAAATTCTGAAAATAAAGAATATAAACATTTCTAGTAAGTCTATATGCAAAATTCCATCTAGCTAATAATAAAAATCATAAGATATGAATGTTCAATTTGATTCAAGAATAAATATTATAGGTTAAGTTGAGGTAAAATTAACACTTTCATACTGTGCTGATTAAATGTTAAGCAGTGTTGGCAAGGATGCGGAGAAATTAGAATCTTTATACATTGCTGGTGAGAATGTAAAGTAGTGTTGCCACTATGGAAGGGGTTTGGTGATTCCTCAAAATGGTTAAACAAAAAGTTCAATATGATCTAGCTCCTTTTCCACTCCAAAGTATATACCTGAGAGCCCCAAGAACATATATTCACACAAAAACTTGTACACACATGTTTATAGCAGCATTATTCATAATATAGTAGAAACAACCAAAATGGACATTAAATGGTGAATGGCTAAAGAAATATGATATATTCATACAATATTCAGCTATGAAAAGAATGATATGGGCTACGCATGCATAAACCTTGAAATCATTATGTTAAGTGAGGAAATCAGTCACAAGAGGCCACATAGTGTCTGATTCCATTTATATAAAATACCCACAATAGGCAAATCCCTGGAGGCAGAAAGATTAATTTCCAGGGGCTGAAGGGGTGAGGGGAGGAGAACGGGAGGACCTATTAACAGGCACAGAGTTTCCTTTTGCGGTGATAAAAATATTCTGGAATTAGATAGTGATGATAGTTACACAACCCTGGGGACAAACTAAAAACTTTTAAATTGTATAGTTTAAGATGGTGAATTTTATGGTATGTGAATTATGTCTTAATAAAAAAATTAATCACTATCTCATTTTATACTACATATGTGTAATAGGGGTAGATGGATAGCTAAATGATGAACAAATGATAGGTGATAGATAGACAATGGATAGATAGATAGAAAAAAAGAATACAGTGTAGATACATGTCTTGAAAGATAAGTACCAAAAAATACTTGTCTTTAGTTAGTGAAATGAAAACTGATCTACATTTCCTTCTTTATTATTTTATTTATTTCCTGCAATAAATATCTAATTTTTATTAAACAATAAATAAATAAAAATGTGTTCTCTTTAAAATATAGGAAATACAAGACCCAGAGGAAAGAAATAAAAGTGTGTTTTGGTAAATACTGAACTTCATTTCAATGGCTAATATAGGGTGTCACAAAAAAATCTATACACACCTTAACAGCTGATAACCCACTTAATTTTCACTCCTTTTCAAGTTTAACTGATTTGAAATAATGGATGAAGCCAGACTAAGCTTTGAACAAATAAAATTTATCTTAAAGTTCCACTAGATTTTTTTTATGGGGATATAAAAGATAAAGTTTACAGTACAAAACCAGCAACAGTCGAAAAATTGAGGGAGCACAAATACCAAACAAAATGATTCTTAATGTTTGCAGTTCCACTGCTTTGCATTAGCAGTGCCTGCACCAAAATGGTCATCAGTTTGAAAACAGGCATGGACACAAAAAAGTTATTCATTTCTATAGATTCTTTTAAATTTTGAAAATGAACTGTATGTTAATAAGCATTGACTTTATAATCACTCAAAGTGTGTATGCATTTTTTTGGAACCCCCTGTATGTGCAGATATATTAGCAGATGGAGAAAAGTGGCTCTCAGAGCAATGTTCTCCTCTACACAATTGAGAAGAAATATGGGAAAATCTAGTTTAATTACTCTGGTTCTGTTAAAAAAAAAAAAATTCTAATTCATCAATGAGTTTAGTTCGGGTGAGACAGGTAGTTAATCTTTAAGAAGACCCTCACTGGTATTCCTGTGTTTTTACCTAAAAGATGCTAGCATCTGAAAAAAACACAGAGACATATGTTCAATAATTAATAACAGTGCTGACATTCCTGAAGACCAGATATTATATGCCCTCGGTCTGGGTCTGCAGATATAAGCTCCTTGGAACACTAGATGACAAAATCTTTTTGATTAAAATGAAAACAATATTTGTACTAAAACAGATAGTCGAGATAGTATTCCGAACACTGATTTCTTGTGTTATCTAATCTTAAGTCTTGAAGCTCTTTAAATAGCTAAAACCACTTTTTTTTTTTTCCAAAAAATGTTAGGTATTCTTACATTTCATATCCAAAAATAATGTATATTAAAATAACCTCTTTCTCTTAATAACTATGTGATACAACGCTGAGTGTCACTATTAACCAGGAATTTCAGTCTCCACTTTACAAATAGTTCAGTTTCCTTACGTCAATTACAAAGCAACAGTCAATCCCTATTATTTTTCTTCTATGTTTATCACAAGTATAGAATCGCTCTTTTACCTTAAGATGGAAATGTATGTTTTAAATCTGCATTTACAGAGTTTTTTCCCCAGTATATCACTTATTACAGCTTTATACTGAAATGCTATATAGAAATTAGCTTTAATTAGAAATGCATTTCTGGGCTTCATTTAAATAGAGAAGTGGTGTATTATTCATGATCATGAGAGAAATAACCTGTTGTCATTTTAAAGTTCTGTTTTATGGAAGTATATTGGATTAAAAGCTAATCAAGGAATTAAAAGCAAGCAGAAGTATTTTAAAGTGATTCTAAACATGCCTGAGGGTAATAAGTCAGTCCTGTGCCAAGTACGCCCAGCATCCTCACATCCAAGTCCACAGCAGCACCAGAAACAAGTCATGAGGGACGTCTGAGCCCACCTTGGGGTTTCTTTAGGCTTTGCCTGTTTCTTCTCATTCATCAACTGAACGGGTTTCCTAATCCCACAGGTTATGAATCTTGGTTTCTCATTTCCCTTGTTTTCTTTGCATTTCAAAACTCTGCTCCCAACTATTTAATCTCAGTGTTGACTTAAATCCCTACAGGGATCTGCCTCTCATATTGGCCACAGTACAAGCAAAAATTAGTATAGCAGAGCGCTCTCTAGCCTGGCCTGGTCCTCTGTGAACCAGGCCCCTGTCAACCTTGGCCTTCGTGTCCTTGCAGGGAGATTGTGCATCTCCATCGCCTCCACTCGAGTCATCGCCAGTACTCAAACCAGTACTGAGTCTTTTTTATTTGCCGGACATTGTGGATGTGCACAAACCTTAGGACACCCTTCACTTAGGATGATCCATGAGATCTGGGTGATGTTATCTTCAAGGCAGTGGTGTTACCGTTGACTTTCAATGATGGAACGGTAAACGAGGAACACGAGGGTCGTGACCAGACAGCTATCCAAAGGGAGAGGGTCTAGTGATAGAATGAGCTAAGGCTTTAGAATCAAACCCACCATCACTATTGTTATAACATAGTAAAAGCTAGAAAAATTCCCGGACAAGCAGAATAGGGAAACTGAGACAGATTGTGAAACAGCAGTTTGCAGCCACCTGGTAAAGTCTATCTCCCCTAAACCAAGCACACTTGAGAGGAAATGGTTTGTGCTAGATGGGCCAGGTACAGAAATTAGGGTACAGAAACTCACCAGGGCAGGAAGCCCCATGGCTAGCAAGGGGCGAAACTGGGAAAACAAGAACTTTGTCCCCAGGGTAACCTATGTTCCCCCAGCATATCACTGGTCATGCAGTTCAGACCCCTGAGTGTTTCCTCCCTAAAGATAAACATCTAGGCCTCAGTTGTATTTCAGCTCCAGGCCCAGAAAAGCAGCAAAACCACACGAGTGACACCTTGGCTGCCTCAGGACCAGCTGCATTGACCAAAGACCTCCTGGCTTGGCACTGACCCATCAGTGGAGACCATGACCCTGAAAGAGCAGGCCTGGAAAGCTGATGAATATTCTATTGAGACCCTCCCCCGAGACCTCCCCTAAGATTCATGCCTTCAAGAGAGAAATAAAGCCTCAAGACAAAGGACCCAGTGTGCCTTCCCTTTGGGGAGCCCCCCCACCACTCCCTTTCCCCTCTTCTTCCTGCACAGGCAGGCATCTCCTGTACCCTAAGGGACCCCAGGAGATGTGCAACCAGGGCAACAATGGGCAGAGACAGCTCACCGCAGGCGAACCCCCTGAACCTCCTTTTCTCTGACTTCCCAGAGAGCCAGGGCAGCCCAGCCTAGGCTCTCCTGTTGCATCTCCTATGTTCTTCCTTCCGTCTTATTATATTTTTGCTGTGGCCAATATAAATTCTTGCTTTCTTTCCTACACTTTGTCCCTTAATAGAGGTTTAATGCAATTATTTTTTCCTATGAATTAAACTAAAATATCAGGACATTATAGAAGATATTGAAGGGATTGAAATCTTTCCCTCAAGAAGACAAGAACCGAGGTCTCTCCCTCGTCTTCCCAGTAACACTGAGATCCCTGAGAAACTATTACTGTGCTTGTCCCCTCCCCTGTAGGAGGTGACTATCACCTACACGATAAGGTCGCTGGAGGGTTAAAACACACAACATTTGAAAAACAGTATGTTGCCAATAATTGTATAGTCTCCATCCTTCAGTGCCATGTCTATGAATGTAAAATAAATCGACAATTTTGCTTAATCAAATAACTAATTAACAAAAAAAATTTTCCCCCAATTGATTTAATCAAGGATGTGAAAAAATTTACCAAGTTGACATTTCATTTTTATCAGCATGAGTTCCCACTTGAAAAGAGTTAGTGCCTTATAGCTATTTATGTTCATATTGATGATTAATATCAAACTTCTGCATTTCACACTATATTTAACTAATTGAGAAATTGATCTGTCGAATCCTATCAAATTTAAGAAAATGTAATAATCAAAAGCATTAAACCCACCTGACCCTTTACACTGAGCTTTATTGCCTTGTGAGACCCAAGCTTAATAGAGGTTTAATGCAATTATTTTTTCCTATGAATTAAACTAAAATATCAGGACATTATATAAGATATTGTTTCAAAAATGGAAAGAATTTTTATACCAGATAGACATTGTAGGGTTTCTTTTTTATTTCCTGTTATAAATTTCACATTTTAAAAATACCTCTACCTAAAAACTCTGGCATGTTAACTAGAATGAGCACAGGAGGTAAGGAAGCATCTCTCAATGCCCAATACGTGTCATGTATCTGTTCACTTCACGCACGGAGAGGAAACCTGACCCCTTCTGCACTGGGTGACACTGGGATCACGGTGTACCTGTTAGAAGACTAGACTAATGTCATTCAGCTCAACCATGAGTTGCTCACCCTCTGTAATAATATGATGAAATATATAATTTTCTGCTTTATTGCAATAACATTAGATTTCTAGATACATTCAAGCATTTACATATCACAAACTCAAAAACACACACACCAGATAAATGAATGGTGGTTATTAGGGGTTGAAAGGAGGGGGGTGGGGACGTGTTAGTCAAAGAGGTGTTAGTACAAAGTTTCAATTATGTAAGATAAGTAAGTTCTAGAGATCTACTGTATACAACATAGGGCCTACAGTTCACAACACTGCACTGTATACTTAAAATTATTCTAACAGGGTAGCTCTTATAGTGGTCTTATCACAAAATAAAAAATATATTTTAAGAAAGGAATAAAATAAATAAGAGGGTCTTAATTGTGGTGATGATTTCACTACTCCAACTCATCAAGTTGTATGCATCAAATATGTACAGCTTTTTATAGTGTTTTTAAAAACACACAACAGAAACCAGAAACATTTCTTTTTTAGAAAGTTACTATCCAAGGTTGATGGTGATGAGACTCCAATTTTTTTTTAACTCATAAGGTGAAGTTCTATATGTTGCAAAACAAATATCTGATAAGAATAATAACAAAAATATTCTTTGGAGTTTGTATGAAGCTATGTTTTTCTTCCTTCTAAATTGTTAAATGCTTTATACTTTCTGACTTAAATGTCTTCTGAAATTGAGCTCTCAGAAGTTGATAGAAGCACTTAACTTTATGACTAAAAATCCCTCAGTAACTCATGTAAAACATATATATATATATATATTTTATAATATTTTCTTTTTTTTAATATATCTTTATTGATTTCAGAGAGGAAAAGAGAGGGAGAGAGAGAAATAGAAACATCAATGATGAGAGAGTCACTGATCAAGCCCACAACCCGGGCATGTGCCCTGACTGGGAATCGAACCCCGATCGCCTGGATCCTAGGTCAACGCTCAACCTCTGAGCCATGCCCAGAGGGGCAAAAAACATATATTTTGTATTTTTAAATCCTGAGACTAGCCTAGAAGTACAGTGTATATCATATATACTAGGCAGTAAGATCCTACAATCCCTCTATCTTAAAAAAACAAAATTAGAGGTTATATTTCTGGGTTTTTTTCTGTCATTTGAAACCTTGTAGATATTTTGTCTATATATGTTAGCTACCTTCTAATTTATTAATTCGTTCTTAAACCCTAATGGAATTCAAATACAAAATGGGAGATTAGAAAAAATAACAAAAGCAGGATAATTGAAAATAACTTTAAAAAATTGGGTTCTTTATGGCTTATCTTTCAACAATGTGTAACTTTTATAACTGTATATATTTCCATTCATTTTCCATTACATTTAATGTCACACTAATTTCTATGGTTCCTCACCACCCCAGTGACAACGGCGTTATGGAAACAGTTATATCAGTCTAAATAGGTTGCAATGTTACCTTGCAACAACCAATAATCAGATTATCTCACTGGGGAAGGGGAAATATTAATGCTCACATTTTCTTGGTCCATAGTCCAGTCTGTTGTGTATAAACAGAAGGAAACTATATTCAAGAGCCTATATCAAATAAGATATGCCGCATCTACTTATTGTCCTTTTAAAACCAAACAAGGGTGATTACCCATCTTTATCATCAAAAAAACAGAAAGCAGAATATCATAGCAGATGAAAGCAGTTGAATATTAGTCTAGAGAACGATGCTGATTTTTTTCGCTTAAAATTCATTATAGAGATATTGATATTTATTATCAAGAAAATTTGAAAGTAGAGATAAGCAAAGAAAGAGAGGATAATGAAAGGGAAAAGAGAATATTTGTCCACCATCCCATCACCATTTAGTGACAACCATGGTTATTGTTTGAACTACATTCTTTCTCATTATACCTTCTGCTATTTAAAAAAACAATGAAAACACACTATCTATATAATTTTAAATCCTTCCTTATTTCAATTAACACTATAATCATGGAAAACTGTCTATCAGTAAAGATCACTAATATAACTTTATTGGCTGTACATTTATTTGGTTTATATATATTCCATAATTTCCTTAATCAATCCCAAGTAATGGATACTTATGCCATGGCCAATTATTTGGTCAGACAACAATATTGCCAAAAATTCTCATGTTGATGTCTTTTTATTAGTCTATTAAAATGACTTCATCTGGATTTCCTGTGTCAAAATGCACAAATATTTCAAATTCTGATGCAAAAACATCCTTTTAGGAATTTTACATCTAAATAGCAGTGTCAGTAAATGAATAGTAGTATTTATGTAACACAAAAAAGCCTTAAGAATTATTCTGGTGTGTGCACTTGCGCACACACACACACACTTTGTTCTCCGGCCTGTTCATGTGCTGTGCTTAATGTGCACACAAAGCACTTGGGATATTTTTAAAAGGCAGATTGAAATCCAGTGGGTCTGAGGTGGAGTCCCTGTCTGCATTTCTAACAAGCTCCCAAGTGAAAATACTTTGGCTGGAGTGAAGACCATGGCAGGCCTAACAACGTGGTCCTATACGATCATCAAGGAAAGTTTTCCCCTCCACATCTGCACAGCATTGATAGTTAACCTACATACCATGGGTTCCTCAGGGGTCTATAAATGAGCTTTAGGAAATTTTTACACCACCTGTAATCGTTAATAAACAGCATGCATGTAGAAATGCATTCTGGAGAGGACAAGTATTTTACCCCAAAACTCAAAGGGGTCATGACAACAAAACGCTTGTTGAAGATATTTTATTGTGCTTTATGGAATTCATAGAGAGGCTGACCAAGATGTGCTCCATTTTCCCATCTCCACACCAGATCCCTCCTCCAAAAGTCTTTCCCAAAGAACACACAGGGTAGTTGACTCACTGCCCTGGCACAACCTTTTCTCCTAGTTCATTTGTGTGGCACAACACAGATAATCTAAAGATAAGTATTTATTGGCTTAAGGAATAAAATTTTTAAAAATATTTGGAAGAATTAAAATTGCTCTTTGCCCTGCTGGCGTGGTCAACAGTGTTGAATTGACACCCTCACGCCTCACAGCAGCTTCAGAGGAGAACATTTTTTTTTTAATGTATCATTATTGACTTAAGAGAGTAAAGGGGAGGGGGGAGAGGGATAGAAACATCAATGATCAGAGAATCATTGATTGACTGCCTCCTCCCAAAACTTAACTGGACTCAGTTAAAGCATTAGCAGCACAGTCCTGGAGAGGTCAGGCACTGCTGTGTTTCCAAAGTGGGATGTTAGTTCTACTGAAAATAGTTGAATATACAAGTTATTTTACAGAGAGAGACACACGTGTTGAATTGAAAGCCTATTTTTGAAACAGTCATAAACTTTGGGGGGTGGAGTGTGATAATCAAAAAAACAGAAGAAAGAAAAAGAAAACCATTGGCCTTTATGTGCACATAATCATAAAAATAACTATAGAAAAAAATGAGGGCCCTTCTTCTGGGGATGGAGGTGGTGATGCTTGCACACTATACAAATGTACTTAGTGCCACTGTTCACTTAAAATGATTAAAATTGTGAATGTTGTTAAATATATTTTACCACAGTTTTAAACAAATAAATAAATTAAACAAGCAAACAAGTAAATCAATTTTAAAAATAAATAAATAAGGGCCCTGGACATTTCCAGGTACCAACAAACTAAAAAGCAAATATAACAATGTCTTAGAAACTTGCTTTGCTCAAAAATGCCTGTTTTTCCTTGTACAGAAAATTAGGATGTAGAACATTAATATCTCCCTGAAACATGTGGCCAGGAAAGAAGCATTCAGCTGTTGTTTAGGCCAAATTTAATTTGGGTAATTATGTTCTCCCTGCCTCAAAGTCCCCTAAAGTCTCTCATAATCCCTGTCACTTCCACACTTAATCTGTTTACAGCAGGCTATGCTCTTTGAAGTGGTCATTACCATCTGCCCCTAAGGTGGCTGCATTTCAGCAGGAGGGGACATGATTCCCATATTACGGAAGTACCCAAAGTAAACAATTATTCCCCTGAAGGTTGATAATGCAGATTTATCTGGAAGCACCTGTGGAAGAAATGGGAAATCTTCCAAGATAGGTCATTGATAGCAGCCATAATATTAGCGCCCTGGTCCCCATATCTCCTGAAGTTTGGCTTAATTAGTGGAAGTGTACTTTGAAAATAATAAAATACCACACTTTTCCATAACATAAATGTGTTTAAAATTATATTTTAAAGAAATGATACATTTATATTTTGAAAATACAAGTTTATTGGGTGCTAAAATATAATTTGTTTTGTAATCCTGGATTGCCTAAATATTGTTGTTTGATTTTAATAATAACCCTCATTATATCTCTATAAAAAGCCAAATCCATCCTCAAACAGAAGAGATATACCTTGAATGAACCACATGCCTCCAGATATCTTCCCACTGCTCTAGCACAAGGCAGAGAATTACCACCATTGGCATTAGTATTGGGGTTGAGCAGAAGGTTGTGTGTAAAATGCAACAGGGTTGCTCTGAGAGGTTTACCTACTGACTTATTACTATATGTGCACAGACAATTTTATCCGTTAATTAGCTCAGTGCAGGCTTCTGATGGCGTGATACATATGGATAAGTAGGTTTCTTTAGAAAAAGGTAGTTCAGAGAATTGGAAAGGAAGCCTAGGTGGACAGGTACAGATGGACAGTGAGAAGGCCCTACAGAACAAAACCGAGAGTCATAAATAGTGTCATCAGGATCCAAGAGCAATGGTCAAGTGCTGATCACTAGCACGTGCCTAAGACAACATTTACCCTCTTCACAACTGAGTCTAACTGGCTCCTCTGCGTTTCCAGATGCTAGTCTACTTCAGAATCACTAAGCAACATCTCAGACGAGGCGCTCTGGAGCTGCTCTCATTCTTTCTCTGGATATTCATCCGGGTTTCTGTTCTTTTATTTTTTAAGAATTTTTATTGATTTTTAGGGAGAGAAAGGGATGAGGCATCCATCGGCTGCCTCTTGCATGCCCACGACCTGGGATCGAGAACTCACCCTGGCAGCTGCCAGATCAGGAATTGAACTCACAACCCTTTGGTGCACAAGACAGCGTGCAACCAACTGAGCCACACTGGCAAAGGCTCATCTGAGTTTCTTTACCAAGTATGATCTCCGACTTCTGGACATGCTGCTACAGATCTTTCCTTCTTTCCAACCCCATGAGTGTAGCCCTTGACCTAGCACGTAAGCTTTCTTACTGGCTTTGTGGTCCTCCATCCATCAGAGTGATGGTTCTGAAACACGGGTCGAATCATTTTATTCACAAATCTCTGATAGTTTCCTACTGCCAATGTGATAAAGATGGGTTTTGTTTAGCTGGCCTTGTAAGCACCCCCATCCACCTTTAACTCTAGTCTGGCCTCTCTGCCTTTTCGACCTCACTTGCCAGTGAATCTCGCTGCACAATCTACTCCAGCCACCCTGTCCACTCCAGCTACACATAGACACCCCAGCCCAGCATCCGCTCTCCCAAAATAGCTCACACCCTTCAAACAGCCTTAAATGCATGTCTTTTTCTTCTGCTATCAAACTCTTTTTTTTAAAAAAAACTTTATTGTTGAAAGTATTACAGACATGCCTTTTCCCCCTCATTGATCCCCTCCACCTGGCATTCCCCCCACCACCCCAGGCCTTCTCCACACCATTGTCTGTGTCCACAGGTCATGCATATATGCATCTAAGTTCTTCGATCAATCTTTGCCACCTCACACTCCCCACACCCACTTTCCCTCTGAAATTTGTCCAACTGTTCCATGCTTCTATGTCTCTGTATCTATTTTGTTCATCAGTTTATTTTGTCCATTAGATTCCACATATGAGTGAGGTCTGCTATCAAACTCTCAGCCCTTTTTCAAGTTCTTGTTCAAAGGCTACCTCCTCAGCGCTTTCTTTGTTCCTGCCATTTGGAAATATATAATGTAGCACTTTGTTTGCATCTTTCTTTATGGCACCAGTTTTATTTGGTGTGGAAGTACACCTACTGAGCTTGTAGCACATCTACTGTCTCACACACTATGAGCTGTATGAAGTAAGGATGTATCCCCTCATCAATGGCATAGTGCCTTACACGGAACAAGTGCTTAATGGCCATTTATTGAATTCATTTCCAGCAGTGTAGGATTCAAAGGCCCAGAGAAAAGTAAGCTGAAAAGAGTAAAGGGGAAAACAGAAGGGACTTAGAGACAATGAGTCACAGGTATTCTGTAAGCTTATCTCTCGGCTGCATTGTACCTTCCACGAACGTTTTCTGAATAGTCTCATTCCATTAGTAGGGGATCCATAAACCTTCTGGAAGTCAGTTTCCAGAAGGACTTGCTCTTTTTGGAGTTATAGCCAAGCAAGAGGTGGCACCTGCAGGGGGTCATCGCTTTCCCTCCAAGCCTCAGAAGAATGGCAACCCAAAAGCAAAAGGTAAAACTAGTCAAAATTAAAGTAGCACAAACAAAATTAAAGGCACAAACAGGAGACAACATTAATACCAATCCTGGTAAAAGGAAGAATGCAGCAGTAGCTGGATTTTCATTTGGCAGTCCTGAGTCATAACTCTGTGTTGAGCAGGCTCAGAAGCTGTGGCTTGAGTGCAGCCTTCCACCAGGAACCCAGGGCTCTCCGGTTGGATAACATGAAGGATCATTAACCACATCTTGCCAAAGAACATTACAGGGTATAAAAATGTCATCTAGACCATGCCGACAAGCCCATCTGTATTTAAGGCTGAATCCTCTCTTTGAGATAAAAACACTCTATGTGGCTCGGTGGGGCTGTGATTTCAGATGTCAGAAAATGATTAATGCATCAGCAGAGCACAGGAGCCCTAACAGAGCAGCTGAAGGAATGTGGAGTATGAAGCCTTCCCAACGGCCTTGCTTGGAACTAAGTTCTCAGCAGAAAAGCATCTTAGACATACACACAAAGAACTTTTAAAGAATTTTCAAACATGTCAATAAAATGAATCGGAACCTAAGATAACCTTTTGTGTAATTAGTGGCTGAGATTCTATTTTACTGGATAGTATGGATGAGAGGCAAAGATATTTATAACTGGCGTCGGATTCCATCTGCCATGAGGAAAAAAGTGTTTTGTGAGAATTAATCAAGATAACTGAAAGGAAAATAAATATTATTTTAAACTGGGATAAAACCAAGCTAGTTTGTTTTCTAGAATCACATCAATGGAATGGATTGATGTCTCAGAGGAAATGAACTATTCTAATATCTATGCATATTGATTTATGTATCAAATTGTGCTTTTATATAGTCTGTCTCTCTCAGTGTGGACATATAAAAATATGTATTAAAATGTGCACGCATATATTTTCTATAGCTTTTGATACCAGAGGAAATCAGTAGTAAAATTCTCTGATTTGACTTCTCCCCAGTGTGACTCTCCCCTCTTTTCAATCTCCTTACCATCCCTGCCATCTTCTGAAACTGGGGAGCTGTTATGAAACAACCTTCCCACACACCTTTCTCTCTCTCCTGTTCCCATCCTTATTTCAGGTGTGTACAGGTGGGGAAAGAGAGGCCCTGAGTTAGATTTTCATTCCCTTCTTACCATATCACCCTCAAAATAACTAGAAAAAACTATACTGCTGGGGACCGTGTCATCATGAAGTTTAATTACTTCTAACCAAGAGGGTTTTTTATTCTCTGGTATGAGTCAGTATATCCCATTATTATTACTTTTAGTAATTTTAAAATAAAATTGGTCTAAATGCACCATAAAATGTCATATCAACTGCTTTATGCCTTATTACTTTTGTCACTGGAAAAAGAAGGCATAGTCAACATCAATTTATATTTAACTTTGAACTATGCTTTTACAGTGCTTTCTTAGCAATGGAAAGACCGTAGTTTCTGTGTTTCTCTAGCCTAGATCTATCTGCTTGCTCTCTTTGTCCCTAGTGTGATGATCTGTGACTCTTCAATAAAACTGACGTGCTCTTCAGAATCCCAAACAAAAAATAGGTCTGCAAATCTGTGAAACAAATTCAGGTTGGCTTAAGCTCTAAAAATATATATATTTATAAATATTTCATAAAAAGTATATATATAATATACATATATATTTGATTATATATGCTTATGTATATACATAATTGAATACATTGCTACTATTATTACTTTGAACAGATTTTATGACTTATATCAATTAAGAATAATAAAAGTTATTATTTGGCAGCCACTTACTCCTTCAATATTCTTTTTTTTTTATGAATATAGTTTCTGACCTATATTATTTTCTTCTCTCTAAAGAACTTTTATTAACATTCCTTGCAAGGCTGGTCTACTGACAACACCTTCCCTTAATTTTTGTTTGTCTGAGAAAGTATTTTTCCCTCACTTTTGAAAGATAATTTCCAAGTATAGAATTCTAGGTTAGGTGGTGAGCAGTTTGTATTTCTCTTAATATTTTAAATATTTCACTCCCCTCTCCTCTTACTTCCATCATTTCTGAGAAGTTGGATATAATTTTTATCTATGCTCCTCTACAGTTAAGATTTATTTCCTCTGACTCCTTTGGGATTTTTTAAATTATCTTTAATTTTCTTTAATTTTCTGTAGTTTGAAAATGATATGACTTAAAAGTAGGGTGTGGTTTTGAGTTTTTTGTGGTTGTTGTTGTTGTTTTGGGGCATTCGTCCTGTTTGTTTTTCTATGAGCTTTCTGAGTCTGTGGTTTAGGGTCTGACATTAATTTGGGAAACTTCTCCATCATTACTGATTCAAATATTTCTTCGGCTTCTTTTACTTTTATTTCTCCATCTGGCATTCCCACTACGCATGTTCCACTTTCGTAGTTGTCCCAGAGTTCTTGAACGTTCTGTTCTGCTTTGGTCCGTGTTTGATCTCTTCGCTTTTCCGTTTGCGATGTTTATACAGTATTGATGTAGCCTCTCCTCAGAGAGTCTTTTCTCCACTGTCTCCAGTCTACTTATGCTCCCATCAAAGGGATTATTCATTGCTACAGGGTTTTCTTATTTCTAGTGTTTCTTTTTGGTTAAGATTTCTTATACAGTTTCCATCTGTTCTTGCATGCTAAGGTAATGTCCACATTACCCATTAGAGCCCTTCGCATATTAATCAGAGTCATTTTAAATTCCCTGTCTGATAATTCCAACATTCCTGCGATATCTGGTTGTGATATTCACTCTCTCTCTTCAAACTCTTTTTTGCCTTTTACTACACCTTATAATTCTCTCTTGCTAGCTGGACACCATACTCTGGGGGTGGTGGGGGGTGCGCTGTTGTAAATAGGCCTTTAGTAATGTGTGGGGATGGGTGCGAGTCAGGGAAGAGTTTTATGGTCCTGTGATTAGATCTCCGTTTTCTAGTTCTCTTATGAGTTTGAACTGTGAACTTCACAAATGTTGCTCCTCTCTTGGGTGGGCCAGGGTGGCTTGACTGTCTGGGACTGTGTTGCTCAGGTCAGTTGGGCTCTGGCCAAGCCCCAGCAGGTTAGGGTCTGATTAGCTGCTTTCCCCTGAGGGCAGGCCCTGTAAGAGCAGAGTGCCCTAGTGCACTTCACAGTGGTCCCTCTCTCCCTCCCTGTGCTGGTAGCACTGGGGTTTTTCTCTGTTATTTACTGTGGAAATCGGGTTAAACATCTGGAGGTAAATCTCACAAAAATGTAGGGATTCCCCTATGTCTGGCTCCCCCGGAATTTTAACTCTCAGAGTTTTCCACACTGAGCCTCCAGCGTCCATCACTCAGTTCAGGTTTCCCCGCCCTGGCTCTGGTCCTTGTGATGGTTTCCACTCCTGCGCCTCTGCCCCCTAAGCCATGACTCAGGGTTTGCTTGTGTGTCTCACCCACCTGGGGGGGCCACAGGTTGCCCTCTGCCTCCCTCTCTTTATGGATTGTCAAAGTATTGTCTATTTTTCAATCTGTTCAGCTTTTTACTGGTTACTGGGCTGAGTGCTGACTTCCAAGCTCCTCCTCTGTGGAACTAGAAACTGGAAGTCTCATAACATACATGTTTAATCCAATGAAAACATAAATACTATCAGCAAAGGCCTGTGGTTTCAAGAAGCATCTTTGATAAAAAAGATGCAGAGGCTACTAGTCAAAATAAAGAAAATATAGTAAAAGACATGGAATAAGCATGGTACAGAGTAGCCGTCAGGGGAAAAGCAAGGTCACCTCTACTGAGCACGTGGGAGATCTTCTTTGCTAAGCTGCCGTTTTGTGCTAGGTATTGTGTGAGGCAACTTTTGTTACTAGAGAAAAACATTGCCTCTTCTCCCCTGGTTGCTGTTGGGGGTGGGGTCCTTGACATATCCAAGAAAGGGACTTTTCTGAGACTCTCATGGAAGGATGTGATATAGTAGAAAGCTTTTTTTCCATGGAATTACAATCCTGGGTTTCCAAAGTCCCATTTCCCTTAGCCCAGTTATAGAAGAAGCACAGCTGGGGTTTCAGTAGAGCTAAAATCAGAGCCAGTCCAGGACATCTGTTTCATGTTGGAGCATCGGGCTAGTTGCAGTCCATGAGTCCATTGCATGTGGGGGTTCGCATGACCACTGGACGCATGGGAGAAGGCCAGGAAGCCAAGCACGCCCAGAGGAGCCAAGAGAGTGAACTTCTTTCTTTAGGGGATTAAATATTCTCCCCTGTACTAAATCTCCAACTATGCCTACCTTCCTCAGCTGATAATCTTCTATTTCATTAGAAAGAAATAGAAATCACAAAATCTAGTCATAATGATACTTTTATTCCACAACTAAGTTTTCAAGGTCCTTGACCCACTCCTTCCATCTCTGTCCTAGCTAAAGTAGAAAAGGTGTCTGTTCCAATCAAGGCCAATCCCACCCTACCTACTCCGGCTATGACTCCTCCACATGCTCAGGAGCCCCTCCTCATAGCTGATCACACCCCTCACTGCTTCCTTAGCCTCTTCATTGCCAAGGCTGACCTATCAGCATTCAACGTACATTCATTTATTTTATGATTAGGGGAAGGAGGAGATGAGGAGGGAGGGAGGGAGGGAGGGAGGGAGGGAGGGAGGGAGGGAGGGAGGGAGGGAGGGAGGGAGGGACGGAGGGACGGAGGGATGGAGGGACGGAGGGACGGAGGGAGGATCTTCCTCTGATACCCTGATCCTTCTTCAGTTACTACCTCATCTTTCCACTTCTCTTCTCAGCCAAAGTCCTTGGAAGTTACTTAAAAAGTTTCTCTCCACTCACTACTCTATTTTCTTTTACTCTTCAGCCTCCTGTAGTTTTCTCTTTGCATCAGTATTGAAACTTCTCTTTCCAAGGTCACCAATTGAATCACTTGTCAATGGGTTTCTGTGGTCTCTTGGCTTTATGATCTACCATGCTTAAAAAAATGAATTCTGGAATCTTATAAAGGTTGAAATCTCAATTCCACCCCATATTGAATGTGTGACCCTTTTAAATTTCCTCATTAATAAATGAGGATGGCAATTGTTTCCCTTTGTTCTGGGGTGTGTATGTGTGTGTGTATGTGCTGATTACATGATACCATCCATATAAAGTGCTTGATCTTGTATCTGGCACACAGCAAGAATTCTATAGTTGTTAGTTTTCATAATTGTTAATATCATTGGTTCTAAATCTTTCTAGTGACTTTCTTATCTCACATTTCATATAACAACACTCAGAGGAAGAGAGCTGCTCGGTCCCCTGCACGCAAGGCTGGTGCTATCTGCCCTATAAGCCACCGGGACTTTGCTCATAGCTGGAAGCCTTGCTGGCTTCTTTGGGGGGAATTTTGTGGCCTGTTCCCAATTGGTAATTCTGTAAAGTCTGTAAACTTCCCCATATGCTTTAATAAATCTCTTTTTGAGTAAATTAGTCATTTTGCCTTATATTGCTGCAACCACAATTCCTGATAAACTGGTCAAATTTCTAACTCAGCTTATTCTCTTCAACTTTCAGAGTCATATATTCGGCTATGCCCTTGACAATCCCACTCAAATATTTCACAGCCATCTCAAATTTAACAAGTATTACCATGTGCTGACATCAAGAACCTGGAAGCTACCATTGAACATTCTCTTTATTACCTTCCACATTTTCCAAGGGGTCAGTTTTGCCTGAAAACTACATCTTGAATTTATCCACTCATTTCTATCTCCATTTTTACCACCCTAAATCAAATCACCATTATCTCACAAATAACCCCAAACCTCTTGTCTTAAAATTCCTCACCCTTTTCCCACTTTGCTCTCTTCCAATGCATTCCCATAGCAAAATTAATTTCTCAAAACAAAAATCATGGTATTCTTTTACTGAAAATTTCCCAGTGAGGTCTCACTGATTGCACATGGGGAAAAATTAAAAATCCTTACCATTGCCTCTGGCGCCCTTAAAAATGTGCGTTCTGGCTACTTCTTTATCTGAATCATATTCCCCCTCTGCCCTTTATTTCACCAAGATCCTACCTTCCTGACCCCGTTTCACCTCTTCAAAACAGGAGGGCTTTTCTGTTTCAGGACCTTTACACATGCTGTTCTCTCTGCTGGGAAGGCTCTGACCTCAGGCCAAACTCCAGAGGGACCTTCTTAACCTGCTGGTGTCAGTGAAGCGTCCGACTACACTTGCTGGAGTCTTGCTCCACTTTCCCCTCACGGCGCTGACATACTTGGACATTACCTATTTCTTGATTTGATTGTTTACTCTCTCTCTCCTCAGTTTGCCTCATTTTCATAAGGATAATAACTGGCCTGTTTGGCTTGCCTCTGATACGTCATGCCTGGTGCAATGCCTGACACACATAGTTGCTTCTCAAAATAATCTGTCCCATGTTTGAATGACTCATTCCCTTTAGTCATGCCCTCCATTGCTCTGCAGTTGGTGGCACTTGATTTATGGGTTCCTGCCACAGCTTTAAATCAAAGGGTAGAAATGATGGCATTGTCTGACAGGATGGATTCAATTGTTAAATAGCCCAAACCCCATTTGGCTATTTTCTCAGATGTCCAGATGTGATTATGCATCTGGGTCAGGGATGAATTTGTTTGGTAGATGCCAACAAGTTGGGTATTTTGAAACTCCAATATCTCAAACATACAAATAATGTCTTAAACAGAAAAAAATACTATGATTTAAACAATAGCTTTATATAAACAAATGCTGAACAATAACTGTGATGTTCAAAACCCGATTCTTAGAATGATGTAACACTTCAACCCTACATTAGCATCACTTGCCTCTCTTGACCGCTTTTGAATCCTTCCAAGTGGGAACACTGAGTTCCCACTGCAGTTACTGGAGCAGTCATCTTTATTCCTGCATTATCCCTGTGGTGACAATATAGTTTGGGGACTTCCTCTGCAAGTTACTTACAAAATGGTTGTGGGAAGACAGCCTCAGGGTGATAGACTCGGGCTTTTAGAAGTCATGTTAGCTTCGTGAAGTTTTTATTTAAGTAAATCATGCTATGTCCATCTATGTATTAAGATGGATATCCCAAATGTGAATATCTAGATGTGATGATGGAGACAAAGGAGGGAGAACCACGTAAGAAGGCTTACATTCTTTATTCTACAGGTTTAAGATCCATTCTATGCACCTCCCTCTTCCCAATGTCCAGAAGCACTTCAGTTGAACAATCATTTTCCTCAGCAACACATAGGTATCAGTTAGTGACTAGTCACAGGAACACCAGTTTTACCCCCCATGCACTGGGGATCAAGAAGGAAAATAAAGACTTTCTGAGGAATAGAGAGCTGTGCATTTTAAGGAGAATTCTCTGAAATGTATAAGGATCTAAAGGGTTCACAAGTGGTCAAGAGAGACAAGTGATGCCAATGTAGTTTTATTCCATATCTCTCTACAGCAACCCCTTAAAATTCCCCATGAGGAGTTCGTGTATGGATGATGGAGGGGTGAACCCCACCAAAACAGGTAATTCAAGGAGGCTGAAAGTCATTCAAATCACTATTAGACTAAAATGGCCAAATAAGTGGCCTTGTCAAGTAAAACTCTTTCCCAGTTGCATTGACATAACTAATTTCATCTCAAATTATATAAAAATAAGGTAACTCCAACAGAAATAAAGAGACAATTACATGATTATATAGACAAGAATTACAGTACCTTAAGAGCATGAAATCTTACCGTAGAATATAGACACAAAACGATTTACTTTTCAGCTGTTTCTATGACTTACAATAATAAAAAAGATTATGTTACCTATGGAAACCACAAAGTCAAATAACATTTGTCCAAGGCAAATAATCTGTAACAAGAATACCCTGTAATACTCTTGGTATTTATTTTAATATGGTTCTGTTCAATAAGGCTGTTTGCTTTCTAATCAAAGAGCAATCTCTATTTCTATTTATCTTCCTCAGAAGTAGTAACAGAGCTTATGTTAGTAATATCTATTGTGGGGATTAGAAGGAAATAATTGGACCCAGGGCTATCTTAGATAATGCAAAATATATCCTTTTATAATTTTCAGTATGTCTTATAACACAGACTAGAAAATCTGCTAAATTTAAAAGTCACAATGGCATAGTCCTAGAGTTCACACAGTAGGATTGTAAGAGGATTATAACTTTCCCTGGAGTCAAGAGAAAATGTCATCCATTAGAATTAAAGTGAACTCTCTCTATAACCATTTATAAAAATAACCAGAGCCCTAAGAAGGTGCATGTGTATTTTGATATTTCCTCTACATCTGAACTTGAGTTGATATGAGATGACAAGGATGATTTTCAGACCAATACGCATGACTATATTATGGTTACAGTGAATGTCCCTGGTGACCAGTATGTGGACAGACATTCCAAACAACCAAATCCCTGAGTTCTTGTCTGGTTTTGCTACTATCAAGCCCTGCAAACTTAATCTCTCCTGGCTTATGTTTCTATAAATTGAAGAAAAAATGAAATACTTCATCTTTAAAATCAAATTCCAGTTTCAAATTCTTAATCAGAAAAAGTATGGCAAGTTTAAGAAAATAATTAATGGTCTACAGAATTAAAATCAAAGAGACTTGTTGAGGTAAGCAACAAAATTTGCAAGGACAATATAAGGTTCATTTTCTTCTAAAGTGGGTGAACTTGTACCCGGTATTTACGTGGACTTAAAAATTATAAGTGTTTTAGATAAATTAAACCTAAAATGAAAGCATTTAAAATTATTAGCTGCTTATCAGCATTTAACACAAAGAACACTGAAGTGTGAGATTTTTCCAGCAAACCTTTTCATTAAACTTCCACTAACAATACTATCATTTCTTTCCTCCTCTGTGATCACACCATCTCCCAGGCACAATTTTAGGTTTAACAGTCTTAAAACTAGGCAAGACCAGGAAAGCTGAGCAGGCAAGTCAAATGATTAAGTTTTACATTTTATAGATATTTAAGCCTTGGGAAAACTTAATTAAAGTTAATGAAGAATTTAAAACAAGAGTGAAGATTAAAGCAATAGTAAATGTTAAAAGAAAAATTACTATTTAGTGAAAAAAATTCAAGTAGAGCCACAGGGAATTGAGGCTAATCATCAGTGATTGGAAAAACTGGTTTTGGCAAATGCAGGAATTGACCAGAAGAACAGAACCGAGGAAATGTGAGCAGAAGGGAAAAGTGAAAAACATATGTGAAATGAAGGGTGCAACAAAGATTTTATTCTTTAGGCAGAATATTGATTCTGCTGAAATGTACTTTTCCTAACTTTTATATTATCAAAAAGGCAATCAGAATATCCTTAGGTCTCCATATTCATTCACTCACTCATTCATTCAACATTATATTCGTTCAGTCTATCCAAAAGGCCTGTTGAGTTCTGTACCTACCCACCTATTCTATGAGAATAGAATCTGATTGAATCCCATCCTATAAAATAAAATGTAAAATTTAAAACAACTCATCCTTCTTTGTCCCAGTTACTTGTTACTCATCATGAAACAGGCCTATCCCGGACTGATACTGAACACATAATATAACATTTTTCTGGAATATCTTATTGCAAACATGAATGGCATTTGAATCAGTATTGTTGTTTTAATTTATCAAGTACTACCCCAAATGTACAGATAATAGAAACTAGCTAGTCCAAATCTGAAAGAGGGTGTGTTTGTTTGTTTGTTTGTTTTTTGTAGGGTTTTTTGTGTTGTTTTTTTTTGGAATTAGAAATTATCAAACCAACCACATGTAAGTTAACTGAATCCTAAGGAAGATATATTTCCAAAACATGGGACATAGGAGAAATATAGCATTAAAATCACTGAAATTAAATATCATGTTCAAGTATTTCTTCATGGTTTGCAGTGTAACATAAATAACCAAAACTATCAAAATCAGGGAACTGAGGAGCTTTTTGTCAAGGTGGCAGTGTAGGTAATTGTGGTACTGGGGACCTCCCACAACCATATCAAAAATCACAACTAAACTACAGAAAAACCATCATTCAAAACTGCCTGAAATCTAGCTGAACTGAAGTCCTATAACTAAGGATATACAGAAGAAGCCACATGTAGACTAGTAAGAGGAGCAGAGGTGGGGGATGGGTTGGTCCTATACCCACGTGTGGCAGGTAAAAATTGGAAAGGATATCTCAGCTGCACAGAGGTCATCCCTAGGAGCAAGGAGTCCCAGCCCTAAACCAGGCCCCCCAGCCCAGGGTTCTAGTGCCAGGAAGAAAAGTCTCCATAAATTTTGACTATAAAAACCAGCAGAGATTGTGGCTGAATGAGAAGGAGGGCTGCTGGAATCCAGGGCCTTTTTCTTATAGGGCATACACGCACCCAGACTCACTGGCTCTGAGTTCCAGTGCTGGGGCAGCAGCTTGAAAGGCACCAGGGACATATGGGGAGTAACTGAATTGTTTGGTGTTGGTGTGAAAGCTGGAGGGGTAGCTTTCTCCCATACAGAAGTGCTGGCAGAGGCCATTGTTCCTTTTCCAAGATTCCTCACCCCCCACATACACAAAGATTAGGAGATGGGTGTCATATCTGAGTCTCCATCAACCTACTTAACACTGTTTGCCCAGCCCGGTAATTCTCTGAGACACTGTTCCACCTAACTTGCCAGCCCACCTAAGTCTTTTCCCTTGGCTTTTCCATACAAACTGCCTGCCTTGGCTCATGCTGCCAACTTTCCTATAATCTCTCAAATAAGCAGCATCTGGCCTCTTTGTATCCCGCACCTCCTATGAAGTGGCCCCAGGCCCTGCAATAGGAGCAGCTGGCCCTGGTTTGTAAGTTGGCCTCTCTGGGGTACCTCCAAGGCCAGCATAAGTAACAGCCATCTGCAGATCACTTTGTAGCTCATTCCAGGTGGTCCAAAACAGGACACAGGTTGCAGCTGAACTTGGTCTGTATCTCCAAGGATGTCCCAGAACTTGCACACCTGATGAACAGTTTCAGACCATGCCAAAGTACCACCCAACCACCTCCACAAGTGACACATTCAAGAGGTGGGCTTGGCAGGTAACTAGGCCAGCTGAAGTAAGTCTTGCTCCATGGGGTGGGCCCCAGGACAGCTGATCCTCCATGATGGTCCAGACTAGCCCTCACATCTGATAAGCCTTGGAATAAATCCCACCCACTGACATGCCAACAGCAATCAAGGTTCAGCTACAACAGGTCGATGTACACAGCCCACATGGAGTGGAGGGATGTGCCTGGAGTGCCCAGCTCAGGTGAGCAGGGAGTCTGTGCTTATGAACCCTACAGGATACTTACTATATTAGGCTACTCTACCAAGCTCAGGAGAAATATGAGCTCTACCTAATACATAGAAACAAACACAGGGAGGCTGCCAAAATGAGAAGATAAAAATACATGTCCCAAATGAAAGAACAGAACAAAACTCCAGAAAAAGAATTATACAAAATGGAGACAAGCAATTTACTAGATGCAGAGTTCAAAACACTGGTTATGAGGATGCTCAGTGAACTTAGGGGAAGATTAGATGAATTTAGGGAAAACTTCAACAACATAAAAAAGGATATGAAAACCATAAAAAAGAACCAGTTAGAAATGAAGGATACACTACATGAAATGAAGAATAATTTACAAGGAACCATCAGTAGAGTAGTTGAAGCCAAGAATCAAAACTGATTTGTAATATATGGAAGCAAAAAACGTCCAATCAGAACAGCAAAAAAGAAAGAATAAATTTTAAAAAATAGGATAGTGTAAGGAGCCTCTGGGACAACTTCAAGTATACTTAAATTTGCATCATGGGGGTACCAGAGGGAGAAGAGAGAGAGCAAGAAATTTAAAATCCATTTAAAAATAATAATGGAAAACATTCCTAATCCAGTGAAGGAAATAGAAAATACAAGCCAAGAAGTACAGAGAGTCCCAAACAAGATGGACCTAAAGAGGCCCCCACCAAGACACATCATAATTAAAATGTTAGAGGTTAAAGACAAAGGATCAGTTAGCCACCTACAAAGGTGCTCCCACAAGACTGTCAGCTGAATTCTCAAGAGAAATTTTGCAAGTCTACCCGGAAGGGATTGGCATAAAATATTCAAAATGATGAAATGTGAGGACCTACAACCAAGATTGCACTATCCAGAAAAGCTATCATTTAGAATTGAAAGGCAGATAAAGAGCTTCCCAGACAAGAAAAAGCTGAAGAAGTTCATCACCACCAAACCAGTATTACAACAGTTTTCTTTTTTAAAAAGAATTTTTTAAAAATGATCAAAAGTATAAAGAATAAAATGACAATAAATACATATCAACAATTACTTTAAATGAAAATGGATTAAATGCTCTAATAAAAAGATACTGTGGCCCTAGCAGGTTTGGTTCAGTTGTTAAAGCATCGGATTGTGGACTGAAGGGTCCTGGGTTCAATTCTGTCCAAGGTCACATACCTTGGTTGCAGGCTCAATGCCTGGCCCTCGTCTGGGTTTGTGCAGGAGGCAGTCAATCAATATGTCTCACATAGATGTTTCTCTCTCTATCCCTTCTACTCTCTCTGAAAAGCAATGGAAAAATATCCTCAGGTGAGGATTCAAAATAAAGACCCTTACATATGCTGTCCACAAGACACTCACTTCAGATCAAAAGACACACACAGACTGAAAGTAATGTGATGAAAAATATATTTCATAAAATTGGAAACAAACAAAAAAAGTTGGGGTAACAATACTTATACCAGGCCAAAGAGACTTTAAAGCAAATGCTGTATAACAACAGGCAAAAAAGGACCCAGCAATTCCACTTCTGGGTATTTATCCAAAGAAACCCAAAACACTAAATTGAAAAGACATATACATCCATATGTTTATTGCAGCATTATTTACAAATAGCTAACCTAAGTGTCTATTAAAAGATGAATGGATAAAGAAGAGGTATATATATGCAATGGATCATGATTCAGCCATAAAAAGAATGAAATCTTGTCATCTGCAACAACATGGATGGACCTAGAGGGTATTGTGCTGAGTGAAATAAGTCAGATAGAGAAAAACAAATGAGAGATGATTTCACTTATATGTGGAATCTAAAAAAAACAAAATAAACAAACAAATGAAACATAAACAGACTCATAGATACAGAGAACATTTTGATGGTAGACACATGGGAAGGGGGTTGGGGATGGGGGAAAAGGTGAAGGGATTTAGAAGTACAAATGTGTAGTTACAGAATAGTCATGATGAGGTTGTAAAGCACAGTATAGAGAATATAGTCAATAATATTATAACAACTATATATGTTGTTGGATGGGAACTAGATTTATCAGGGTGATCACTTTATTAGTTACATAAATGTCTAATCATGGGGCTGTACAATTGAAACTAATATACTAATGTACATCAACTGTAATTTAAAATTTTTTTTAAAAACCTGGAAATTGATCACAATTTTTAGTATTCATTATCTTTTTTAAAAGGAAGGTGGGGATTATGAAATATAAACTGCAAAAAATAACCATAAAGTAATACCAAGAGGCATTAAATGCCAATGTTTTTGGGATTTGGAGAGTGATATAAAGGCTAATGATGGTAATGATGAGAGTGAGTTGCTAAGAAACTATGCCCCCCATGCATTGTTATCTTCTGGCAGTCAAAACAGTGAAGAATGAAAGGAGTCAAAGCCCAACCTTAATCTCCTGGGGCATCTACTGACATGTTGATGATGAGGAATCTAATAATATGACCCTCTCTTCACGTCATCACATTGTAAGCAAGAGCAGCAGGCAAAATAGCAGCCATGAAATGGGATTATAGTTAATAGTCAAGACTGAAGGGACATATCTTTGGCTGTTAGAGATGCTCACTTTCACAGACAAGCTGTGTTTCTACAGCCTGAGGCGCATTAAGAGACTGAATAACAGTCTCTGGGTGCTTTGAGTCTTTTCTGATTTGCTTCTGGACCCAGGGCTTGGAAAAGCAGACCTTGGTGCACATCTTGGTCCTGTCCAAACACACTCAGCCCCAGCAGAAGAAACCAGAAGCTGTGGAGTGTGGTAAACTTCAAACAAGGTACTCAAGGCCAGTCACAAACAGTGTCTGACATTGGCTTGCACCAGACACCATCCAAAAGACTGGGAGTCCCAGTAGATCTAACTAATACATAGAAACAAATCCAAACAGGCAACCAAAATGGGGAGACAAAACAAGCCCCAAATGAAAGAACCAAATAATTCTCCAGAAGAAGAGCTAAATGAAATGGAGATAAGCAATCTATCAGCTATAGAGTTCAGAATACTGATCATAAAGATGTTCAATAGCATGAAAAAGATACAGAAACTATGAAGGAAATTAGGAATGACATAGGAAAAGTAAAAATTAAAAAAAAAATTGGAAGAAATGAACAGCAGATTAGGGGAAGTTGAGGATCAGAACAGCAAATTAGAAGTAGAAAATAAATCACCCAGAGAAACAAAAAGAAAAAGAAATTTAAAAACAGGAGGATAATTTAAGGAAGCTGTGGGACAACAGGAAACAACAATATTTTCATCATAGGAGTACCAGAAGAGGTTGAAAGTAAGCAAGGTTAGAGAACCTTTTTGAAGAAATAATGGCAGAAAACTTCCCTAACCTGGTCAAGGAAAAAGACACACAAGTTCTGAAGGCACAGAGAGTCCCAAACAAGGACAATCCAAAAAGTCCCACACCCAGACACATCATACTTAAAATGATGGAGTGGGGTGAGATGGAGAGAACCAACTGAAGACGCAGCTCCACAGGGTGATTGAAAGGCTTGGGAAAGACTGGTGGCCTATGGGCAAAAGCTCCCTGCTAATCCTCATTATAGGTCTGTCCTCTCTCAGGCAGGAAATAAACTAAAATTAAGTAAAGAGAAGCTAAGGGTTATAATAATTTTTAAGAAGAAATAATAGCCTGAAGCTGATAACCTGAAGGCTAGACTTGACTCAGGCTGCTGAGAACTAGAGCTTTTAAGAAGTTAATGAGTTATAAAGTGAGGGGGGTCATGAATTAAAGAGAAGCAGGAGGAAGGAACAAGTGAGATTCAGCTCCATGGATCCCATGGCCCAATCATTAGGGGTGGGGAACGGCCAGCCCTCGGGCCATATATGACCCACGAAATCATTTGGTCTGGCCTTGCAAAGGCAACCACAGGTGGGACTTGAAATTCAATAAATCTACGAGCTTTTTCCATAGCTAATTTTTAAGTTGATAATTTTGTATGGCCAGACAATGATGCTATAAATATCCAAATGGCTCTTGGCAGAAAAAAGGTTCCCCACCCTTGGATGTGTGCTCAGTCTACTCAGTGCTTCAAACCTTGACCATTTAACAAACTGGCACTGGGTTTCTGTGCTACTTTGTATATAGGCCACATCTAGATCAACTTAATAAAATATTTTGGTTCTTTAGAAAAAGAAGTCATGGGTGATGTGCTCTAATGAATTGGAAGGGAGAAATAGATTTTAAATAAAGGAGGGAAACCAGAAATTCCAATAATGGGTTCTTTGGAAAAGAGTTTTCTTATTCCCCAAATTGAGGGATAGAAAATTAAGCTTTTGCAATAGCAGTGGAAATACCTGGAGTAGTGTTTCTGTTAAATGAAGAAGTATATGTGATTAAGCTTTGTAAACTAACAATAACTGGTAAATGGAAATAACATTCTGAGGTGGCCCTAGATTTAAGTCCTTATTTCACAAAGTGTGTGTGCATATATATGTAGTTTTTCCCTGAATATCAATCTGACAGATATACACTGGAGAATATTTGGAAAATAGAGGGTAAGATTTTAAAAAGGAGAGAAATATTTAACCTCAAACCTTCCACTTTAGAGATGACCACTGTTAACAGTTTTGTGCATTAAATACAAGGTTTTATTCAGACATACATCTATGCCTTAATAAAATAAAATTGAGACCTTAATAAATAAAATTGAAACTCTAATACTTTCTTTTCACTTGTCAATACATTGTGTACACAGTCATTTCATTATAATCTTAAAACATTATTTCACAGCCCACATGGAATTCTATTACTTTTAATAAATTCTCTAAAGTTAAAAACTGAGGTCTTTAAATTACCACTATTTCAAATAAAGTTGTGGATTCATTTCCTTGGTTTTACTTGCATTTATTTGGTTACTGGAAAGATTGATAATTTTTCATGTTTTGGTCTATTTGCATTGCTTTTGTGTATTACCTGAAAGCCTGCTGCCATTTTTTTACTGACATATTAAGCTTTTTAAAAGGGCTCTCTATATATTTTAAGTATATTAATCCATCCTCTGTTGTACATATTTAAAGTATCATTGATTTGTCTTATTTCACTTATGGTATTTTCTTACATATAGGAAGGAGACTTTACATTTTTATGTAGTTAAATATTTTCCTTCATAGTTTTGGCTTTTGGTTATCCTATTTTGAGCCATCTCCTCTTTACTGCAACCACATGTACATACTCACCAATAGTCTCTTAGTTAGTTATTTAAAGGCATGAGTTTGAAGCTTGGAGGTTGGAAGCCATTCCTAACCTTCACCTTAACTCTGGGCTTTATTCTGTCTCCACTTACCTGAGGGTTAATCTGACCTGTGTTTTAATTTTCTCATCATAAAATATGATTAATGTCAGTATCTACCCCTTAGGACAGTTAAAGGTAATAAATGGAATAATCCATGTACAATACATGGCATCGTGCCTGGAATATAATAAATAGTCAATAAACCCTAGAGATTATTTAACTCCCTTCTACAAATGAACATTACTTTGTAGAATATGATAAAAATGAACTTAAATTTAAATTTTTCTAAATTTGCTCGACACTACATTTTGAATAATACATATCATGTCCCACTAATTTGAAATGCCACCACTATTCTACGCTAAATGACTACAGGTGTTTGGATATGTTTCTAGACTTTTTATTGAAGTCCATTGATCTGCCTGGCCAGCACTGCAGCACTGCTACAATATTAAAATAAGTATGGCTGAATAATGTTTTCATTACAATTACAATTATGCAATTATCCCTCTAAAATTATTCCTTTTCCAGAAAATGCCCTTGACTAATCAATCAGGCTGCCAAAACTCCTGCTTACAGTTCCAAGAGAAAATTAACGAAACTATATGAAAATGTGATTTTTCTAAAGAGCACTTCACATGTTCCCTTTAAATATTTGTAGGGAAAGTCCAAGGTGAAAACTATTCTGTCTAAATCCGACCTTAACCCTAATCACTTCCTAGGTTCTGTCCAGCAGAGTATAAGTGTACAAAGGTCAACACCAATTGTCAAAAAAGATCAGGTTTTTAAAGCTTCTTTGTAAAGACCAGACTGAAGAATACATTGAGGCTCCCCAAATCATTCCCTAAACCTAGCCCCAGGAACCCACGGGTCCCTGATTCTTCCCAGGATGGTGGTCAGCCAGCCCAAGCGTCCCCACATTTCCACAAAGGGAAAAACCAAACAGAGCCTAGGAATGGGTAGTCCAAGTACCAACTCCTCCTCGTGGCATCTCTGCCCTGGGCTGTGTGGCTGTGACAGGCCTCATTCAGTCGGTCAACATTCCCGTTGAGTAGGAAGCTAATGAGAGTGGGAAGACTGGGGCACTGGAAGTGTTACTGCCCTACTACTCCTTCCAGGAGAGTAGATTTTTATTCCCCTCCTTGTGTGCAAAGCATATGTTTTTATAGATCATTGAAAAGACAGTAAGGCTTTCTAAATTACTCAAAATTTACATTTTATAATAGGTTCTTCGTGTTCTTTTACTTTCTCCAGGTATTGGGAGTCTTACAGGAAAATTAAACTGAAAAGGGATCTTTTCATAGAAATGTGTAAATAAATTATGCTGAAGATAGAATAAGCAATGAGGAAAACTGCTATTTTTCAATTAAGTCTGACCATCAAGTAAACTGGGAGTATGAAAATAACAAAAACCCCAGGAAAAAGTGTGACCTTTTAAAGCTTAGTGAGCTCCTGGGAGGAATGTTAAGATGTACAGTGGTTAGGAAGGGAGCCTTCTAAAAATTCTGATAGAAGGAAGGGAGAAAACACAGCTTGGATTCTGGGGCAGAGGGAAGCTCAAGGGGTTCATTAGGCTATTCGGAAAGGTATTTCAGTTTTTCTTCTGCAAATAATTCAGAAAGCAAAGAAAAGGGCGGGAATTATATCTAAAGAGAGCAGCAGGAATCTGTCTGTAATGACCTCAAATTTCATGATAGAAGGGCAAATAGTAAAAAGGAGAATATTTGTAAAATATAGAGTCAGAAAAACTGAAGCACATAAGGCTGGAAAATTATATATATATGGCAAAAAATATATTCTCTTTCTTATCTTCCTCCTCCTCATTAATTTAATTTTTGTTGTGAATCCTCACACAAGGATACATTTTTCCTTTGATTTTAGAGAGTGGAAGGGAGGGGGGGAAATCCATGTGGGAGAGACGTGGATTAGACACACGCGCCCGACTGACTAGAGCAGGCCAACTGGGGCAAGTATGGAACCTACAACCCAGGTAGGTGCCCTTGACTGGGGATCTAACCAGCAGCCCTTCAGTGTGTGGGCCAATGCTCTAACCACTGAACCACACTGGCCAGGGAATCCTTCTCGTTTTCAAAGTGCCATTCACCCTGACCGATGTGGCTCAGTTGGTTGGAGTATTGATCCCTGCACTGAAGAGTCATGGTTCGATCCTCAGTTGGGGTACATTTCTCTCTCACACTGATGTCTCTCCCCCCTTCCTCTCTCTCTTGAATCAATGAAAAAACAAACAAACATATCTTCAGGTGAAGATTTAAAAAAAAATTAAAGTGCCACACATTTCAGGAAGGGCCACAAGAGCAAATGCCTTCGGTTCCTCATGGAATAATTAATGAATGTTTGGGGGTGGAGAGTAGGATGCTTTTCTATTCCTGCTCTTCTGCAGTGGAGGACAACTGTCCATTAGAGATTGTTAGGACCAACATTGGCATGAAGCTAACCAGCTGAGGAAACTGTAAAAGGCAATTTCTAATTATAAATGAATGGAAGACTCTCAGCTGGGTTCGCTTATGGGCAACCATATGTCCAGGTTTGCCTGAGAAAGTCCCAGTTTATGACTGCTTTTCTGGCATACTTATTAAAAGACCTTCTTTCTCTTTTAAAAATATCTTTATTTGGATCATAACTATATGGTCATCTTTAACATATATTAGAATACCAACGGTATTTCACATTTAGTTGTTTTCAATAATCTTTGAGAATCTATGGAGAACAGAAAAGGTATTGTGAAAGTTGTGATGAGCAGATGTTCTCATTTTCAAAAGTGGAAAGGAATACCTAGACTAAACAATATAGACTTGATAATCGGAGGGGCAGATTATCGTGATGACTTTGGGAGAGAGAAAGCAACCACTAAAGTGAACATGATTTTATAAAGACTAAATTAGGTGAGATCCACTTTAATTTCTTCTTTATTCAAGCTACTATAGTACATGTCATGGGATTTCGATAGACAGATTGAATCCGGATTTTTATAAGACCTCAGACAAAGATCCTCTTGATGTTCTTAGACACAAGGATAGAAAGAAATATGAATTGTCATACAGTTGGATAGATTTTAATTGGTTAAATTACTATTCCAAATAGTGTTGACTAATGTTCACTAATGAGCAACATTAACTCTGCCCTTGGCACTGTCCTTTTCAATATTTTTCTCACAATATTGGATTAAGACATGCTGATCAAAGTTACATCTGACACATGGCAATAGCAGATACTGAGCTGACAGTGTCAGGATCCAAAATTATCTCATTAGACTGGGAAAATGAGCGAAGAATTAAAAATTAAATTTCACAGTAGAAACAATTTCATAGGGAGAAATTTATTTTCCAAAAACCAATTGCACGAAAACAATGACAGGACATGATATTATATAGTAGCACATATGAAACAAAATAAAAGTTTTGTTGACTGAAAATCATAGTGTGGTGAGTTGGCCACTAAAGCATTAATATCAATAGCAAGAGGGAAATATATCAGTTCTACTCTAAGCCCAGCATGTCACACCCAAAATAACATGTTCCACTCTGAGAAACTCAATCTTAAGCAAGATATTGGCAAATTGGGAACCATGCAGAGAATAATCAGGATAGTAAATTGTAACAGTCTTTAAAAAAAAAATAATAAGACAGATTGTGGAATCTCAGAGGGAAGGGGTGGGAGTGGGAAGAGATTAACCAAAGAATTTATATGCATATGTGCAAACCCATGGACAAAAACAATAGTGTGATGAAGGCCTGAGGGGGGGGGGGGCAGTGCAAGGTAGAGGGGATCAATAGGGAAAAGAGGGAGACATCTGTAATACCTTCAACAATAAAAGTAAATTTAAAATAAATAAAAAATAGTAAATACAATAGTAATAACAAGAATAATAATAATATAGGTTTGCAGTCCTTTATCTACAGTTCTAAATTCCAAAAGTTAAGAAACCAAAAGAAGTTTAACTCAATTGTTGCCAATTGAAATAGGAGAGACAGTCTGTTTATAGCCTTTATCTAGTCCAACTTAGTGTACATATTTGTATATTTACTTGCAGAAATATGAATGTACTTGATTATGGGATTCTGTCCTATGCCCACTGGGGATATTACTTAATATCTCCATTTATCTCCATATATCCTTTTAAATAAAAATCTAAGAATAAAAATTTTAAATACATCTGGCCTCAATTATTTGGAGTAAAGGATTATGAACTAATAATAAGGATAACAATAATGATAATAATTACAGGATAATTGTTATATTAATATACAATATAAAAGTATACGATACGTAATAATACAATAGCATTAAAAATAATAGTGATAACAATAGCAATAATAACACCTAACCTGTGAATAGCACTATGTGCCACTCTGGGGTGGCAGCACCCAGGCCAATAAGGGCATCACCATGAGGTCAGGGCCCAAGAGCAACATGTGGCCATGAAAAGCAAAAGCAATAGACTGTCAGACTTCTGCCTCCCCTTCACCTGCTGGAGGCAGGATTCATGCCCTCTGTGAAATAAGTGCACCCACCTCATACCTGGGCAATTTAGGGAAAAGCCCATAAATGAGAGATAATGGACTTATGGGACATACAAGCGTTTCTTGCAATGTGAGTCCCTCTGAGATAGTCATAACCTGCACGAGGGTTTGGGACAAATTCTATGATATCACACAAAGAGTAGGCTTTACTGGGGGACGGGACACTTACACATGATGGGCTCGGCAAGAGAACACAGGGCCTGCTACCCTCCCGTTGTCTTAGGCGTGTGGGGCCTGAAAGAGCTGCGATACACAGTGTGGCCTGCTATTTCTTTTCTTTTTTTAAAAAATCCTCACCCAAGGATATATTTTTTATTGATTTTAGAGACAGAGGGAGGGGGAGAGATAGAGAGAAACACCTATGTGAGAGAGAAACTTCGATCAGTTGCCTCCTGTATGCTCCCCAAATGGGAATTGAACCCACAACCTAGGTATATGCCCTGACTAGGAATCGAACCCGCAACCTTTTGGTGTACGGGGTGACACTCCAAACAACTGAGCCACCCAGCCAGGGCTCTTTCTCTTTTAAAGGGCAAGCTCATGCTTGTCAAATTTGTCATGGTAGATATTGAGTTTTAATAACTGCTAAATTATTAGTTGTTATTTGGAGTGCTTTAATCCCTCCAAATGGGCCGCTCCAAATTCCTGCCTTCAGAATTGTGTCTTATACATGAAGTTTAAAGAGACATGAGTGGGAAAAGTAGACTCTATGACCTCTAAGATACTTTCCAACTCAGAGTGCCTTTGGTTTTATGAGATGCTCTGGGGAAGTATTGCGTATTATTAACATGTCCCCTAATCTTAGTTGGCATTCTATCAGCCTTCCTCGCTGATACCACACAGTGAATAGAGAACTTAAATATATCAGCACAGACCTTTGTCCTCAGTTCTATTAACTGATTCAGTGCAATATACACTGCAACCGGGTTAAGCATCGCTTCTACCTAACTCAAACATTACAATTCAATCTCTTCTGATTCTTATTCCTTCTTTCAACCCGACAGCCTCTTCCCATTTATTTCCTTCCCCGATTCATGCTTCAGACTCAACAAAATCCATATTCCAGCTCTACTGTACTGCTTCCCAGAGATTTGATAATCCCCAAATAGCAACAGAGTAGATTTATAGCTGTCTGTGTCATAACCATTGAGCACTGTAAAAGGTAATATGCTTCTCCCTCGTCATAACCCTTAAGTGCAGGTGGTAATGCTTTCTGTGGCTTATTTGTCATTCTTTCTCCCTTAAATAAGCAGGTACATTGTCTTCCTTCAGTGGGTACTCATGCCTCCAAATTTGTATCTATAGAAATGCTCACTAAGTTTGTATCTACATTCAAAGCATCTTAATGGTGCCAGCTTCACATTAGCTATTAGTCAGGCTGCTGAGTGGGTCAAACTTAGATTTCTAGAAAACCTACCAGATGCACTGTGTTAGACACCAGGGAAATAGATGTAGTCCACGTTGCATAGGCATTCACAATATAAAAACTCAAAATAACTATAATTTAATGTAATAAGTATAATAAAGAAAAGAGGTACAAATGGCCAGCCCAAGAAGGTCATGTGACAGGCAAACATGAGGAAACATTATTTGTTCTGAGCAAGTTACTATGGCAGCAAGAACAGCTGCTGATCATTTAGCCAAATTACATCAGTGAAAGTCATCTAGCAATTGCCATTAGATTTGTACATACCTGAGCACAAAATCGGGGTCAGGAAAAATAATTGAAAAGAAACAAATAAATGAGTCAGAGTTTTGATCACATTTTTAGGCAGAGACCAAAAGTTTAGTGTGTGCCATAAGTGCATGAATTGACGCGGGTCAAGCCTCAGGGTGGTGGGACAGGGGGATGAAAGGAACTTCTAGGCCAATCACCTGAGGTCAAAGGGCCTCTTCTTTTTTTCCAGTGAACCATGGCGTGAATGTGGGAAGTAGGAAGCACTAGAAGGACAAGCCATAGATGTTTAGGAATGATTAACATTCAACTGGTCAATTGATTCATGGATATGCTTTCTCCTTAATAAAGATATCAGTGGGTGCCATTGGTGTAAAACAGCAACAGTGATGAAACCCAAACAGGAGCAACACTAAGATTTGATATTTTAACACACTATTGTCTGTGTCCATGGGTTATGCATATATGCATATAAATTCTTTGGTTAATCTCCCCCCCCCCCCCATGCATAACCCTGGGACACAGACAATAGTGTGGTGAGGCCGTCGGTGGGGGGTAGGGGAGAGGTTTGGGGAAGAAGAGTCAACGGGATATAAAAGGACATCTGTAATACTTTCAACAATAAAGATAAGTTAAAAAGACAAACAAACATATTGCCCAAGGGTCAACTGTACACTGATGATTTAATGAAATCAACTCTGTCTCGCCTTTGATTTAAAAAAAAAATTAATAAAATTAATTAATTTAAACTAAAAAAAGATTTGATATTTAATATTGTGATGTGATCATTGCTCTTTGAAAACTGCTTCTGGGGTTAGGATTTGCATAGATCTAAAAAATGTTTATTAGCTTCTTTTTATATTTTGTTTTTTATAGTCAAGACCTATATAAGTTAATAGCTGATAGGTAGATGTAGACTAGAGTCCTGAATTCAAAGAAAAATAAGCAAATAATCTCACAGAGGAATCTGATTTTGAAGTACCTTTGGTCCTGTTGCAACTGTTGAGTAGCTCAAGCTCATCCTCCATAAAGAGCCATTGAGAGTTATATTTGTGTGAAGCTGGGAGAAAAATGTGTTGGTTCTGAAAGGTTCTCTGGGCAAAAAAAGGGGAAAATAACAATACTGTAAAAGAAAAATATCTTTATCTGAGCTTCTTAAAGCACTTTTAAGAAGTGGTTCTCCTCTTCCTGAAAAACTAAGAGCACTCCTTAGAAATATTCTATAAAAAAACACACCTTTTATTTTGTAAATACCCTTCCTTTAAGAGGTGCTCAGCTCCCTGGAAAACCTGAAGCATCTTCAGGGTGCTTGCCAGGTTGTGGCTATGGCTACATACAGTATCTCAATTTCAGGAAGACAGTTTTTCAAAATTGACTCATAGTGGGGGAGGGGAGGCTTCCCCCAGATCAAGCACTGGGTCTCTCCTCTATTGTTTTAAATTTAGATGATAAAAATACTATTGTAACAAGCCATTTGAAAACACTTTTTAATTCAGAAAGGTCTTTATGTGAAACTCTGTGAATCACTCTTATTAAAGTGTCTCATCTGAGTCCCTTTAACTTTTGTTCCTTCAGATTCCTGAGGCTTGTGCCTACACAGCTCTCCATTAATTTGTTTCTTCCTGTTTTCCTACCATTTTGTTCACTCAGCTTCTCTTAATAATTCAATAAAGATTATGTGCCAGGGTCTATGGTAGGAAAATAGAATTAAAAAGGTGAATAAAGCATGAGCCCTCCCCTCAAGGAGCTTATTGTCCAGTGGAGAACCCTCTGCTAGCCCATTTTTTATTACTCCAAAAGCTAATTTTTATAAAAATTATCATATAAAATGTGCATACTACAGGAAATCTTTCCAAAACTGATGTGCTACCTACTATTATTTTTGGATGCATGAACAAACAATTTAATTAAAATTCCCTCTGATGTGAAATTTTAATTGAGGATACATTAAAATAAAAATCACAGAATTTTAGGGCAGGAGGGCTCTGTAAAGATCTTTTAGGATAATGTTCTTGTCTTACTGATGGAAACACTGGTGCCTAGAGAGTGAAATAATTTTATTTACTCAATAAATGTAATCGGAGCATCATCCATATGCCAGGCACTGAAGTACAAGCTGTAAGTACAGTGATGAATGAGGTACACACTACTTGGCTGGGTAATAAATAATTGCACAAATAATTTAACTATAATTGTAATAATTGCTATAAATGAGAGGTAGAAGAGGCTGAAAGAGCACAAAACAGGCCGTGAAACCCAATCTGTGCATTCAGGGGTTATTCTTTTCAAAGGCTCTCATTCAAGATGGGACTTAAAGAGAGGGAGGCTCACCCCAGGTTGCATAGCTAGTGAGATGCACCACTGGAGCTGGAACCAAAGCTTCCTACGGCACAGGTGACACATCCTCCGCTATTCATTGGTGGCTATTTATTGTGCACCGACAATGAGCTTGTTATTCAAGGATTGCTCATGGGCAGTCCTGCCTGGCCAGCCTGTTCATCCTTCAGCAAGAGTGTGGACAATATATATGACCCACGCTTCTTTGATCAAGAAGCATTTAGCGCCCCATGTTGAAGTTTCCAAATAATCGGAACCTGTTGTTGAGTTATGTACCCTTAATGCCTTTTATGTCCAGAAAAATAATTATTAAATCAAATTTATTTTGCAATAGATGATAATTGAATTGAGGAAATGCAGTATATACATACACACTGAATATTTGTATGTGTATCTTTCCAATTATTTCTTTCTGAGAGTGAGGTCTTGCCTCTCCGTGCCATGTAATACAATCCATTGAATAATGCAAAGAAAGGAAGAAGAGTTTTAAATTTATAATTCCTGTAAGTAACCTCTTTATCACTAACATCCCCATTTTATCATTGTCTATCTGCCCAGGTGTACCGCTGACTAGCATGATTAATAGTGTGCTTTGCTTAGGAGGATGCCAGGATAACCAACTTTGTCCTGTTCACCCAGAAATATTTGTTGCCTCCAATTTTCTGGCAAAATGCAGGTACCATTCATTGTAATGAGCAGTCCCTCAATGCTTTTCAGAAGAGGCCATTCACCTGACACCTGGAATATTTGTTCCTCCTTATAATATCAATTTACCCTTATTAATTCCTATAAAAACACATGCAGAGACACAGACACAGAAACACACACACAGTGTGCATGCTTCTCAGTTACACTACCATCCTTCCCCTCTTTCCCCTCCTAGTTGCCTAAGATAAGAAGGAACATATTTTTAGAATTTAATGAGAAGTGCTTCTGGAACTTATAAATACGTACTTTAGAATTATTTGAAAGAACAGTGAGCAGGTTAGGTGGCCGGTTCTTTGACTCCTGAATCCCTGTATTTATTATGTCATATCTTCAGCAGATTCTGTGCGGAACAGGCACCCCTCCTCCCACAAACTGCCCTCCCTATTATTTTAGGATCCCCTGACAGGTATCTCATTATTTCACAAAAGTTGTTCTCTTACTGCTCTGTGGCAGCTGTCTTGCCTCCTTCCTCAGAGAGCTGCTGGTCCTCAATGTCCACTTCCAGTTATTTAGCCTATTATGGGAGCTGAATCTACCGCAGAGCTCTCCTGATGACCCCAAAGCTACAGGTGCTGCTCTGACCATAACAGCTTAACACAGGATTGCAAACTAGAGAGAAAGCAGCCTGGTGCTTATTCCTTATCAGAGCAAAGAAAAGCTGGCATGAAACTCAAAGATTTGGAGATCTGAGGAGTTTTCTCCAAACTAAAGCAATCGCCTGTCACAGAGCAGAGATCTTGTCTCGTTCCTAAGTATACAGAGTCCAGGCATCACGCTGACTCGCATTTACTTTCAATTCAATTGCTAGAAACATATTTTTAGAAGCAAAAATTGGTTCTCTCTCCAATGATAAGTTCAGGGGCTCATTCTCTAGAATGATCACCCCCTCCCCCAAATCCATATTCTGAATCAGAAATGATTGTGTATCCAGGCAGGTATTCCACAAAGATACACTTTTTAAAAACTCTGGAGATGATTGTTTTCTTTTCTCCTGTATTCACTATATTCATTATTTTTAGTCAATTCCCATGGATTATGCTCCCCCACTTTATGAATGTGTTTTACTTAGATTTTATGAGCTCTATCCCAACCCAATATATAGAAATAAATCTGCAACCATTCTAAATATAAAAAGCATTATTCAAAGCCAGGAAATTTCAAGACTAAACTCAATACCCCCTTACTAGTTCCCAAAGCATCTTTGAATTATGGCATCTTTCTCAGAACCGATCTTCTTACCCTATAAATACTTGTACATCTGCTCACTTTCCCTCCTACACTAGCTGATGCCTTAAATCAGAGCTAGACATTATGCACTGCTGTATCCCGACTCTACCAAGTGCCTGATTCATAATAGGCACTAACTAAATGTCTGTCCAGGGGCTGCCTTTGAATGAATGAATGAGTGACTAATAACTCCACAGCTTCGCTTTATTGAAGACGTGATACAAATCAGGCATTGTGTTGGACAAGTTTTATAAGTGATCCAATTTAATTCTCATGATGCTATAGAGCAGGTATCATTATCCCCAATTTGCAGATGAGCAAACAATTGCTTAGAGAGAGTAAGTGACCTTGCAAAGTCTTGGAAATGACAGCTACAATTTGAACTCCAGGCTGTCTACTTTAAAACCCGCACTCGTATTCACTAGAACAGGGGTCAGCAAAATATTGATCTGCACTCCTTTCACCTGCCACTGTTTTAGTAAATGAAGTTTTTTTTTGCAATAGCCTGGCCCATTGTCTCTGGCTGCTTTGGGGCTAAGAAGAGAAAGTTGAGTAGTTGCAATAGAAACTGCCTAGCATGAAAGACTGAAAGAGTTATTATCTGGCTCTTTATAGAAAAATTGTGTGATCCCTGCCCTAAGATTTACAGAAGAAACAGACCACAGGGGTGAGAGGAACTGTGAAAGAAAAGCAGGGAATCCTGCCCAAGTGAGAGTCTTGGTTTCCATTTTTGCTGATTGCACAATTCTCTCCTGTTCTCCCCTCCAACACAACTGAGTTATTGTGGGATTGAAAAACACCGAGGCAAGGCCTTAATTAAATTCAACCAGCATCAGGTTAATGTTGCCTTTCTCACTTTCATCCCTGTCTGGTGCCATGGTTAGCTCCTTCCCACGGAAGCCTCTGATATCAAGGTGAGAGCAGCTAGAGAGCTGAAACTCTTGTTAAACAATTAATTAGACTTTCAAAGGGCAGAGATAAGGTAATCACATTCTTCTGCTATTAATGTAAACTGTGAAAATATTTCAGAACTGAATAAGCCTTTCCTTTTTTTCTTTTTTCCTGGCTATCTCTTTTCCCCCTCCCTACATCTTCAATTATTTCCTTCATATCTCCACTTACCTGTTAATATGTAGATCTTAATAAGTGTCAAGCATCTGTTGTATTCATTAAATAAAAGTCAATGCTCCTTTCTTAATATTAAACTAGGGATTTAAATCAGTGACATGTGATATATGATATAAAGACAAGATATTTTTGCCAAAGCAAGGGCCTGAAAATTGACTGATTTTGTTGGAAGGGCTTATAGTCTTTGGATGATGGGTAGGCAGGTCCTTCTCTCCCACTCCTCTTTATATCCATGAATGATGTGTTCATAGTAAAGTCCTCCTGGGGAAAAAAATAAATTTGGATTGGATGGCCTTTTCTTTAAGAGAGTTCTAAGGTTCTTAGATAACTCAAAATAAGGCCAGACAGTAAGAAATTGTGATCTCCATAAAAAAAAAAAAATGCATTGGATTTTGTCACTAATGTATTCTGCATCGCCTAATGCAATGCCTGGCATGTAAATATTTGTGTATGAAGGGAAGGTGAGCAGGAAGGAAAAGAAGAGAAAGCATGGGATGTGGGAGAATAAATGGAGGGGAAAAAGAGAAATAGAAGATCAGAGAGAAAAACAAAAGAGAGCTCTTCAGGTCATGCTCACCAAAATGGGAGTGGAGAGTCGAGGTGGGTATTCTAGACCTAGCCCCCAATTCTTGGAGGGGAAAGCCTGGAATCCCTCCTGGTATCATGGGCTCTGCTAGAGGAAATGGCCCACTGTGTTCTTTATCACACTTGGCTCCCAGGGACTTTTGCTGTGACTGGCTTCTTTCCAACATGATTCTTTAGAAGAAAATGCCCTTTCACACTTTGATGGATGAAGTGTTATGGGAGTCGCAGAACTCTGCACTTGGGGCAGAGGTGTGCTTAAGCAATACCCTGAAGTTATCAGGAGAAGGTGGCTTGGTTGTCCCCCATTGCTGTAAGCCTGTCAGGCTTTCACAGCCCTGGATTATACCAGGGGCAGCAAAAACCAGTAAGTGGCCGGTCCAGGGGTAACGTCTGCAGAGTTTGGCCCAAAGGGTTCTGTTGTTTTCCAGCACAGGGAAACAGATCCATGGCAAGAGGGATGGGTTCATGGTAAAGTGTGACCAATACTGCAAATTCTCAGGATTATTTGGGTAGAGAAAGTCTGGGTAAAGCCTGGGTTTTCTACTATATTGAGAACTAGGAACCCACTCACCTTGTGTTCTGTGTATGTTGTTAGCCTTCTCATGTGAGTCAGAGGTTGTTGAAGTCTAAAAGCTTGGCACTTTCATGTCACCATGAGTGCTTTTCTACACTGTGATCTCAGTGGAAATAGTGCACCAACATCTAGATTAATTTCCTTCAGTCCAAAGAGATATGATAAACCAGGCAGACATCTCTGGCCTGTTGTTTTCCCTATCAGGATGCTTATCACACTACAATTACAGTAGTCCAGCCCCACCAGTTTTCATTTTTTTATAATTTTTTAAAAATATATATCTTTATTGATTTCAGAGAGAGGAAGGGAGAGGGAGAGAGAGATAGAAACATCAATAATGAGAGAGTCATTGATCGGCTGCCTCCTGCACGCCCCCTACTGGGGATGGATATCACAGCCCAAGCATGTGCCCTGACCAGGAATCGAATCACGATCTCACAGATCATAGGTCGATGTTCAACTGCTGAGCTACACCGGCCAGGTGCTATAATTTTTAAAATAAAAAAATACAACAGACATAATGAAAACTGAACAACTCTTAGTCATACACCTTAACAAATGATCATGAAACAAACATCTGTGTAATCACCACGTGGGTTGGTGGTAACACCGACACCTTCACCCGCCTGCACCTCTTCCCAGTCACAGTATCTGCTCTTGGCTAAAGATAACAACTCTGACTTTTAAGATAATGCTTACCTTGACTTACTTTTTTATCATTTTCACTTAAATGTACATCCCTAAAGTTTTCAGTTTAGTTTGCCTATATTTTTTATCTTTATGTAAAGAAAATCAAACTTTTTCCTTTCTGTTTGAACTTTGTATAATGGAATCAGTTCATCTGCTTGGCTACTTTTGATTTTGCTTGTGAGAATCACCTTCACTCTGTTCAGTATATAGACACACTATAATTTGTGTATCTGTTCTAGTATTGATGAACATATGGGGTATTTCTAGTTTGATTATTATGCAAAGTATTGCTATAAATATTATTTTGTATATGTCCTGCAACAGATGGATGTGTATTCCATTATGTATATAACTGAGTGGAATTGGTATGCCTGTCTGGTTTACAGAGTAGCTGCACCAATTACATTCCTACCAGCAGTATATGAGAATCCCTATAGTTCAGATCCTTGCTAATATTTGATAATTCTGTTTTATTTAAATTTAGACATTCTTAAAAATAGATATTGCTTATTGTGGTTTTAACTTTCATTTTCTAGGTTTCTAATGGGATTTAAAATCATTTTAACTATTCTTTTCTTTTTATTACTTGTGAAGTACATATTCAAATTACATATTCTTTTTTTGGGGGGGGAGGTTCCTACCTTTTTCTCATGGGATCATGGGATTTTTTTCTTAATTGGTGTTCCAAAATATGTACTAATACTTTGTGTGTGTGTGTGTGTGTGTGTGTGTGTGTATAATATTTTGTCCCATTCCTTGGCTTGCCTTTTCATTTTCTTAATGCCCTAAATCCAATAGAAGCAGGCATAGGTTTTCGTGGAAGGTTCTCTGATAGACATATGTCAGAGTACTGTTGAATACAAGGGATTTGTCAATTAAATCTAGGAGAAGCGGGAACCCAATAAAGTTAAGATCAAGATAAATCTTGAAAAAATACATTCATAGCTTCCTGGGAATTAAGGGAGCTTCCCCGAATTCAGAGAAATGAGAGCAAAGATAAAGAGAACACAATCAAAGCTTCACAGATGATATTTTGGGAGTAAATGACATTATAGAGGAAAAATGGGTAATAGAATAGCAAAGGATTAAAATTTGATAACCATATTTAGAAGAGCTGTCATTTAAAAAAATGAGAGAATGAGACAAGACATTTGAAGCGTGGTCCTTGAAGCAGGTAGAAATTCAGGTCAAGTGAGGATCATTAACAAATTCAACAGCAGAACCCTACCAGATGTGATGTCTAATTTTATGTGTCTGCTTGTCTAACTTATGGCATCCAGTTATTTGGTCAACATCAGTCTAGATGTTACCATGAGGCATTTTTTAGTTTTAGTACATTTTGAGTCAAGCAGATTATGCTTCGCAATGTGGTTCGGCCTCCTTCGATCAGCTGAGGCCCTTAAGGGGAAAGACTGAGGTCCTCAGAAAAGGAAGGAATTCTGCCTCCTGGCTGGCTTTGGACTCCAGACCCCAGCAACTCTCCCCAGCCCACCAGGTCTCTTGCTCAGGTAACCTACCCTGCAGATTTTAGATTTGCCAAGCCCTACAATCATGTGAGCCACTTCCTTCAAATAAATCTCTCTCTACAAATGTATACACTGTATTGGTTCAGTGTCTCTGAAGAACCCTGACAAATATACCAGACAATCCAAAGATCCTAAATATACCCATGTGAATGCATGGTTGAAAAGTTTAGGAGCACGGGTTATGGTAATTAAGACAATTGAAGCAATATGATGCTTGGGTTAATTTCAAAAGCAATAAGAAAAACAGGAGAAATGATGTGTTTAGCATTAAAGTTCTTGAGAGAAGTAAGCATTGTAAATAGGAAAAGTGATTCCAACAGGAATTGGAGGAGTGGTGCACAGAGATTGTATAGATCTTAAAGAAGAGAAATTGCTATGTGATGGTGGAACAGGGGTCTCGGTGCAAGCAAATACTGCGACTTCTCTCTCTTGTCTATAATACAGCTGAGAGAACAGTACGCTTGGCTGAAGAAAGTTTTCAAGAAAGGTATAATTATCATCCCTTCAGTGATCAATAGAACACCAGGTATAATTTTAATAACGTACATGAAGTCTCTATGATTTAGAAACATATTTGCTCTTAAACATTCCCTATGTTTTAAGAAAAGTTTAAAGTACAGAAGTGTGGTTGTCTTGCAGTGAAATACAGCTCTGCTGGATGGCAATGAAAGTGAGTTTACAAGTCGTGGATAAAAAGAAGAAAATAGAAATTTGACAGGCATTGTAGGCAATCAGCTTTGGAGTCACAAAGATCTGGGTTTAAATTCTGTACTCCTTCCTCCTTGCCCCATAACACACACACACACACACACACTCCCAACTTGTGTGGCTATAGTGTGTGAAGCAGAATTTTCAAAAAGTGGCCCTCAAAGCTTTCCCAGTCCCCTGAACAACAAAATAGCTAGAGTTGGGCACTCTCCCCTTTCTTTGGGGATGGGGCTACAGTGTTCTCCCCACCCCCAGGAGAGAGACTGCATCTTCCAATGGGTTCCAAGGTCCCCAGATTCTGAACAGCTGGCTTCTTTGTAAACTACAGTAAACAGCTGACAAGCTAAATGCAGGCTTCCTGCAATCTGAAAAAATCTGCTTGCGGTCTTGATAGTTGCTTATCCCTTCTCTCCTTAAGAAGAGAGAGCCGTCTGGGGCAATGTTCTCCACTGGAAAGGAAGCCCACTCTGTATCCAGCAGGGGCTTGGCCCAGGTTCAGCTCTGTGGGATGAGAGGCTCCAGGAATGTGCTCCTCTCTTACTGGCATCAGCTTGTAAGAACGCCCAATAAAGCCTGTTCCTTGACCATGTGAGTCTATAGCATCCATCCGGAGCCCTGTTGCACAGCGTGAGCTGAGACAGGTGACATCCTAAGCTTTGGTACCCTCATCTGTAAAATAGGAATTATGCCAACTACAAGAATGAGTTCTTGTGAAGGCCAAGCAAGATAATGTGTTTAAGATGCTCGGCACAGGGCCTGTTTTATAAGGCTAATAGAAGAAAATTTAGTTATGGCCAAAATAATTAAAACCAAATAGCCTCAATTTCCCAATTAAATGATAATGCCATGGTTCTGGCCTCAGCAAAATCACTCTCTAGATAGTTGAATAGAGTGTGGGGGGGGGAGTGGGGGGTGACTGGGGTGAGGGTGGATGGAAAGGATATTTACAAAAAGAGAGGGACTGGAAAGAAGACCTCCCTCTGCCAATTTATCCCACTAACAGTTGTAGATTGCATTCTCACTTGTAATAAAGACCCAGTATCTACTTTCTCCATGTTTGTGTATATACATACTACTTATGTACATATCAAATATGTGAGCTGGAGTCTTTAAATGATCATGGGCAAACCTGTTGCTATATGACAACTCTGGGACGATGTATGTATCTATAAGAGTTGTTGGATTGATTAAATACCATTTAGGGTGGGTGTTTTCCTCTGTTTAAGATGACATGGACAGAAACCTGTGAAGCTGGAGATTCCTTACAGAGCAAGTTATTATAAGAAAGATGGCCTGAGGAAAATATGAAAGAAGCTCTCATTGTGTAAATAAAGCAGTCAAAGCAAAATCAAATTCTAGGCCTCAACTTCTGGTATTGGAGCTGCTTCTGCATTTATTGTTCCTGTAACAATAAGGCCAGAAGGACCAAAACTTCAGGTATGAGTTAAGACAAATTGGAGTAGTGAGACTCCACTTGGGACCATTGAGATACACCTGCATGTCTGAAGGGCTAAAAATGGGGCCTCAGGAAAGAGAAGGTGACCATGCAAACAGGAGACTAAGAGTGGAGCCGTCAGCCCCTTCTTCAAGAAGGGAGTTGGCTGGGTAGAAAGAAGAGGCACTAAACACCACAATACTTCCTACAGATTTGACAACTCATGGGATTCTACTTAATCAGAATATAATCCTGTCAACTACTCAGATCTGTCAGACCTTTAAAATGCAAATGGAACCAAGAGTAATGAAAATCTTTTTTTAAATCAACTGCTATTTAGGTCTGAGTGTAAAGAATTATATGAAGCTTTTATTCGATGGCAGTTGTGAAGTGGATGGAAAGAAGACCAGAGCTCTGCAGTTCTGAGGGAGGGAGAAACAGGTTGGGAGGAGAGGGAACTGGGGATGGAAAGGGCAATGCTGCCCAATCCCAAGGAGGAGTCAGGTTTTTCCTGAGAGAAGGACCTGGGTGCAGGATGGGGAGGCCTAATAAACACTTTCTGAAGAGCAGCCAGTCCTCCTGATTATCACTAAAATCATTAAAACACCTCTAAATACTAGACTTTTCATTTTCACGTTGCCATCTTTGAAGTTCTGCTATAATTGGGTTGAACTCTGGAATAATGACAGACATACAGGCTGTAGGATGAGAGATAAAAAGAATGGTAAGAAATGCCTACTGTTGGTCCCAAAGGCCTCTAATGTGTCACCCACCATGGACAGTGACTCTAAGGCCACTCTCTATGTCCTTGCTGTCAACATTAGGTGATGTGTGTTACAGGTGTTAAAAAGGGACATGTCTATCTTTAGGACACAGCATTATTCTCTACTTGGAAGGTGTGTTCGATATGCCACCCTGGGAAGATTGAACCCTCCCAGCAGCACATAATGAAAAAGTACTCGATCACTGAGCAATAAACTGAGAGTATTGCAGAGTCTCAAAGACAACACACAACATTACTTCTCTTAACTGCAGTGTATAGAATTTTACCCCATTTATGCTGCTCTAACTGGGGTGGGGAACACACTTGACTTTTCTGTCTTCCCCACCATGGAAGAGTTCCTTACTAACTTTGGATTCAGTTACTGTTACTAATTTAACTGAGTTTTTCCTTCGGGAGTTGATTCCTATCATATGTCAAATCCTAAAAAGGTAAAATAATCACCTTCCAAAAATTAATCTTCTAAAACAGATGTAAGATCAGAAAATTAGTAGGTCATACTTTATGGGCAAATTCTTTTCACAGCTAATTTTTTGTTTATCTGTCCTCATTAAATTATTTTAGGTGAAAGACTGGTGTTTCCCTCTCCCTGCTTGACCACTCTAACCCTCAATGGGGAAGAGTTGGCTAGAAGAGGAAATAGCTTAATAATTGCCGAAAAGTTCACTAATGTTAATTAGATAGACCACCTCCCCTAAAGATCACAGTAGTTGTTTACTAGAATAACAAAAGACAAAACGGGAAACCAAAATGTCAACATGGGTAAAAAAAATCTGCTAATTTATTGGAGGTTGGTGGATAATAGGAAGTGCTATATTAACATTATTCTTCTGTGATCCATTTTCAGCCACATCCTTTCACTAGCAATGTTTATTTTCCTGATTTTGAAAGTAATAAATGCCCATCGTGGGAAATCAAGGAGGTAGAAAAAAACACAAGGAAACAATAATAATTAGCAACAAAGCTGCCAACCATGTATACTCAAGGTAGTGGATCAGCATTCTTCTTCCAGTCATCCCGTATATATAAGTACCGTACATCACACTGCGCATACGCTTTGCACTTTCTACTTATAAGGATGTTCTCTTTTATTGACTAATTATAATCTTAATGCCTGTATTAATTCTATATTATTGAAATTTCTGTACCCCCTTTTAACATAAAACGCTTCAATAAAAATCTTTATGCACAGATATTTTTAATTTCAGATTGTCACAGTAAAATCCCTGGAAGCAGTATCTCTGAATCAAAGGGAAAGGAAAGAATAGCTGACAAGTTAGAAAGTTTGCTTTATTTTATAACCTATTTAATCTTTTGCTAGCCATATAAGAGAGCACTCTCATCAATCCAAAATATTTCTTTGGAATATATTTTCTAAAATTCAATAAGTGAAAACTGTTTCAAACTATAATGCTTCATCAATTAACTTCTGAAGCTCAATAGTTTTCATAAACATCAAGTGTAGTTTCTTTGGTGAATTATTTGAATATGTTCTTCGATGACTGATATTTTAAGATTTTGAGGGAGTTTGTTAAGACATGTATGACCATTGTAAATACTCAATATATTGTTTTCTCTTATATTTGAAGCAAATATTTCTCCCAGCTATTTTTTTCTTAACTTTGTTCATAGTGTTTAAGCTTTGTATTTAGTTAAATTTATTTTTATTTCCCTATGTATTTTTTTCCAGTTTAGAACTCCCTCTTTTATTGATTACATATGCACTATCTATAATTTTTAAATAATTGAATTATGGTTTCCCATGCACAAAATACCCTGATCTGATCCCACTGGAATTATACTAGTTTGTAGTTTTAGGTGAGGGTTAAACTTGAGTCTTTTTCAAATAGGAAAATGAGTTTTCCCCCCAGAAATTAAATTATAGTATATTCCAGAATCTACTTCTGAATAAACCAGTTTGATTTTATTTTTAATATGTCCTACAGATTTTTTAAAAAGTAAAAAATTGCTTTTTGACTGCTATTGTTAAAATTAAATGAAACTGAAACTTGTTAATGAAATTAGCTAACAAAATTTTCCACTGCTGACCAGATATTATAAAAAATCATTGAACTTATCATGTTTAATGGTGCATAGATTTTTCCCAAGCTGGATAAGTGTGAAATAGAGTGTAACCAAATGATTTGAGTGTAACTTTGATTAAACTTTCCAATGTTGGAAGACACTTTTAATGGAAGCTATTATCTATATTTATAGCAGTTTCATTTTTTATTTCAGCTGTTTCTTACTTAGTTTTTTAATTCTTTTTTTGCAATTGATTTGTGAAGTATTCCATTAAATTGCCTTATAACTGTCATACCTATGGAATATTCTTAGCATGACTTAAAGTGTTGAAGAAAGCTCTTGAGTGTTAAAATATACAAGTCTCATTTTAGATCTCTGTTTCTCATCTGGATTCTGCTTAGACAAACCTGGTTAGACTTAATGATGCTTTCAGGCATTTATTATTAAATTATATAAGTCTGAGTCATACCTATGATATATATTTGCCTTCTAGGTTCCTTGACTGGACTAGATAACCACGCAATTCTTGTCCAGCTCCAAAGTCCAGCCAAAGCATTTAATCTGGCCAATAACAATGGTCTCTTGCCTTGATAATGTCATGTATCTTGTAGGTATAAGCTTAAAAATGGAGAAACAGATGTTGAACCTTAGCCTTTGCCTGCATCCTGGTCTTGCCTCATGAATCTTCTTTGGAAAATGTCATGGTTTTAAAGTCTCTGCCTCTGTTTCTACCAGGCTGCCTGGACAAGGGGACTTTTTTGGGAGAGAGTAGAATGGGATAGGGAAGGGAGGGATTGAGATGCCTACATTCAAAAATAACAATTTCTAAGCAGGTTGGTACATCATGATCTATCAAAATACTAGGTTAGTAATATATGAAAATATTTGTAATGAAATTATATTTTTATCTTAAATAGAATGAGAGGAAAATTATATACAGACTGCTATCTTGTACAATTTGGGAAATACCTATGGTACTCTGTGCTAAGAACTATATTATGTACTAGAGACAAAGGGTTAAAAGATACAGTCCCTGCCCCAGAGTGGCTCACAGCGTGGTGAGCAGACTGACTAGGAAACAGTGCAAGAGCGATGAGAGAGAAGCGCTGAATGATAGGGAGCAGATGGAATGGATGCCCAGCTCAGACTGTAAACATCTGGAAGAATTCCTGGAGAATGTAACCTATGAACTGAATTTTAAAGCAAGAGAATTTCAGGAAGACGAAATAGCATATTAGAAGGCTCAACGCTGTGAGAAAACAGCCCATGTAGGGCCCTTAAAGTTTTCCAGCAAATGTCTGAATTGGTCAGTGGCAAGAGATGAAAATGAAGGGCTTTACGGGGCCAAATGATTCGGGTTCTTATATGTCTCGCTAAAGACTTTGGATTCTATTCTAAGCCAATGGGGACATATTGAAGGATTTTTAGTAGTCAAAGGGTATGATCAGATTTGCATTTAAAAAAAATGTCTCTGCCTGCAGCTGTGTGATTGCAGAGGGATAAGGGAGACAATGGCACAAAAAGAACAGAGGACTATTCCTGCAATTCAGGTCCAAAATTATGAGGGTTAGCTCACCCTGAAGAAAGAAATTAAAGAGCTAAGGGAGTCAAAATATGCTTGTTGACTATATGGTTGAGGAAACAGGGATAACGTATGTCTAAGAATATTCCAGGTTTTTAGTGTTGGCAACCAAGTAAAAGGTGAAGAGGAAGCGAGAGTGTGAGAAGAGATTTCACTGAAGGTAGGTGCAATTAGCTTGAGTTTCGGATCAAACGTACAAATGCACATGCAGGTTCACTTGTCGCCTAGGGTGAGGTGAGTGAGGGGAGCAAGGCACTCAACTGGATGCAAATGTTAAAGGGGGGGGAAATCCCTCAGTAACTAGGACAAATACTTCTTTAATGAAAAATTTTTTAAGAACCAGAATTAAGGCCAAAATCTGTGAACAAAATATCAAAATGTTACCTAAAGGCTGTGCCACCATACCAACTCACACTGGAGCTGAAGGAAAATTGGAAACACTTATTTGGTACACAATGAAGCGGTGACAGCTACAAGCCCCCCATGCCTTAAAGAACTCTGTGATCCAGAGATCAGATCGTACCAGACAGGCAGGAGTTCTAAAGGAGCCTGTTTTTTGTGGGTGTTTTTCAGCTTTATTGAAGTATAATTAAGAAATAAAATTGTCAGATATTTACAGTGTACATCATGATGATTTGATACGTGTATGCATTATGAAAGGATTCCTCCCACCTAGGTAACTGACACAAAAAAATGCTTTTCTTTCTTTCTTTTTACTTTTCTTTTATGAGAGAAGAAAGTTGAGTATGTTTATTTTCTGAGCTGGCTTTGGAGGAAGGGTGTTGGGAGCAAGACATCAGGGGAACACCAGGAGAAAAGGGGCTGGAGGGAAGGGGGTGGAGGTGGGGGCTGATATCCATAAATTAGTGAGTAAAGGTTCAGAACTAAGGGAGTTTCCTCTTAGGAGCTGAAAGTGAAGAAAAGTACTTTTATTGCCTGAATAATATATCATCTCATGTCCCGCCTGCAGGCCATTCATTCCTTTTCTTTTGAGATGTTTATAACATTTATTAACAACTTCCTGCATTTCTCCTTTATCCTCAAATTTAGAGGAATTATTATGCATTACTTATCTTCCTATAATCCTCCTCACGAGTACCAATCAGCAGTTACTAATGGGAAGATTTAACAAGGCAAGCAGAACAAAGAAACATTAAAAACACTGTTTGATGAAAATAATAGAAGTGGTGCTTCAATGCTAAGCTGGCTTCAAAAATGCTCCTCCCCAACCTTCAGGTGGAAACTATACTCAAGGCCGGATCCCCACGTTCACCACAGTCCTCACCAGGGCGATTTTTCCAGAAAACAGATCTTGTATTTTAGGAATAAAATATCTACCAAAAAAGGTGAAAAACAATGCAAGGAAATGCAGTAAATGTTTGTTATTTGGGAAAGTGAGTTATTCCTTTGTGTCCTGCTATCGTCGGAGCTAAGTTCCAGAGGTTTACTCTAATGGAGTAGACTGCAGAGCTGCCCCAGAGCTCCTTCTGAAACGTGCTAAGCACTCAGGCTGCCAAATTAAAGGAGTCTCTGAGGCTGACCTTCTCTGGTCATCTTTAATTAGGCAATTCTCTGGTGAAAGTCTCACAGTTAATTTTAAGAGCTGCTTTTCCCTTACAGTAAATGAAAGGGGAATTTTTAAAGTGTATGTAGTGCCTTGATCTTAGTTATAATTCCATTTAGAGTAGTTTATTAGGATTGAAATAAAGCAAAATTGTTTTATTTTCTCCTATTTAAGGAAAACTAAGCAAACAAACATACATATACAGGAAAATTAATGTAAGAGATGCATATCTTTTATAATATAATGTTTTATCAATATTCAACTTATATTAAGATTACTTTTTAGTTGCATTCATGTCACAAAACACTGCAGGCGTATCCAGGTCAGTATTTGCTACTCTAAACATACTCTATGCCTTTCCACCTCTGGGATGGAGTTGGGAGGGAGACCGTCATTATTTCCCATCCCTGGAATGTCCCAGACTTCTCTGCCTTTTAATACTTCCTCCATCTGATGCTACCTACTTTAAACTTTTCTTAATCAAGCCATTTTTCATTAATTTAACAAACAGCTATTGACTGCTACAAGTCAATGAATAAAACAATGAAGCAATAAGTTAATTGATCAATGTGGGCGGATTCTATGAGTTCCATATCTTTATAACCCCAATAGAGCCTGTTGTAGCACCTGAAACATTTTCAGGCCAAATAAATACTTACCGAATTATTAGTTACATGTACATTGCACAAACTGAAATACATTTATATTTACTTCAAGTAATTATCCCTAAGTTATCATTTTAGCTCTTGAGAAGGAAAGGATATATTTCTAGCATCCTGATCTTTAAAGTCTGGCACTTTTTCTGTAAAGGTAAATTAACTTTCTTCTGAGTGTGGTGGGAGAAGCTGGTAGATAATTTCTGATGTCTGGTTTTATAATAGGGTGGGTTGCTGTTCCCAAGGTTTAGCAATCACTAGAACCTGAGGGACTTTTATCTAATCTTAACCTTACACCTGACTGCCAAGCAGAGCTAATCACTTAACTTCCAGTGAATTAATGGAATCCTCTGTAACACACGATTGCCATCAAAGGACTTGAGAGGAAAAGACTAATGATAGAATGACAGTAGATTTAAAGATTCAACAATGCTGTCAAAATTCATGGCAAAGCCACTTTCCACACTTTCCCTCAATTGTAACTGTACTGCTTTTCTGAGGATTGAATTCAATAAAAATAAGCTTATAAGAGCTCTGTAGTGCTATTTTGTATCTCCTGGATTGATGCCAAATGTAAATCCCCTCGCTTTCAAAAAAGTAAAAGGTAAAGCACTTTGAAAATTCATGATGTTTTCATTAGATGCCCAAGGACTGTGAGCTCTGATAGACAAAACACCCCGCCTATGATTTTTGTAAGACTGCTAAATAAAAAAGCAATCCATAGATGTATTTTTATCACCTTCTTTATCTTCTATTTCCTCTTTCATTTTTCTATTTCATTTTGAATTTGACTTTTATGTTTCTGCATCTGAGTTTTTCCATTGCTGAAGCAATTGGAAGTTTTTTGTAGGCTCCCGAGTGCCATTTTCAGTGTCTGATGGGCTTCTCCCTTAGGTGTGTGGCGAACAATTCTTCACAGGCTCCAGACAGGGAGCCAGAGCGCTCCCTAAGCCCACCGGGAGCTTGCTCGCCTGGGCTGGCTGTACCTTTCTAGCTGCAATGCACAGTTTTGGGGGCAATGAGGACAGTGATGGAAAGTGTTTCTCAGACACATAAGACCTAGGTCTATTGAAAAACTGATTTTTTTCCAGACACTGCAACATCTGTTCAGGGTAAGTAGGCATCTCTGCACAAGGAGATAGAGAATGTTAACTGAACTGGCGTTGGGCCCACAACCAAGGTGCACATTGTTCAAAGAGTTAATAGTGTTATTTTAATAATCTGCTTAATTTATTTCTTTGTTAGTTTAAGACAGAGAGAGCCCGGCTGGGCATGGTTCAGCGGTTGAGCGTCGATCTAGAATCCAGGCGATCGGGGTTCGATTCCCGGTCAGGGCACATGCCCGGGTTGCGGGCTCCATCCCCAGTCGTTGGGTGCATGAGGCAGCTGATCAATGACTCTCTCATCATTGATGTTTCTATCTCTCTCTCTTCCTCTCCTTTCCTCTCTCTGAAATCAATAAAGATATATATTTTTTTAAAAATTTTTAAGAGAAAGAGAGAGAGACATTGATCTGTTGTTCTGCTTATTTATGCATTCATTAGTTGATTTTTGTATGTGCCCTGATCGGGGATCAAACCTGCAACCTTGGTGTATCTGGTGCAATCCTGAAGCCAGCAGTTGGGACAGTGGCTTCCTGATTCCCCAGCTTCCTGATCAGGCACATCTGGTGGGCCAGGTTTTGGGTGGTATTCTTGGATTTACTCTTGGAGGCCCAAACTAGAGCTATTCCTAAGCCCTTCCAAAAAATTGTAAGCACTGATTTTAATAAAGTTAAAATTATTTCTGCTAAAAATTGAGTGGTTTTGTTGTCTGTCAAAGAATGCTAAGTGAGAAAGACCTAAAGCTTGAAAAGGAGTCATATAAGAAGAAATCAGAAAAAAAATTTAGGCAGAGAAAACAGATGCAAAGGCTAGTGAGTTGGAAAAGAGGGTGGCTTGTTCAAGGAATAAAAGATGAGTGTTACTGTAGCAGAGTGAACAGGTGGAAATGGGAAGAACAATATTCAGTGGGAGACAGATACTGACTGGATATCCAAGGGACTGTCCAGAAGAGTTGTAAATAAGAGTGTATGAAAGAGCAGTTTTCCATCTAGAGGCCGCCTGAACCAGGTCACATTGTTTTAGCACAAGAGTCAGGAAAAAAACCTTCTGAGCACAGTGCACCGAAGCACATATTTTTTCATGTTGGTTATTATCAAAGGCCATTGGTAATTTCACTCTATTAACCCTCCAACCACATCCCCCCATGCTTTCCCCCAAATTCATGAATACTTCTTCAGATCTAGTCATTTCTGGAACTCTCTTCACCAGCTACCACTAGTAAGTAACTAAGTAAGACTGTCTGGTTATCTACAAGTCTCTTATTGTGTGTTTACTTCATATTTCCAACCCAGACGCATAACCCTGAGACCATAACTTCCAGTCTTCTCCACTTGCTGTACCTAGAGAAGCAGACTTGCTTTTCTTTATAAGCACATTGACAACATCACTAGACACCATGTGCCACGCCAGTCTTCTTGTTGGTCTGTTAACTTGCCAAGCTTATCCCATATGTAAGTTTAATCATCAGAATCATCAACATCACTGTGGTAATGGTTGTTTTCATGATTGGCATATGTTGAAAATTGATTATATCAGTCATCCTTTGAATTTTATCTCCACCTAAATATATTTGTGTGCCTGAAATCTTAACAGAGAGGATGTACACGGCTATATGTGTTGATACACCTATCTCTATATTCATATATACATGTATAGATATCTGTGCACCCGCCTAAGCAAATATGTGTATGTGTGTGTGTATATATATATATATATATATATATATATTTAAAAGTTAAACTAACATTTTGTCATGAATGTGTCATTTGATTTCATAGCCACTGAACATGTAAAATTTTTAAGATTTGACTATCTGAAAATATTGGAGAGCCTCAAAATACTTAAACATTCAACCTTCACCACTGAAAGAGAAAAATCTAGAGAAATAAATATCTTGGCATATTTATTCAGGAATGGTAGTAAATTAAGTAACCAAGGGACTATTTTCCTTAGAAATTGTCATTATATTAACTTCAAATATTTATTATTTTATAGATTGTCTAAATTGCAAGGGTTGATACTAAGTTTAATGCGACTCACCGAATATTTAGTAGGAAGAAGATGCATGCAATTGATTCCTGTATTTTCTTTTTGTTTCAATATCCATGTGAACCTGAGATAAATTACCTATTACACTGGGAAAATTTATAAAGTAGGTGTTTTAGTCAGGGCTCGCCAGAGAGACAGAACCAATAAGATGTTCTATTGCATGAATTGAATTAGATCATGCAGTTATGGAGGCTGACAAGTCTTAAGATCTACAAAGGTGAGCCAGCAAGCTAGAGAGCCAAGAGACCAATGGTGTAGTTCCAGTCCAAAGGCTGAAAGGCTCCAGATACAGGAAGCCAATATTTCAGGTCAAGTCTGAAGGCAGAAAAATATCCATGTACCAGTTCAAAGGCAATCAACCAAGAGAAATCCTCTCTTACTCAGGCGTAGGTCAGCCTTTTTGTTCTATTTAGGTCTTCAACTGATTAGGTGAGGCCCACCCACATTGGGGAGGACAATCCACCTTACTCAATCTACTGATTTAAATACTAATGTCATTTAAAAACACCCTCATGGAAATGCACATAATAACGTTTGACCAAATATTTGGGCACCTCTTGGTCCAGTCAAGTTAGCACATAAAATTGATCATCACAGTAGGCCAGTATTCACTCAGAGTGGAAGGTCTTTTGTCTCTACTTAAATTTCATATGTGAGGAAAAAAGCTAACATGAACATTTACTGCCACAGAGAGTATAAACTACTCTAATTCTGGTTAAAAAAAGTGTCATGTGCATTCTCCTGATATACTTCTTTCCAATGTTCCGCACCATTCAATATGCTTAAAACAAACCCAATATCTGCCATGTCTACGGTGATAGTGGATAAAATGCTCACTAAGGCCTTTGTCCTTGCTACTTCATGCCTACCTGGGAGCCCTATTGCCAATCTCTCTTCATAACAAAAATTTCTACATAATTACTAGATAAATCTTCCCCAAACACTGCTATCATCATAACCTTCCCGTAATCAAGAACTGACAATGACTCACCAGAGCAGCAAAGGCAGATTAACTTTCACCCCTACAAAGAGGCAATGGCCATTATTCTGTATTAGACATTTTATCTTAATTAAGAGTTAAAGTCCCTTTACTCACTTTCAGAATTTCATAGAGCAGTCAGAAACGTGAGCAAACTGGAAACAAGATGAGATCTCTAATGGCACATAGGGTGTGCATTCAAAGCAAACTGTCGGCCGTCAGCTGTGTGTGTGATGGGGGAGGAGTGTAATATCAGGGAATACTTCATTTAAGTGGTCTTTATTTCCTTCATCAAACATTTACTTAGCTTCTCCTATGCCCTAGGTCTAGGCTAGGCATTAGAATTTTGAAACATTAATGGCACAGCCCTGAACCTTATGGAGCTCAGAACTAGCAGAAAGTAATTCAATAAGAACAGCAGCCACTTACAGGGTGCTTTGTGCCAGACATTGTGCTCAGCATTTTATATGTGTGAAGTCATTTAATTTTCCCATAGCCCTATCAGATAGGTTCTCTCATGATCCCCATTTTACACATGAAAAACCTAAGGAACAGAAAAGTTGAATAATTCTCTCAAAGTCACTCACTAAATGGGGTATGGAGACTTTCAACCCCAGAAACTCTGACCCCAAAGTCGTGCTTTTGACCATGAAATTCTACTGTGAAATATAGTAAAGAAAGTTTGTCCAGAAGTATATGAGAGCCCAAATGAAGAGTGAACCCAGAAGTGTCTTCAAGGAAAATCTAATACCCCACCCCCTTTTTAAAGTATTTGTTTGTCTCCATACTTATCTCCCCAAACTCAATATTCAAATTTAATTAAACCAGGTTCCTGTCCATCTTCCCACAGCTAAAACTTTGCTCTTTCAGGCCGTGATCCACTAGTTTGTCACTTTTCTAATACTCTTTCAAGCCCATCCATTTGCCTTTCTATTACATTTCCTTTATAGATAATTGCAGCCAACTCTGATTTTTCTCTTTTCTGACTACACTTATAGGTTATTAGACTGACCATATATGACCATATGAAGTTGGTTATACTTCAACTCTTCTTTAAATTTTTCACATGCAAAAATCCTGTCATCTGAAACAGGTTTTATATAACTTTGTCATGAATATATTTGCATTCTCCAGGATAGCTAGACATGCACTAGGAGTTTAATAATTACTTATTTGATACAATGGAACTGGATTAGGAAAATTTAAATTTAGGCATGAAAATTGAATAAACATATTGGTTTTTCTTTTCTAAAACATTAGCCTACTTTCTTTTTCAAAACAGGTTTTGTTTTGTTTTTGTTTCCTTCCTTTCATATAATCAGTCTTATACCCTTCTCTGACTTTCTAGTCTAACTGGTCTAATTTAAAAATCATGTTGGCAGCAACATTTTCCATAACTATCTAGAATTATGAAGAAGTTATCCAAAAAAGTGCATTTGACACCTAAATTATTTCTCTACAAAAATGCACTGAAATTTAAAAGGAGATCTGATAGGATGGTAGTATCTACTGTTTTTCTATAACACCCTTTGCTCCCCCATGGCATCTACTTATCTCATTCTTCCAGACTGCCAAGGATGGGTGCTGCTAGGAAGTATGTCCACTATTCCAGTAACCCTTTCCTAAATGTCCCTGTAGCACGTCAGCTTCACCTCCACCCTCTGGTCACACACTCTCCTTTGTCCAACTCTCCTATTATATTTCCAATTCCATCTGTGCCTGTGCCCAGAAACTCCAAGAGCCAAGGTCCTTCTTTCTACCTGAGGATGTTTTTAAGGATCCTTCTACACCCTTACATAGAAAGAATATTTGAGAATGTTTTTAGATAGAAGATAAAGTATCAGTCAACAGGGAGAGACAAGAAATGGGAGTGATTGAGAAAGGAAAGTGTGAACTAGAAGAAGAATCATGAACATGAGCCGAGGGGTTGTTCTCGAAGCAAGTCCAGCAAGCTTGTTCCTCCATCACTGAATAGGGGTAATAAACATACCAAGGGGGGAGAAATAAGAATAAAAATTTCTTTAAAATTATTTTGAGGTAGAGGAAAGTAACCACGAGTCCCTAGAGAATCTAAACATTTCCCTTAAAGGAGTAGAAAATAAGACCATTTGCTTGAAGAGTGCAGCAGATGTGAAAAGACTTGAAGCCGCCTCCATGAGAAATGTCTTCGGGCATCTATAAAAAAGCTAATGATTGTGGTGCTAGAGCAAAGCACAAGCGCATCAGGGTGTAGTCACTGGGACGCTGGAGATCTCAGGCAATTCTGGGCAGGGAACAGGCAGGAAGCATAAATAATGGAGCTGATCCTGAAGGCAAGAAATTCGAGAAACTGGGAATGAAAATAATTGGCCCAGCTCACTGAGAGGTCCGGGCTTGGTAAGGTGGAGGGAAAACCAGGAGCCTGCTGGGTCTGCACATAATATGTATGTGAGCCACCCAGGGACAAGCGTGATGGGAGTGACAGCTCAGCAGACACAGTCATCCACTGCCTTCCTTCATGCGAGGTGAGCAGGTCAAACTTGACTGAGATATACAACTATGGACAAGCTTCCCCCAGAAAAGACAATTAGGAAAAATAAAGCAGGTCAGTAGACATGCTTTCTCTACACACAAATTCAGGACTTATATTTTTCAGTGTAGCCTTTATTTCCACTTGAAAAGATTGTGACAACTAGCATTCAGAAATGCATGTTTCCCTATCTTATATATTACCAACTCACATGTCTGTCAAAGGTAAAACTTATAAAGCAAATAAGTTATTCAAGCTAATAATCAGTCTGAAGTTATCAGTACTTTTGGTTAATATCTGAATTATTTTATGAAAAAAAATCTATTTACTTAGAAACCATACTGAAGATATAATTCTAAGATTATCTAAACTATTTTTTAATTTCTTGAAGTCACTCTTTCAAAATAACATAGCTGAGTGGATCCCTTAATTTGAACAGTGATGTTTTTCGAAATTTCAGTAGATTATTTCTATTTTCTCATTTTCCCAAAGGGACAACTAAGCTTGCTCTATATTGAGGAGTTAAACAAATGCATTCTTCGGAGACCAAGTGTGATTATACCTGACTAAGACCAGGTTCTGGAACAGGAGAAAAGATCTGATTCACAGAGGTTTTAGTTTTTCATTCAGAAAACTCCACAGCCTCGGGTGAGTCTGGTGGAAGAATTTGCTTCAGTCTGGTGGAAGTCCCTTTGCTGGTTCGAGGTGGAGGCCAGGACTGGCAGGGTAGTGTCTACACTGGCTATTTTACAAGGGCATGATGGCCAAGTGAGCCAGGAGTAGATGTAACAAGATGCAAACTCCAGACTTTCCATTTGTTTTCCACTTCCAGTCTCTAGAATTATTTGCCTCTGGGACCAGCTTTGTCATTCATGCTTCCTACTTCTCCCCTCCCCAGAATGCTCTGAAAGCACCAGAGTTCCAGTGTCTACACCTTTAGACACTGTGCCGTCCACTTTTATTTGGGTGGCCACTACAACAAAGATTAATTTCTTATAGGTGTTCAAAGACATTTCTCATGGAGGTGGCTTCAAGTCTTTTCCATAATCTGCTGCACTGCCCAATCAAATGATCTTACTTTCTACTTCTTTAAGGGAAATGTTTGGGCTCTTTGGGCTCATCTTTCATGTAGTTCCTTTTCTCTACCTCAAAAGAAAATTAATGTATAATCAGCATGATACACTGGGAGAGAATGGAGACACCTGGCTTCTGGAGTCAAAGAGATGTGAGTTCAATACCTAGATTAGCTATTTAAGTGGTTAGGAGGCCTTAAGAAAGTTGTTTAACATTTGTGAACCTCATATTTTTTTACCCATAAAATGGGTAATATGTTCTTTACAAAGTTATTGTAAATCAATAAATGATACAATATATTTAAGCATTTTGTGTAATTCTTGGCATACAGTCAATAAACTGTCACAGTATGCATTGCTGATTTTTCATTTACTGAGTATTTGCAATATAGAGGCACATTTTGAAAGTAATTGTTTTTAACATAAAGTAAGTATGTATTTATTTTCGAAACTTTATTAAGTGGTCAAAGTTGAAATGTTTACTCAATAAAATATTCATGAGTGTCAATAGTTTTAAACCCCTAGCAATTCTGCTGTAATCAAGAAGGCACAGTTCAGATATTATACCAAAAGGAGTCATAATGTAGGTGGTAAATGATTTTGTCAAGGTTTCAGGCCATTCCCATGAAAGTATGTTACTGTAGCCTGTGACAGTCAATATGTGTGAGAGATGACAATACAGGGCCCTGGAACCACTGAGATAGCTTTCAGAGGCCTATTATTAGAAAGCCTTGTGATAGCTGAAGTTTACCCAGGCTGCAATCCACCACAGTTCTTAGCTGGGCAATTTCCTCTGGAAAAAAATGCCACACAATTCATCAGGCCTCCAGGGAGCTGGGAAATTACAAATAGACAGAGACTTGAGGAGTAGGTGGATTTTTTTTCTTCAAAGCAGCAGCTGTTAGGATAAAAGGCAATCTTGAGTCTTTAAAAAAGAAATGAAGAAACACAAGGTGTTTACTGATTTCTATAGCAAGTTCTATATTTCTCTTCCTTTACTTCTCTCTAAATTCCAATGCTTTATTTTTAAAGCAGCATTCATAAATTTTACATCTCCCTAATTTATAATGCTCCTAGGAAAGGAGTTGCTCTGTCCATACATCATAAATATACCCTTCCTTACACTGTCCTTCCTTCTTCTGCCCCCTCCCTCCCCTTTTTCCTTCTCTCTTCCTCTTCTTCCTTTCTTCCATCTATTTAATTCATTTGATCCTCAAAAGTTATTTCTGGTCTTGGCCGATTTGCCTCAGTGGTTACAGTGGTTGCCCATGGGTTGAAGGGTCCCAGGTTCAATTCCTGACAAGGGAACGCACCTCAGTTGCAGGCCACGTGCAACTAATCAATGTGTCTCTCTCACATCGATATTTCTCTCTCTCTCTCTCTCTCTCTCTCTCTCTCTCCATCCCTCCCTTCCACTCTCTCTGAAAAGCAATGGAAAAAATATCCTCAGGCGAGGATTTAAAAAAAAAAAATCATAAGTTATTTCTGAAATAGTAGGTGGATATTAGAGCAACCGTCATTCTTATGACAAATTACTTTCCTGACAAGGGCACTACTATATGTGAACATGAATCTGATTTTCACGCAAAGCTGTCGTTACATAATAATTTGAAGGGATAATGTAGAAAGAATAACTAAGTGACTCCTAAGACCCCCACCGCCTTTAAAATTCCAAGAGTTCACAGTTTTAATTTTAAGTAATATACTGATAAAATATAAAGCTTTTAATGGTTATAAGAAATTAGAAAAGCATTATGCACCACTTATATAAAACTGAATTTAATATAATGTAGTAATACTGCCTTGAACAAAGGTAATTCTTTATCATTCTTGCCTCGTTTTTACAAATGAGGGGAAAGAACACATCGCCTGGGTGGGGGTGGCATTTTCATGGGCATCCCTGAGAAGGGTTTGAGGAGACTCAGAGCTTGGAGATGGCTTTTTGGTAAACTGCTTTGTGAGTGTTTGCTTTGCTGCCTTCCTTCACTTTTTCCCTCTGGCAAAGCCGGGCATTAAAGATCAGTGTGTTGGTCCTCCCATTGTCATCAAAACATAAAATGTCCTCTGCTCTCTCGAGCTGCCATCTCATCAGCACTAACAACTTGACCTCATACCCCAGTGGTACATAGGATATACCTGCCTTTAAAATGTGCGAACCGAGTTTTATCTGCAATGATTTTTCTTTTTATCCTTTGGTCTGTCACTATTTCTTCACAATGTCAAAAGCCTCAGAGCTCTGATCAAACTCAAAGGCACACAATTTGGTGTCTGATCCTGAATCTACACAATGAGAAAATATTTTCAGTTCTGACTCAAACTCTGCACTTTGTCTGACAATAGTGACGTGCAGCCATCACTAAAGCTTTTTAAAAATGAACATAATGAGGTTATAAAGAAATAAAACAGATTTCTTGTGCCAATTGTACTATAATCCATATATGTAAAGAAATATGTCCTTTTGCGACCCCTTGGGAGTTTAAAGACTTTCTTTGCGGTTGTCACTACTCCAAGCACTTATTTTGGAACTCTTCTTTGAAACTGTCTTAAAAGAGAGTTTCCTGGGCCCATCAGAAAATCAACATCATTTCCTGGCCTGCATGTCTCAGTGGTTGAGCATCGACCTAGGATCCAGGAAACTGTGGTTCGATTCCCAGTCAGGCACATGCCAGGGCTGCGGGCTCGATCCCCAGCAGGGGCCGTGCAGGAGGCAGCCGATCAATGACTCTCATCATTGATGTTTCTCTCTCTCTCTCCCTCTCCCTTCTCTCTGAAATCAATAAGGACATATTTAAAAAAAATAAAAATAAAAAATTAACATCAATTTATTTTCACAGGACATTCAGTTGGCCTAATGTTATTTCTTCTTCTCATTTTCTTTCCCAGTGTCTCTCTACTTGGACGTGTTCTCTCGTCCACTCCTCGCCTATTGCTTCACTTTCGTTTAATGAACATTCACTTAGAGATAAGCTCTGCCTGTGAACAGGGCTTCCCTAGACGGGTGTTAAATTGCTCTGTCAAATATTTCCTCTTTCTCCTTCCACCCCATTCTCTAACTTCTAAAGAGAAAATACTGGTACTGGAGCCTCTCTCCTTTTCTAGGCTTAATCCTTACCTCATTTTGTAGATGTTACTGTTTTGATTTTTTTGTTGTTTGCATTTTTGGGAAATGGGTTAAGCCCAAACCTCTATAATCCTAGATTTGAAGGACTGAGTTGTACCAATGGACTCCTTAGGAGAAGCACGACAGGAAGCGACTAATTGATACATGTACATCTGACAACATTATGCCCCTGAGTGGGTATCATGAACTATCAGAAGGTACTGGGCCATCAAATCTGCATTTAAACTATATTTCCTCAACTTGGCCCCTGAGTACCGTGTTTGTTATTTTATTTCCAACTGGACCTTTATCTGAATGCCCCATGGGGAATTCAGCTCAACATTATTCAAAATTATAAAGATTTTCTCTCTACAGCCTTGCTCTTTCTCTTTTGTTTATTTAAATTATAAAACTTCCATCACCTAAAAAAGAGGAGCTATCCTATACCCTACTTTGTTTCTTCTTCCTCTAGCTGAGCATTACCAGTGCCATAGAATCTGTCTTCTACATAGTTCTTAAATATGCCCCAGGCTCTGTCTCTACTGCACTGTTCTTGTCATCACTCACTGGATGACTGTCACAGCGTTTTAGGTCTTCCTATTTCCAGGCTTATCTCTCTCCAATCAATCCCCCATGGGGCTATGAGTATGATCTTTCTAAAAGTCAAACTATTCATGTTACTTAAAGTCTAAAGTCTTTGTTGCTTCTTACGGCCTTTGAGATAATTTTCAAACTCTTGCCCATTGCTTATCTTTAGCTAATCCTACGCATTTCTCACTAAATTAACCCAACTCAACTGACAATGCATCCAAGATAACAGCTTCTCTCTTCTTGTCCTCACTCTGTTTTGAGAAATCTTCTGATGTATTACAATAATAATTCATGATTTGTCTCTATCGCAGTATTATCACTTCATAAATGTTCTCTTGAGTGGACTTTACAATCCTTAAGATGAGGCTATCACCCAAATTCTGGTACAATGTTTGTGGTAGGCAAAACAATGCCCACTCCCAAAGATGTCCAGGTTCTAATCTCCAGAACTATGAATAGATTACATCCCAAGGCAAATGGCAATTAAGGTAGCAGATGGAATTAAGGTTGCTAATCAGCTGACCTTATAAAAGAGAGATTATACTGAATTATCCAGGTGGACCCAGTGTAACCACAGGGTACTTAAAATGTGGAAGAGGGTAGCAGAACAGGAGGGCAGAGCCGTTCGATACAAAAGGTACTCCATTGTTTCTGGCTTTGGAGATTGAGGTAGAGAGCCTTGAGCCAAGGAATTCACATGGCTTCTAAGCTGTGTAAAAAGGTAAGAAAAGAGAATTTTTCCTAGAGCTTCCTACAAGTAATGCAGCTCTACCAGAACCTTGACATTAGTTCAGTGACACCCATTTTGGACTTCAGACCTCAGGAACTATAAGATAATAAATGTGTGGTGTTTTAGCCGCAAAGTGTGTGGTAATTTGTTATAGAAGCCATAGAGAACAAATACAGGATTTATTCAACTACCCCATTGATTCAGAAAACAATATATATTGTTAATACTATTAATTAGTAAATAATATTAATATACTGTAAATATATATGCAACTACTAACTGCTATTTAGCATTAATAACATTTTCTTTATTTGACGTTTGTTCATTTTGTTTATTTCAGGTTGGCATAAGGCATAAGACATGAGAGATAAGATCTATAGAGAATTCAAGAGTGAGAATGCTTATAAATATATTTCCCAATTATTTTTTAAAGCTGTAAGTGGATAGCCATACGGCATAAGCAACAAACAAAGAAGACAGAGCAACACAAAAAAAGAATAAAGAATGGCATGAAAATGGATCACAAGTGATCTGTCCATTTACTCATTTCAAGTCTTAAGAAGAAAATCCATTATAGACCTGAAGCCCACTGAAGACAAGATTGAATCAAAGTTGCCTTTACTGGTTAGTTCTTCAAGAAAAAAGCTATAACTAATATTTACTGATAACAAAACCACCTTATGAAGCCCAGTCCAATCCCTCTGAATTAGTTTAAGATAGCTTAGACTGAAGAAAAAAACAGACCCCCAAATTCTTTTGTCTTAAAGCACAAAAACAATTTTTCCTCATGTAATAATGTAGGGCTAGTGTTTGGGGCAACGGGGCTGCTCTCTTCCACACAGTCACTCAGAGACCCAAACAATGCTTCTTTGCCTGTTCAATATGTGGCCCCAGGGTCACCCTGGTGTTCACTATGTCAGCCAGAAGGAGGAAAAGCAGAAAGAGGCACATGGGAGAAGTTCTTACACTGGAGTTCAAGTGTCATATACCCACTTCCAAAGAAGGGAGCGTGGGTCATGGGCACACTTTCTTACAAGAGAGGCTGGGAAATAGAGTCTAGCCTGTGCCATGAAGAAGGAAACAAAATTCTGGACAGCTAGCAGCCAGTGACACAGCCTCCTAGCGTGCAAAAGTAAGTTCATGACTGGGACTAGTGGGGAGAGACGAGGAGCTAAAGAAGTTGGAATGAGGAGTGAATTTCTGAAATTAGTTTCAGGAAGAATTTCTGACATCCACCTGAAGATCCCTGGAGCATTTACGGGCAGGATTTTCTCAGTTTTCCAGCAAAAGGTTCTAGGAACCTAATCGTGTGAAGGGCCAGGTCTCCTTTGCACAAGGATACTTCCCCTGAATGTGGAAACTGAAACTGGGATGACATGTGGGCGAGTGAAGTTAGGTCAGGCTGCCCATCTTGCAGGCCCTGCTTTGAGGGCACTTGCTCCCTTATTAAAATAACTTTTACCTTGTTTCCTCAGTAAGAGGTGGATTGAAGGGCTGGCTATAAGAGCTCTCCTGTCCCCGATCCCTTTTCTAGGACTCAGATAAGTGACAGATGAAAGAGGGCCTAACACTGCCAGTGGCAGTCAAGGATATGGTGTGAAGGAGTGTGGGAAAGATCATCACAATTATGCCTCCTTCATGAAACCTCCTACAGTTCTTCATTTCACGTGTTTTTAAAGAGTCTGTCAAATGGTGATTCCCTTTTACTGTGAACTGCTGGCTTGAGCTGAAAAGTTTCTCCAGATCTGGACTGGCAGCCAGCAAAATAGGCCAGGGGTAGGAAATAGAGCCCCCAAACCGATCTCTGTTAAAGAATAACTCGAGAGATTAAGAGCCTCATGGATACTAGAAATCAGGATGCCTCAGATCAGAACAGCGGCCTGGGAATTTGTAGTTATTAACGCTCAGAGGTGGACCAACAGTTTGACTGTAGGCAAGAGCATATCAACAGGTCAAAAAGACGAAGGCAATCTGAGTTTGTGTTAACAGCCACACTCTGGGCAGCTTTGCACTCACAGGGGTGGGCCACTGGGAGTGTGGTCACAGTGAAAACTGGTCTACGGAGGATCTTTAAACATGTCTGAATGAGGAGCAATGAGAATGTCGGGGGGAATTTTACATGTGAGAGTTGAAGAGAATTTTACAATTAACCACATCTTAGTGTGAATCATCGAACGAATTGCTTTTCTCCTAACATCTACCCCAGTTCAGTCACCCTGGGCAGCAGGCGAAGAGTGAGAGCACTAAGGAAATTGGGGTAGAAAACACAGTGACAGGAAATGGTGATGAGAAGGGGAAAAACCCAAAAATAGCCCAGTGGGGCATGGCTCAGCGGTTGAGCATCAACCTATGACCCTGTAGATCGAGGTTCGATTCCCGGTCAGGGCACATGCCTGGGTTGCGGGCTCAATCCCCAGTTGGGGGTGTGCAGGAGGCAGCTGATCGATGACTCTCTCATCACTGATGTTTCTATCTCTCTCTCTCCCTCTCCTTTCCTCTCTCTGAAATCAATAAAGATATATTAAGAAAAACAACCTCTTCCCCCAAAACACACACACATTAATTTTCCTAAGGGAAGGGCCTGTGGATAAGATACTACTTTGGCCTTCAGGAGTTCACATTTACATGGCGGGAATGCAAGTTTAAACAGGTGTCTAGAAAATGGGATTAAGCAAGTGTGTTCTATGTGTCCTCTGCTCAGAGGTAGCTTTCATTCAGTACAGACCTATGGTCAGGGGTCAGAGGATGGGAACCAACTCAACAACTAGAGTGAGTTCTCTTTAATGAGACATAACAAACTGGCTTATTGGTCACCGAGCTGGATCTCTATTCTTCCTGGGCAGGTGGCTACATTTCCCAGCATCCCTTGCAGTTAGTTGTGGCAATGACTGAGTTCTGGTCAGTCAAGTCCTGCACGACCCTTCAAGGCCTGCCTCTGAAAGACATCCCGCTGGATCTCCCATGCTTTCTCTCTCCCCTAGTCACTGGCCAGGGGCAAGATCCAGTAGGAAATCATGAGGCAAAGGCACTGGTGAAAGGAATCTGAGTCCTTGAAAAGAGCAAGGGACAAAATGCCCTCCTTCAGCCTCACTAACCTGCACTGGACTATGACATGTATGAAGAAATAAACCTTTTTCATGTTAATCCACTGAGATTCTGGCATTCCCAGTTACTTCGGTTGTTTATCCTGACACATATGTGTATCTTAGGGAACCTATCAGGATGATATGCTTAGGGTGTCTCCTTTGTGGATGTAAAGCACGTTTTAAAGTATGTGCCTGCAAAGAGGAAATGGGAAATACACGCCAACGCATAATAAAAAATAAAAGATCATTGGGAGCTTATAATAGGGATTGGGGAAAAGAAAGAAATAAAATAAAAAGATATCCAAAGTTATTTAAATTGTTGCACATTCTTACATGGAGCCCGAAATGGGTAGTCCCTCATGTCAGCCTTTTTAGTGTGTGGGTTCTCTCAGATGAAGTACATGCTGTGAAAAAGAACTGCAAAGGGAATGACAAGAGCAGATGTTTGCTCAAGACAAGTGATGCTTTCTGAAAGCATCAAAGCATACAGTCTATAAGTTATCAAGAGCCGGGCAGGTTGTAGCCAGTCACAAACTTTAGATTTGCGTCTTCAACAAAGTTGGTCTCTCCAGGAGTAATCTCATTATACTCAATAATGAAAGAAAGTGATCTGTGTCTGTGTCATCTGCAATTTAGATTGTCAGTAAACACATGCATAAATGCATAAGATGTGTGCATATTTTAGTCCAGGGCGATTCTTGTTACAATTTGGGGTGCAATGCACATGCAACGGTCAGGCCGCTGAGTGTGGTGCTCAGGACAACACGGATAGGCCCTGACTGTCTCTTCTGAGGCTTAACCCACCCTGTCAAAGGCCCACAGTCATTACGCTGCTTAATAATATGTCTAGAGTAGGGGAAGCACAGAGAATTCAATATGATCTATTCCTACTTTAACACACTGAATGCAGCCAAAGGTCCACTGGCTTCTGAATGGAGACAGGGAATGATCTAGAACTTCAGGGAGGTGAGATGAGTCAGGAGGCAGACTCATCCAATTACCATGCTGGGCATTTAAATGTACCTCCTTCTGTGCCTCAGTTTCTCCATCTTTTAAATTGGAATAGTATAGGGTGGGGCAAAAGTAGGTTTACAGTTGTGAGGATGAAAAACTCAGTTTATTTTTGTATTAGTATTTATTAATTATTGTATTATTTTCCATACAAAAAACTGTAAACCTTCTTTTGGCCCAGCCTGTAATGCTTTCTCAGCATTTTTATGAGAAGTGATAATAATGGCTATTAAGCACTTTTAAAAGAGCATCTGGCACAGTAATTTGTACCAACTGCTATCATCATCATCATCATCATCATCATCATCGGATCATGCCAAAAAAAAAAAAAAAGTAGGGCATAGGCCAGGCCCTGATTTCAGTGGCAACACAGATCTTGCTCTGTGACTGTTTGAGGGTAGTCAGACCCTTACTTCAGTGGCTTGCCTGCTGGGGTGGCCAGAATTCTTGCAGTCAGCCCTAACCCCGGCCCTTTCACAGGCGTATGGACCCAGGCTCCAGAGAAGGGCCTGTGGCATCTGTACGCCTGTGTAGAGGGCTAGTTCCCTGCTCTGGCCACTGCTCTTTGAGCTATAGGGCTTTTCCCAGGCAGGGTGATCGCAGTCCCCCACATAACCAGCTCTTTCTATTACTTACTTTCCCTTCTGGCCCAGAACCAGGCGTGGGCCCTGGTCCTATCGTCCTATTGCTGTGACCTTCCTGCTACCTCCCTTCCCTGCCACTGGGTCTGGGTCCATTCTAACTCAGAACACGAAGGGAGTATCTGCTCCCACAGCCCAGGAAAATCCTCAGGTGTTTATGAAAGCTCGAGTGTGCCACTGCAGAGCTATCCAAAGACAATAATGTTTTTAAAAATCTGTAAGTGTGTGCTAGGCAAACCTCCCACTCGGAAGAAAATTCTCATGAAACAAAGACTGGGTACCCAAGATTTATGCCAAGCAGTTTAGAAATAACTAGTTTCTGGTTTGCATGAGTAATGTGTTGCCGCTCATAAAAATGTTATCAAGCACTTAAAAATATAAGTGTATATGTTCTCTATGCATCTTTTTTCCTCTTTAACACAAAAAAATTTTCCCAAGTATATCACAGCATTTAATTAGCTATGTTCTAATTATTGTGTGATATAAAATCTATAAAACAATATTTCAAATATTATATATACCATTAGTAAGCATATAAATATATTTGAAAATATTAAACATTTTACTTAATAATATAACTATACAAATATATACATACATATATAATTGCTGAATCACAAAAAATAAAAGAATTTTAGCTAGTATCTAAATACATTCAAGTAAAATATTTAAATACTTAAATATACATGTAAAATATATATTTACATATTAATAAATATCAATGTATAAGTTCAATAACACAATATTTAAAATATTCTATAAATTTCTGTGGGTTTCAGTATGAGGTATGTTAAGAACATACTTTTTAAAAACTCTGACCTAACCATTGATATTCATAAATTATATATGAGCTATATAAATACAAAAGCAATATCTGATTCAGATTTTGACTGTCTTAGAATAATGTATATATTTTTTGAATCTAAAGCAATTTAAATGAAAAATCTAGCTTTATTATATTGGTAAGAGTTTAAAAAACTCAATAAAATAAATTGTTGTCTAGGTAGATGTCTCAGATACAGGCTTTTCCAATTTCCCACTAAAATAACTATAAACACTAAGAAAAAAATGATAAACAAATATAGCATCTACAGAAAGTACTAAAAGTCTAATTCCAGCCTCTGGAGAGACTTTTATATGGTTTAAAGTGGACTTAAAAGTATACACAGGAACTGGCCAGAAAACAGAGCACCTACTCAACTGAAATGATGCCAAAAAACCATAGGTCTTCCAGCTGCTGTTTGCCTTCCTGGACTCCATATTTGCCACCCCCTCCACACACACACACACACACACACACACACACACACACACACACAAAACCTTTAAGACATGCCAGATTTTTTACAACCTGAAAACTGAGTAGCTGGACATTGGGGCCGGCTATGGGGTATGTAGCAAGTAGTTTCTTACTAATATCATTTTGTAGACACGTGAACAGAATTATATCTAAGATTACATTAGTGCTTGCATTCTGAAATTACTTACTAATTTAGAAGGAAAGAGGTGGTGCTACCCCACCCAGCATATTAGGAATTGCACAAACCCCCTGACATTAGGAATTGCACAAACCCCTGTAGACACACAGGGAAGTGGTTGTGTCCGTAACATCATTTTAAAGAGCTGCCAGGAAGAAAATAATTGTTGAGAAGCTGTCTACTGCACAGACCCTGTTTTTGATGCAGCAGAGTAATCCATGCTCGCCACTGCCATCCTGCACCCCCACCCCTAGTCCCATCCCGACCCCCAGTGCTCCCCTTCACAAATCCAGGGCCCCGGCACAGAGCTCCTCCAGCCCAGGCCCTTGCCCGCAGCACTATTCAGGATGCTCTCTGCGCACAACCACTCATTTCCCTTTACTTCCTGAAGAAATACGGCCCCCAGCTGGCTGGCTCACAGTGGGAGTAGAAGAAAAGATCTGGTTGTGCAGCGGTAATGTTGCAGAAAAGGAAAGCTTCCTAGACATTAGGAACTGGGCTTGGAGCTTTGTGCAGTCCCCTATTTTCTTCTCAGTGTGTGAAAGACCAAACAAAGGAGTAGAGAAAGGATCACAGAGAAGCAATACACCCTCGCAGGCTCTGGAGAGCTTGCCCCTGTTACACAAACGTATATCCAAGAGAACAAAAACACAGAGTGCCTCTGGAAAACACTCCAAAACAAGGAAAAAGAACTTGATTCTGAAGTCATAGAAAAAGACCTTCGAAAAGATTTCAGTAGAGGAACTAGATGGATACCTTAGAAAACAGAGACTCAACAGATGAAGGAATAACATTAATGATGCCAGAGCCTAAAACACAGGAAGTCCTACCTGGGCTTCTGGGCCCTAAGGGAGATGGCCTCTGGCGGCTTGTCATTCTCCCCTGAAGTCACCCTGCTCCAGCCACCCTGGTCTCCTTGCTGCCCTTCAAACAGGGCAGACACAGGCAACCTGGAAGGTTCTTGCTTGAGGCCATCATTAGGCTCACCTCCTCGCTCACTCAGGTCTCTGCTCCCAGGTGCCCTTTCCAGAAAGGTTTTCCCCTCTGAACAGAGCACTCTCCACTCTTGATCGCCTCACTTGCTTTAAAGTAGAGTCTTCATTGTGATCATGAGCCTGAGTTCAAATCCTGCGTTGACCGCTTCCTGGCTGCGTGACCCAGCACATTGCTTACGTTCCCTTTGCTTCATGTTTCTCACTCGGTACTCGCTGTGGCCGGCTTTACTGTAGCCCTGCTCGCTCGGCACTCACCATGCTTATGGCCTCGGAAAGGCTTCCAGTGAAGCACCTCCAGTGGGCAGCCAGAAAGCACCCCCTGGCCCAGTGCACATTCTCAGCATGTGTGTGAGGAAGGCCAGAAGCACCAGAGTTAAAACCCCAGGGAATGGGGTCCCCACTGTGATGAACAAAAGCACGAAGGCAGATGTCTCAGCTTCCTGGCTCCTTGGGAAGAATGTTTGAGGCCAGCTCTACACCAGAGGTCTGCAACTGGGCAGAGCCCAGGGGCCCACAGTGCACACACCCTAGGATGGCTTTCTTCCCCTCTCCTGTCTTGGTTCTCCAGTCCCCTTCCCGAGGTCCCTTCCCTCTTAAACTGCTGGCACTCAAATGCTGTCTCAGGGTCCTCCTCTGAGAGCTCAACCTGTGATACCTACATCATAGGGGACCTGGACAGATTACATGAGTTCATATAAGCATGCAATACCAAGTATGAATTTAATGTGTATTGTTGCCTCAGTGTCTAGAGCAATGCCTCGTAAAGGCACATGCTAAATGAACAGAAATGAAAAAAGTTGATAAAACTTTTGAGAGAAAAGGGAGATGGCAAGGGATAGAAATGATACAGAAAAATACATGCAGCCGCCTGATTATAATTCCAGTTAAAGGATGGGAAGGGCCTGGAATGGCATAGGGAACAGTCACGCTAGGAATATGGAAGCGGACTCGAGGAGCTGCTCCGGATACGCAGGGAAGAGAAAGGGGAGAAAGGACTGGAAACGAATATGACAAAGGGGGAGGCAAAGCACAAAGTCAAAGCTACAAGTTCCAGGAGTCCCTAAGGAAGAAAGAAACTGGAAGTTCTCCTTAGAAATGGTAATAACTAGTCAAAGAATAGGCTTGATTTCTTTTAAGCGGGGGAGGAAGGGAGCCTAAGAGTGGAAGGCATTTCTATTTTCTTTATTCACTTCACAGCTCTCCCCAAAAAGCAAGCACTCACCTGTTTGGATGGAGCCTGAGATATTCTTTGGCCACATTTTATTATTGGGAGAAGAGAAGGGGGGTGGTTCCTGTGCCGTAAAAGAGAGGAAGGCTGCCCAGATGTTTATTTCCCGCTTCCACGCAGTAGGCGAGGCCTGGAGCCTGGGCCACTGGGGAAGCTGGCATCGTCTGTGCAGCCAGCTGGGCATACGGGCTGCAGTAAGCACACAACTTCCCTGAGCCCCACAAAAGAAGGGGTGCTGGCGGGTCTAGAGATCTTCTACTTGAAAGATACCGAGTGCTGGGCAGCCCTAAGTAAAGTGATGCCCCCCTTGTTTCTTCTGTATTGTCCCTCATCCAAGATCTCAGAGAAAATTCAAGCCCTGCCCTGGCCTGTGTTGCTCAGTGGTTAGAGCATCGGCCCGCACACTGAAGGGTTTCGGGTTTGATTCCTGGTCGAGGGCAGGTTCCTGGGTTGCAGGTTCAATACCCTGCCCCAGTCAGGGCACATGTGTGGGAGACAACCATTCCATCTCTCTGTCTCTCTCTCTCTCTCTCTCTCTCCCCCCCCCTCCCTTCCTTCCACCCTCTCTAAAAATCAATGGAAAAAATGTCCTCTGGTGAGAATGCAAAAAAGAGAATGCAAGCCCTGAAATCCCCCTGAACCCCTAGGAACTCACACCTAAACACTCTGGCAATTATTTTTGGAATTACAAAGATAAGAAAGTAAATGTCTCTCAAGCTTTGAGGCAAAACAAAAGACCTTAAATACAGAGTTAAGGTTAAGAAAATCAAACTGCTCTAAGATATTTCTACTACATTAAATGTCAGCTAAGCTAAGGAAACAGAAATACAGTCCCGAATATGTAAGACCATCTTTCTTGGGAAAAGAAAGTTCAATGGGAAAAAACAAAACAAAATATACAGACCAAATGAGAGCTGAATCAAAAGTAGGCTTATAAATAAGGAGGAAGCAACGAAAAAGTGACATTTGAGTCTCTTCTGCTCAGTTCAGATCATGATCTAAGTCTTATGGAACTAGGTGAGATGAGCAATAGATGCACACATGTGTCAAAGAAATGATAATGGATATAGATCATTAATTTAGAAGCAGGAAGAATTTGGGATCATAATAAACACTATGCAGCTGAAGCAGAGATTTGGGAAAAAGAAAAAAAGAAAGATGAAGGCTTGCTTGACCAAAGAATACAAAATAAGAGCATTTTTGAAGTTGGAAAATGCCTGAACAAAGATCCAAGATATGGATAAGGTCAACTTGTGCAACAGTGAATATACCACTTGGATTGGTAATGTAAGAATCACTTTAGGGATATTGGTAAAGTTGGAAAAGTGAGTTCTGGGTAGATCATGGAGGACCCCAAATGGCAATCCAGGAAGTTTATGAATCTTTTTGTAAAGAATGCAGAATTGTTGAAAAGTTTTGAGCATCAAAAATGGAATATCCAAGGGGCATTAACCTGTACATCTGTGCAAGAGAGAGGCAGGCTAGAAATCCATCATAATAATTTTAAAAGAAGAGAAAGGAAAATGTAAGAAGCATTGTGATGGAAAAATAATAGTTGGCAACTGCTTAAATGTAAAGCTCAATATAGAGAAAGATACTACAATGAAGTATCAAAAGTAGGGTAATGTTGAATTAAGTTAAAATAGTAAGCAAACAGGTATTTTAGGTACAGAACACAGAAGAAATGATGTTATACATTAACTATGTACATTTGGGGGTAACAGCTACCTAGTTAACTTAGTTTTCAAAATTCACCCGTTGATAATTATGTATAATGTTTCTTGTCTTGAATGTAACCATTTGATAAACACTACAATATTTTCAATTTTTTATAATGAACATGATTAAAAGTTATAATTAAATTATAACTTTTTAATAATTATAATTTTTTAAGAATTCTTTTAAAAAATACAATTATTTGCTTAAAGGGACCTCACAAATGGAAGTTCTAGACTAATTTCTCATCTTAAACCTAATTTGTCAATTGGAAAGAAACTTGAAAGTAAAAGCAATTTTATCATTCTTTAACCAAGTCTCTGTTAATGTCCTGATAGTAAGGCTTACTATTAATTAATATTGTTTAGTGTTGATTAACAACATTGAGATCACATTTGATTAGGTCTGATACCTTGGCCGTTGTCAGTAGGATCTGAAAGAAATACTGGATATCCTGAGACCTTGTTGTGTAACTAAGTTAAATATAGACCCAAATTTGATCTAAATATTTATTCTGGGGCTTGAATCATCTCAGAACTTTAAAGAATCACTTATGGGTTTTCTAAATTCTATTTTCACATACAACCTTTCCAATACTTCTTTCATCCTTAATTTCTAAACTTTTTATAAGAATAAATTAAAGGGATATTGCCTGGACATTCTCAATGTTAGCAAACAAAAGAGAAACAAAGTCCATTCCAAAAAATGTAGCATTTGAACTTACGCATCCTCTGATATTTTGTTATCAATATAAACTATTTCTAGGCATCCCAAATATTCTACTGATGATTTCTTCACTTAATAAATTTTATAGATTAATAAATTTTAACAAGCAAACACTATTTAGACGATATTTCACTAGTATATGAACATTATTATAATAATAATGGTATTATGGTAAATACATATATATTCATATAAATTGTGAATACAAATACTTTCCTGGAGACAATGAAGATACATTATTTTCTTATTTTCTCTGTCTAATAAATATCTGTAAGTAGAAAATAACTTTAAATAATCAATTAGGTATATCATTTGTATTATTAAGAACAGAAGGGTTTTTGTTTTGTTTTTAATATAGTTTTCTTAGTGCAATGCTGTGAAGACTTCCTCTAAATAAGAGATAATATACATTGCCTATTTGGGACCTAACTTCATGCAATACTAGAAGAATTGCCATGGGGTATAAAGCCTAGGAAGCTAATATAAGGACCATCTCTCAGAATAAAAGTACCATCCAAACCCTAATTAATTAAATGTGTCAGCAGTTAGTCTTTTTAAACAGTCATTAACTAAAGTTAGTCTATAGCCAGAACAAATACCATAATATGTTTTTTCACTACATTAGATGTTTAATATAATTTTAAATAAACTAATTGAAAATGTAACTGAAAAACTGCAGGCAGGTTATTACTGCAGGCAGATGATAAAATACAGTTGTAAAAGAACATCTGTTGTAAACATTAAAAACCACATTAAGAAATCTAAGCAATTACATAATTAAGTCTTCTGTATCTATTTAGAACAATAGCACCTATCTCTAAGTTATCTAAGAAATATTCAAGTCTCTAGAGAACAAATTCTTTTTACTTTCTTGAATTTTGCATCTTGTGATTTTTGTTTTGAGAGTTAGTAGAAAAATCTAGCCATATCTTAATTTAAAGTAAGCTATATTAGTGGAATAATCCTCTCTAGTTAGCTAGAATGACATAAATTATGAACGAAAAATTCTACTTTTATTTCATCAAAAATATTTGTATAGCATATAGAGAGCTTTATAAAATATATTTTAAAAATTCACCCATCCTATTTTGTGCAGTTAGTAATTTCTGCTTAGTTGAAAGCCTGATCAAATATATTATAGCATATCTACACGTGAAAAATAGTGGTATGAGGAAAGTACCTTCTTTGTGTCTTATAATAGTTAATATTTTTAAATGAGGAATTACTATCTTTTCACATAGCAGCTTTCTACTTTCCACTGAATCACTGTTTTCTGTACCAAAAACAGTTAAGGAGTCAAGAATAAATTTAATTTGGTTTAAAAGCATACTCAAGCTATGTTTAAAACATCTTAGTGATTGTCTTTTTTTTCTTCTTCACAAACTTACCTATAAAGGATGATGTTCCTTCTGATAAATAAAGTGAAATAAAATAATTAGAATTATTAAAGAATATTTTTATATTGATGACTTGTCCTAGTGGAAGTTATAATAAAAGAAAGACTAGCAAAGCACAGATTTTTCTTGCTTTTACTTTATTAAAGTATTTTCATTATTATATGTAATATACATGAAATTGGCATCAAACTATAACAATGTATTATGATGTCAGGCTATAAATTTGGCAATGAGCAGTGTTTTGTTCTTCTAATTAAAAAAATGACTTGCTAAAAAAAAAAAAAAAAGATTAAAAAAATAAAGCCCTACCACTACACCTCATTTATAAATATGAATGCAAAAAATCCCTCAATAAAATACTAAATATTAAATGATATTAGATATAACACTATATTAAAAAAATAATACATCATATCCAACTACACAGATAAAAGCATGGTCAGACATTAAGAAACAAAGAACTTCTATGCATGTATGCATATGTGCATACTGTGGAGAAGGCCTGGGGGTTTGTGGGGTGGAGGGGATCAATAGAGGAATAAAGAAGGACATCTGTAAACTTTCAACAATAAAGATAAATTTTAAAAAAGAAAGAATTCCTTTAAGAAATTCATTAATAAATTAAAGGATCAAAATATAGTATTATGTCAGCAGGTGACAAAAAAGGCATTTGACAAAATTCATATTGAATCATGTTTTTCAAAATTTCAATTAGAAATAGTTTTTGGCTCCATCAACAGTACCTAGCAGTGGTCAACAGTTAGCTTCATATCCCCCAAAAATGTAATATTAGAGGCATTCTCTTAATGTCAGAGTCAAAACAAGGACGTCCAGTATTATAATGAGTATTGCCTGTAATTCTGGATGTCCTATCCAATGCAATAAGACAAAATAAATAGATAAGTATATGGAAGTAAGAGACCTAATTATCTTGACTTGAATGTTTACCTGAAAAAAATAATTGAATAATCTGAAATTCCATTAGAAGCTGTTAGATAAAAAATAAAAGTGCTGCTTACAAATCCTTATTTTATTTTAAAAACATTAATAACTTTCTAATATACCTATAATAATCACCTTAAACTGTTATGGGAAAAAATTCCAGTAATAATAATATTAGAAGATATAAAATGTTCATAAGTGAATTTAATGAGAATTTTCCAGAAGTACATTAAAAACTGTTAATATATTACTGAGAACCACATGAGTTGAATAAAAAATTTTACATCATTGCCCAGTATAGATACAATATTCTCTCTAAGTTGATTTGTAAATTTAACCTACTTAAAAAGAAAATGCCGATTCATTTTTGGAAGTTACTTAAAAATATGTACTTAAGTGCATAAGAATAAAGCCAAAAAATTTTGAAAAAAAATACGAATGGTAGCAACTTGTTCTACCAGATGTTAACATATATTATACAACTATCATATTTAAAACAGCGATGTATTAGTACTAAAAATGAATAGTCAGATCAGTGGAATAGAAAAATTCATAAACAGTTCCAGAAAAATGGAATAATGTAGTATGTGATTAAAATGGTATTTCAAATCACTGGAAAAAAAAATGATGGCTCTTTCCATAAATAATGCTGGATTCTGGCTATACATAAATTAAAAAGTTAGATGTCTACCCTGTATCTTACAAAATAAAATAAAAATAAATTCAATATTTTATTGTAAAAGAATGAAAGCAAAGTAAAGCTACAAGAAAAAATATTTTTAATAATTCTGAAAGCACAGTATATCATTTTGGTCTAGTTTAAAATTAATTTCCTAGTTGAAAGACCTCAGTGAGAACAAGCTGATAGAGAACATAAACTCATCAGATATGAGTAAAACAAAAAGGTTTATTGACAACCACACCCCTACAGGCAGTGGTAAGAAAGGGGAAGGGTCTTCAACACCGGCAAACAAAAAGATTTGGGAGTTCAGTCTCCAGGCAGCAATTGCTGTATACTAGCTGGAGAATGTGGGAAAAACCAGGAACGGCATGGAATCAGGCATCACTAGGTAGCTGTACATCCAAGAGAAAGGCTGGATCCATCTCACTAGATCAGAGGAGAAACAGCATCCCATAATAGTAATGGCGAGGATCAGAATACATGCACATGTATGTGCTGATGTGTTTCTGTCCCAGAGAGAAGAGCAGAGGACTGTTTTCCTGCCTCCTGGAGTTAACTTAGAGTCACCATCCCTCCTAGGAGTTATCAAGCATTCACAGGCTAAACGAAAATGCACAAGTGATCCTCTGAAACTGCTTCACTAGACTCAAACTACATTCTTGTAATTCAAATAAAATACCTTAATTCAAACTATTCTACTACAATAAATCTGCATCAGTTGACACACTTGAGGCACTCAGATTCCAAATACTTTAGTTGAGGGTTTGGAATGCAAAAAGAAAGTCTCAATAAATGGCAATATTTTTGGAGAACCCAGGCATTTCACAGGAGATTTTTCATGGGATGGTCAACACAAGTTTCTAGACATAACACAATGATAGAGAATATAAAGAAAAATCCTGATGAATGTGACCTCATAATTTGTTTAAATTGCTGTAGGTCAAGTAAAACCACATATGAAAGAATGAACTACTGAAGTAAAGTTGTAAAATTTATGCCAGATGAAGGGTCAATGTACTTAGCCTAAAAAGATTCTTACAAGTCAATGGAAAACATGGGATTATCCCAAAAGAAAAACAGGCAAAGTAACAGGAACAAGCAATTTGCAAAAGAATAAATACAATTGGCTAATTAGGATATAAAACTTTCAAGTTCATTAGGAATCAAAAATATGTAAACTAAAATAATAAATGAATTTTACCTTCCATATTGATAAAGATAAAAATTAATAATACCTAATTTTGGTAAATATGTAAGAATATAAATAAACTTTCCCACTACTACTGTATGTATAACTATGAAGGGCAATTTGATAATATGTACCAAGAATATTAAAGGCAGCAATCTACACATCTAAGGATTTTTCCTAAGAAAATAATTGGACAAGTAAACGCATTGTTGTCATCTTCATATACAAAGGACACCCCATCCTTACAAAGATTCTGATGAATTATTTATTTTTCAGCATGAAAAGCTGTTTAGTATTGTAAAGACCCTGTCCTCACAGTATACTCAAATCAAGAAAACACAGAGATCCTTTTTTAGACGGCCCCCATAATTCAAGAGCTCTAATCACAAGAACAAAGAGACATAGAATAAAACAGACAGATGGAGACAATGTGAGTTCCATTTGTGCACCTGCAGGGAAATGGGTTCTCTGGAACACTAAAAAGCTGGAGGCAGAAACAGGGACACCTGGGCACTAACTATCTTTCTCTCCCTGGACGACAGTGAAGCCTCGCTGATGCTAAATTTGATTCAACAACCAGAAGAGCCCAATATTTCCATACTATATCTTAAGCAGAAGCGCACAGATTGTTAATGTTAAGATCTTCCAGAAGGCTGATGTAAGCTCTGGGTACAAAAGACTTGGGGCTCAGCACATATTGAGCATTTTCGTACATCAAGCACTGCTCCACTTAGGATGGGCAATATCAACAGCAATTCTGTGATCTATTCGGAAACCAGGGGCCAGAAAGTTCTCCTGAAAATGTGCTGTGTTAAATCGAAAACTTAACCTAATTTACAACATGTGTGCAGGAATGGTCTCTTCTCACTAATTGGAAATGTGCAACGCCTTTCAAAGCAGGCACCTATGGAAGTGCTAGCTCATTTTCGGTTGCTTAAACTACGTGTAAACATAACCCCCAAAACAGGGATCAAAAATGTACTAGACTTTGTAAACATAACCTGCTGAACCAAGCAAAAGTATTTCCATTTGCCGTGCTTGATGGATTCAGTCCGTCTGGTAATGTGGTCAAGGTCATTCATTAGCTATGGGTGTCAGTGTTATGATTCTGTAATTGCAATCTGAGTGTTTCTGTGTCCCTCTCATTATGTTTAGGGGATAAAGTGCCTTAAATATGTCTAACCTTTGCTACTGTTTATCCTCTGAGGCTACATGATGCCAAAACATCTTAATAGAAATAAAAAAAGTACAGTCTGTCACTACTCTAAATAGCTTTTCTATAAGGAACCAAGTATACTCATATTTCTAAATATTCAAAAATATTGTCATTAGAGCAACGCTGTCAAGTTTCTTAGAGATTCCAGAGGATGTCCCAACTTAGTAACATTTCAGTAAAATGTAGTCTTTTTCATTTTCCCTCTAAAGATAACTGCTCACATCATACTAAATGTAACACTTGACTAAATATTCAGTAGCATTTAATTTTTTCATTCTCTTCTTGACAAATGGCCAGACTTACAAAAGAGCCATTCCCAATGCCCATTAATTCCTTCATTCATTCAGCAAATATTTATTGAACGGTACTTAGCTAAAACCTGAACCAAGCCATGAGAATATAAAGTCAAGTAAGTCGTGACTCCTACCCTCAAGGAAATTATAGTCTAGGCGGAGGCAGACAAGTAAATTAGCAATTCAATTACAGCACAGTGAGTGCTACCTGCTGATGAAGGGGCACGGAGGAAGAGCACTGAAATCAGGCTATTGCTGAGGATGGCTGGGCTCAAGTCAGGGAAGGCTTTCTAGAGGGGAACCCAGGGGGACCGAGGGGGACCGAGGGGAAGGAGGAAAAGGTGACATGCCAAAGACAGGAGGGAGAATTCTCCAGAGAAAGGGAACAACATATGAATTATCACAGAGTTGTAACATATCACGATTCATCTACAGAATCACAAGTCCTGCACAGCAGAGTAAAGGGCACATGTGGTAGGAGAAAGAAAAAAAAAGAGCCTTTGAGGGAGAATGTGATGTCCTAAGCGAAGAATTGAGGTGTGATGCTGAAAGCTGCAGGGAGACATTTCAGCACTTCCTATGATGAGATAAATGTTTTGAAAACAAGCCCCCTGGTTGCTCTATGTAGGATACACTGAAAGGAATGCCAACTAGACAGAGGGAAACGGGATGCTACTGTAATAATCCAGGCAAGAAATTGTGATCGCTTCAATCAAGGTAGGAGAGATCTAGGGGAGAGAATAGGTTTGGAATGTATTTCAGTCCTAGTGAAATACTGCATGTAGGGGAAGGAGTCTAAACTTTCTAGATTTCTGATTTGCAGAACTAGGTGATTCTGTTTAACTTACTAAGAGGAGAAATTCAAGGGAAGGAATAGATTTGGAGTGAGAAATGATAAACTGTAGTTTGAACTCGATGCATTCAAGATCCCAGTAGATTAAGGCAGAATAGAATTGGATAAGTGAAAGGTCTAGATCAGAGATATAGGACTAAACTATATAGATAAGGTAACTGAGCCATGGGAGTGCTCAAGGTTACCAGGGGTGAGAGGATATTAGCAGAAAGAACAGAGGTACCAGCATAGAAACCTGGAAACTACAAATACTTAGTTGCTAGAGGAGCAGATGAAGAGAAAGAGATAGAGGAGAAGAAACCCAAAGAGGTTGATGAAGAAGAGCTCCAAGAAGGTTCCAGACGTTTGTCAATTAGGATGAACAGGACAAACGTTTAGAGCCTTTTGCAATGTGGAAATAAGATCTGAAGAAAACTGGTAGGAAGATAAAGGAAAGAAGAAATGGATGGTGTAGACACAGTGTAGACCGTTTCCAAATAGTTTATCAAAGGAAGGAAAGAAGAATACAGACACTCCTTATCAACCACTAATTTTTAAGTAACTAATTATTGCCATACCTAATTCTCCCACAATGCATACTTTTGAACTATCCTTTCAAGTAGAAATGAAGTCTTTTGGAAACAGTTTTAATGAAATAGAAGATAAACCTTTCTTTACCCCTTTCTATCTGATGCCAAAAGTTAAAATAAAAACACAATAGCAGAAGCAGTAGTTGGGAATTAGAGTGAATCAGTGGGAAGCTTCCTTCCAAAGTTACTCAAAATTGTGTTTGTCCACATACTACATGCCATTCACACAAAACAAAATTTATCCTACTAGAGTGCAAATAAATATGTGACATTCACTTCACTGCACTTATACTTCTTTTAAAATCACAGTGTTCTGTTTAATTACCTAACATTTAACACTAGTGTTTTAGATTCATTCTTCCCAAGAGACTTAAATCAATTTTCCTGGTGAAATCTCCTTTCACTATTCCTTTTTCTGACTGGTAATTCTCCTACTACTCCTTTGAGTAATTATTTTTAGTTTTTACTGATGTTTGTTTCTAATTTAATATCAGCTATAAATTTTTAAGAAGCACGGTGACTTACATTTATATAGCATTGTTCACTCTGAGAACTCCCAAAGCAACTTTTCAAGCTGGAGACTGCTCACATAAATAAATGCCAGGTGACATTAAGGAGCATGAAAACAACCCATCAACAATTAACATGCTGTTTACCTAGCTCCGGAACAATAAAGATGCTTCGCCAGGCCCGAGCCAATATCAATCACAGGAGACGCTCCACTGAGCACCATGCCACAAGCTGATATCATCTCTGACTATTGACATGGGCCATTTTTTTTATTCACTAGGATATAACGCCGCTCAAGTGAAATTGAATTAGTTTTGCCAAAAAGATCAATGGCTGTTTAAAAATGCTTAAATAAATGCAGGTACTTTATGCATACCTAAAAAAAGTCTTTCTGATTTTGCCGTTAAACAGGGAACTCTGCTTCTAGCTGACACAAAAGGTGGCTTCCGAGTCACAAATCTAGACTCAAATAGGCGCTCCTTGCATGACTTTGAACATATTATTTACACTATCTTAGTTTCATGGGCTTGGAAGGAAAACTCTATTATTTCTGACTTAAATTGAGCAATTATTTTTTTTAAAAAAAATATATCTTTACTGATTTCAGAGAGAGGAAAGGAGAGGGAGAGAGAGAGAGAAACATCAATGATGAGAGTCATTGATCAGCTGCCTCCTGCATGCCCCCGACCCGGGATGGAGCCCACAACCCAGGCATGTGCCCTGACCGGGAATCGAACCCCGATCACCTGGACCCTAGGTCGACACTCAACTGCAAGCCACAGCCAGCCGGGCAAATTGAGCAATTCTTTAAAAAAACAACAACAACTGGGAAAATGTATTTGTGGGAAAATGTATTTGTGATATGACATGAATTTCCTTGATTTATAAAAAGGTAGTATACTTTTCTCTTAATCCTAACCCAAGGACATTTTTTTCATTACTTTTTCAGAGAAGAAGAGAGAGAGAGAAACCTCAATGTGAGAGAGACACATAGATTGGTTGCCTCCCACTCACAGGTGGACCAGGGCCGGGATCGAGCCTGCAACGGAGGTATGTGCCTTTGGCTGGAATCGAACCCGGGACTCTTCAGTCCAAGGGCTGACGCTCTAACCACTGAGCCAAACTGTCTGGGACAAAGCTAGTATAATTTTTTAAGAAACATTCACAAGGGTATGAAAAGGTAGTTCACAGAAAAACATAAACACAAGGGGTTGCCAGCTTTACTCTTAAGAAAATGCAAATTGAAACAGCGAGATGCCCCTTCAAGGTTGGACTACGTAGACAGTAAAAATGTCAGTAATTCCCACTACTGTTGAGATCAGAAAACAGGAATTTACATACATTATTGATTGGAGAGATTGATATAATGCTTTGGGAAGACAATTTGGCAAGAACTGGCAAATGTTAGATGCACATGCTCTTTGATGTTGTGACTCCCTGTGGGAATCTGCCCTACAGATAAACTTCTGCAAGTGCGCTAAGACGTACAAAGTTATTCACTCCAGCTATTTTGCAGCAGCAAGTAGATAAAAGCAATATAAATGTTCATCATTAGAGTGTTGGTTAAACAATAGTACATTCAGACCATGAATGAAAGAGTGCGGTTGTTTGAAAGTATGAGGTCGGTAAATATATGCTGAAATTGAAAACTCCAAGAAATTAGGTTAAAAAACCAAGATGCTTACTAGTATGCATATTATTACTCCATTTGTGTAAAAGGTGTCGGTATAACATGCCTTTAGGGAAAAGAGTCAGGAAAATGGAGAACTTAATTTTTTGTTCTATACTTTTCCATACTATTTAAATTCTTTATTTTGTATATTTTGATTTCATGTTTTTAAAATATCTCTTAGAACTGGATTACTCTCTAATGGTATGTTCCTTGTCTCCTAAATCATCCTTAAAAGGAATTTAGATTTAGTTAAATAAATGAGTGTGTGCGCATAACTTATATTCTTACATATGCAATGAAAATTTCTGGAAGAATATGCTTATTGTTAACAGTGGTAATCTTTGGGGGAAAGGGATTGGAGAATTGAAAGCTGTTTGGGTGACCAACTGGTCTGTTTTGCCCAGACTGTAGGGTCCTCAGGACATGGGATTTTTAACTGGGTCAGCCCCAGGTAAAAGGGTCACCTGGGTCACCCAACTTTTCATTTTTACCTGTTCCCTTCTTTTCCTCTGTTCTATTTGATTTGCTTGTCATGAATATGTATTATTCTTATTTAGGTAACTAATAAAGAAACTGATTTCTCACCAAAGAAAATTTAAAACTATATAGATAAAGTTTTAGCATGCTATATGTGTGTTGAAATACATATTTATGTTTCTCAGTATATAGACATATATGTGAGAATTATTAGAAATCTAATAATTTCATGTTATTTGGAAATGAGAACTCAGCAATTCTTGACTTGAAAGACCTTGCAAGTGTGCTTTCTGCAGAGGTGTCTTGTCCTGAAGCCTCATGCTATTTCAGGTATGTATATCACCCAGCCAAAATAGGTGGTAACTTAAAATTTCAAGAAAATACTAAGGCTAAACATTTGTCATCCTGATAAACATCTTCCCGGAGTAAAACACATTAAAATCTTAATGACTTTTCCTGTGCAACTGACAAGTTGAAAGTGGGGAAGTTAGAAGTTAGCGATAAATAAAGCCAATAAGGGCAATTGATTAATCCTTTATATGCAAGATGACTGCAAGGATAAAATTTGCACTTGCCTATATGGTAAAACTTGACTTATATAGGTTAAATTGTTTCCTGAGTATTTTCACTGTGTCACCTACATTTCGATATGTCCTAAAGCTTGATTTTCTTTGAATTGTTTTACAAAGATGACAGCATTCATTGAAACAATTTTGGGAATTACCTTCACTAGTATCTGCATCTAGAACTTACAGCAGAACTAATCATATCTTGGGTCTGAGCCAGTACAGAATTTGATATTCTACTTTTTAATATATCCCAACCTTCTATCTGTTAAGAAACATCATTTTATTAAATCTTCTCTCATTTATTTTCCTTCATCATCAACAGTAGTTGGCTTTCTTTTCAAGAAAGTGTTTTTTTTAAATAAAGAAATAGAGATTTTTATAGTTTCAAGAGAAAATCTGCAGAGTTGATTTTGCTCACTCATTAGCTGAGGAATTCACTGCTCAGAAGCACATGGTTTGCTAAACATCATGGAACTTGGAAGCTGATCTCAAATACAGAAACAGGAGAGTGAGATTTGTGAATGAAAGGGTCAATTTTATTGTAATCTATATTTACAGAGAAGAGAAAACTGAAGCTTAGTAAAGCTAAGTAATGTACTCCAGCCACATATCCAGTAAATAAGAAAGCCTGTCAACCAAGGTCTGAAAAATGCCAAAGACCATTTCTTTCCTTTACAACACAGCATCTCCCAGCCAGTCTGGCATAGTCAATGTTCTGAATTCTTGGAACTACTTTAATAAAAACTAACTTTACTATTGTTTTAATTAGAACAATAAATTTAGAAGTCTGATTCCTAGCTTTGATTTGGCAACTAACGGTTGTGAGGTTTTCACAAAGTCCCCTTAACCTCTCTGGCATTCTTCATCTATAAAAATGAACCGCTTATGCCCGGCTGGCATGGCTCAGTGGTTGAATGTCAACCTATGAACCAGGAGGTTGCAGTTGGATACCCTGTCAGGGCACATGCCCAGGTTGTGGGCTTGATCCCCAGTAGGGGGCCTGCAGGAGGCAGCCGATCAATGACTCTCTCATCATTGACATTTCTGTCTCTCTCTCCCCCTCCCTTCCTCTCTCTGAAATAAATAAATAAATAAATAAATAAATAAATAAATAAATAAATAATAAATAAATAAACAAATCACTTGTCAGCTTTCCACAAGCTCCAAGTTCTTAGTAGTCTATAACAATATTGCTCAAAACATTCACTGCCAGGGAAAGTTGTGTGTGTAATTGTGCACAAGTAAAAGCTGTACCGTAATGAAGTTGTTTTTCATTTAATTACATCAAATGCCCCTCATGCAATTGGATTATAATATTAATGTGCTTGCTAAGCACTTGTGCTGTAATCATTTTAAGAGTGAACGTTAGCTTATTCTACATATAAATCACCCTGGTTTTAATTTCCTAGGTCTAAACTTAAGCTGTTTTACTTAATATTTGAACAATGTGCATTGTTCTTTGTTCATTGTGGGACCCGCAATAGAATTGTCCTGGGTTTGTTCATTGTAGGTATCTTTCTGTCCACATCACTAAGGAAACAGTGCCTCACATTCACAAAATTTTCTTACCCATCTCTCGATATCTCTTTAAGCTATCATATTTTCTAGACCAGTGTTTCTCAAAGCAGACTGCACATAATAACCGCAGTATATGGGGAACTCCAATGTGGATGATTGATTGGAGCACAGAGAGGCCACCTCACTTGCCCAGTTGTATCGCTTGGGAGAAAGCCAATGAGATCTGGCTCCAGAGACCCAGCTTTTTACCACTGCACTAGACTGCCTCAACCAAGAAGCTTTTAGAAAACAGATTACTGGGCACCACCTGATACTTACCGAATCAGAATCCCAGGAACATATTTATGTGTCTGTGTGTGTGTTCAGTGTTCACAAGTTGATTCTAGTGGGGCTGCTTCCAATGCATTGAAATCACTAAGCTAGACCACTTGCAAAAAACCCCACACAAACCAAAACCTGTATATTTGCAAAATGGGAGAAATCGGTGTACAAGAATTTGGTCTTCTGTTGAGAGACTGTCATACAATAGCTTTGCTTAATTCAGAGATGCCCTTATGTCTGCAAGAGCACACAATTTTGTACCGATTGCTACAAAATTGTGTGCCAGGATTTTTTCCTGTGATTCTAATTCCAAATGTGAGAGCACTGAAATGGCCTCAGGAAGTAAGACTAGTCCACACAAGCTGCCAGCATGATGTCATGAAAAGAAGAAAGGCTTTGGGGACACAGCAGACACAAATTAAAATGCTAGCTTTGCCATTTGGGAAAGTATACAAATCCAGGCAAATTATTTAATCTCTCTGGGCCTGAGTTTCCCTACTTATAAATAAGGGATGTAATAACAGGAGCCACTTCCACAAGATTGTGGGAGGCAGTGAGGCACAGTGGTTAAGGGTAGGTTCAAATCCCAGCTCTGCCGCTTGCTTCCCCTTCCCTAAAATGGGGACACCAAGAGTTTCAGCCTCAGAGGGTGTGAGGAGGGGTAGGTGAGGCAATGCGTGCATCACCACTGTTAGCATCAGGATTGCCACAGTGATTGAATTAAACATTTGCGATGAAGCTGACCCAGTAAAGGGTTGTTCAATATCACGTTCTCATTTTTTAACCTAATCTCCATGAAGAATGTCAGCAGAGACCATCGACCCTGTCTGTGCTCAGAAACCTGTCCACCATCAAAGAGAGTGAAAAAACAAGGAAGGACCAGTCTGAAGACATGTCCCAGGACTATAAAAGTAAAATAGTCCTAAAATTCTATCTTTTGGTTTCCCTTGATTTGGAATTTTTAAAAGACCTGATGAAAGGCAGTATAGAGGTTCCTCAAAAAATGAAAAGTAGAACTATCATATGATCCAGCAATCCCACTTTGGGGTATATATCTGAAGAAATGAAATCATTATCTCAAAAGGATACCTGCACCCCCATGTTCACTGCAGCCTTAATTCACACTAGGCAAGACATGGAAACAACCTAAGTGTCAGACTAGAGAAAATGTAGTATATATTCATAATGAAATATTATTTAGCCTTTAAAAAGGAGATTCTGTCATACATGACATCCTGCATGAAACTTGATGGTATGTGAAATAAGTCGGAGAGAGAAAGACAAATGATATTACTTATATGTGCAAAATGAAACCCTCATAGAAACAGAGAATAGACTGGTGGCTGCCAGCAAGCAATGGGGGGAATGGGTGAAGGTGGGCAAAGGGTTCAAACTTCCATCATAAGATGAATAAGTTCTGGGGGTGTAATGTACAGCAAGGTCTCTATAGATAACAGTACTGCATTATATATTTGAAAGTTGCTAAGAGAGAACTTAAAAGTTCTCAACACACAGACACACAAAAAACTATGAGAACTGATAGGTGTGTCAACTATCCTCAATGTGGTCATCATTTCGCAACATATACATATATCAAATTATTACATCATATACCTTAAACTTATAAAATTATATTTCAATAAATCTTGGGAGGGAAAAGACCTACGGCGAGCATTCCAAAGATTAACCTCTTCTCATTATCACAGCCCCTGACACAACCACACACGCCACTGGGTAAAAGACCAGCCTTCCCAGCTACCTCTCCCACCACGTCCCCTGCCAACGTGCCCTTAATCAAAGATGCCAACTATTTTGCTCCTCAGGGCCTATCTTCCCACCCTTCCTTCTGTCTGAATGCAACCCACAAACCACATCTTCACCCAGCAAAACCTAACTTACTCCCCAAAGACCTGACTAAATGCCTTTTCTCCTGTCCCTAAGTTTCCCATTCAGAATGCATCCTTCTGTCCACTGGGCCCCAGTAGAACAATTATCTGTCTATACCTCTATTATTAATTCTAATCACAAATTCATTCTGGTATATCTCACTAATTGACAACTCAAAGGACTTGGCTTTCCACTAGATTTCAATGTTCCTGATGGAAGGGAGTTTATTTTACATGCCTTCATTGTTTCCCACAGGGGCTGAACTGCTATCTTCAGCCCAATTTGCTGAAATAATATGTGTGCACTGCAGATTTCCATGGCTGTGGATGGAGCCCAAAGCAAAACTGGTCTCAGCCTTGTGGTACCTGCCATGATGCCTTTAACCCGGTGTATGGCAGATGCTAAATGAAAGTGTGCTCTGCAGAATAAAGTGTAAAATCTTCATCTGAAAGACAGACTGGAGCAAAACTGAGCCTGAAGCATATACAGTAAGAAGTCAGTGAAAGGATGCAACTCATTGGCAGTAGGAGCAGTCTCAATATAAAAATATTATAGTTTAATGAACTGTAATGCAGATCCAGTAAAAGCTCTACCATTTTCATTTTTAAATATTTGAAGACACACAGGGTAATGTCCCAGGAACAAGAATTTATTGGTAGTGCATGTGCTATTAAAAGTATCTGCTTTTCATATCATACCCTACACTGACCTTTTTGACAAGCTTTAAAACTATACTAAATTAGATTTTAATCATAACCTTATAGAAAAATACAAAAGAGAGAAAAGAATATTTATCTGAAGTGAAAATGGAGAGGAAACCAAGCCATAGAGAAACATACTAATTTCTCTACCTTGGTATTACTTAAAGGAATTATACCAGATTTTCTAATGAAATAGCATTTGAGCTACCCATCTAACAGTATAGTTTAATACATGTTTTTACAATGTTTTTTTTTCTTCCTTCATACAATAGTACTTATGGAGAGAGATTATTTAGAAGAGTGGGCCTCAGAGTAGTTCACAGAGCCCTAGGGCCCTCTTTTTAAATGAATTGGTAAATAAGTATTTTAAAATTTTATCACTTTTAATTTCTAACGTGGATGATCAATAGATACAATGCACACAAACAAAACCTTTTTTGGCTCCTCAATAATTTTAAGTGTAAAAGGGTGCTGGAATCAAAGTGTTTGAGAAATGCTGAATTGGAAGATATACACTAAGAATCTATGTAATTTTATATAAAAAAAAAAATTATCTGCCAATGTTATTTTTCATTCCGTTGAGTTTGGAACCTTGCTATGCAGATTCAACAATCTGTCATTTATTCAACAACCATTGCTCAGTCCCTGCTACAGGCCAGGTACAACGGGGGAAACCAAAATCATGAGACTTAGGTGGCATCATCAGAGCGCTTACGGTTTCCATCATTATCCATATAATAATGTGCCCACATATTTATTCCCATCTCTCCTCTGCATTGAAACCTGCGTTTGTGTCTGTGTGTGTCTCTGTGTGTCCAGGTGCCTCCTAAATATCTTTACGTGCATGTTCCACACAGAGCTCTAGTAGTTTCAAAACTGAAATTTCATATTCACTAAATTGTAAATGCTCAATTAATGGTCATTACCCTCCTTCTGCTTTGTTTTCTTCTCTAATATTAACACTAGGCATAAACTATAATTATCTTTCCTTTTACTTTTGTGATGACAAATCATAGCTGTGAAATTTCATTTCTTTTGGTTCTAGTTCATGGTATAACCTCTGCTTGTAAACCTATTCTCCCAAACTCACGATTCTTGAATCTTTTTCTGTACACTGAATTTTTACAAGATTGTTTTTCTTATCCAGTGTTTCTCTGCTTCCAAATATTAAATTAAATGTCATCTATACAATACATAGTGATTCAGAATATATTCTAAATATTCAGTACATGTTCTATTTAATACCTAATTGTAATTCATTAGCAACTCAGAAACAGATAGTAAATTTACGTCTTCTGAAAATTCTCTTATTGATTTGCATACATTCATTTCCCTAAAGAAAGCTAAGGGAATGCTGCTTATTCAAGTGGCAAAGAGGTCCTTTTCATAAATACTTCAATCAGAGTTTTTAATGTGGTTATTTAACATAGATGAGGTACATACATCTTTAAACTCACCATAAAAAATATCAAAAGGAAAATGTTGAAGAATTGAGACATATTTTTAAATATCACACTCTTTGTGAAGTATATAAAAATAATAATAATTAACCTTCAAAGTATGACTATGCCCATAGAAATACTTCCATGTTATAGCATAGCATTCATATTACTAAAAGTATATTAATAAATTTAGAGGTATTGAGTGCTGCCTAAGATTATAAATGTTTCACAATGTAAAGCTGTAGTTTTATCAATATCAAAGAAATTCCTTCACTATTGTCTGGAAAAGAGAAATAAAATTTTCTGATTTAGATATGATTATTAGGATTGCCATCGTAACTACTGTCCTAAAAGTTAAAATTAGTAATAGAAAGCTAAATTTAAATTTTTGACACCTAAAATTACTCAACAAAATATGAAATATACTGATAAGCAGTTAGCTTTCATACAAGGCAGGTGCAATCTCAACTGTGCTTCTATGTTTCAGTTTCCCATTTCTACATTTTGTAATGACAAGCTACAAAAGACACAAGGAACAGGGAGTGAACCAGTGGGGAGTTACTAGGCTATCAGTGCTAATATTTTCATACTACTTTGATACCTTGTTATGTTCTAATGCATGTATCTTAACTCATATATGAAATTTTTATAGGGAAACATGTTAGCCGAATTATATCTTTGGCACTTACCAACACCTGATTTTCTATTTTCCATAATGTACACTTAATACAATTAAATGTCAAGGAGAGTCATATGTATTAATGTTACTTTTTCAAAGAGAGATTTGTCTGTAATTTGCTGTTATTATTTTCACTTGTTATAACTGCATCTTCAGGAATGTTTGTTGGGACAAACATAACTTTTACATCTGAATTTTAAAATATTGAAAGCATGCATTTAGCTACTAGCCCCAGATTATTCAGTGGTTTTATACCCTGCCAGTTTTACACATTTATGCCACCTGCTTGACTAGCCCCTCTAAGAAGATCAATTCTCTGAATCAGGATTTCATAATCAAGGCCAAATAATCCATTTGATGGCAATTTACTAGAAACATAGGCCTAGTAACCCAGCAAGAAACTACAGTGACTCCCTTTGGCCTACACTATCAAATCTAACTTATTCTATGAGGTTTTCAATAACATCAATATTCTGACACCAACTTATTAAGCAAGCTTATTTCTCATTACTCACCAACAAAAATATGTGCAGTATCCATTTCAGTTCTTTATGTTTACATTTCCCATGACACTGATTAAAGACCCCTGAAGTTATTCCTATTTTTTCCACTTGTGTAAATACAACCTGTTCTTTTCTTTCCCCCAGTTTTGTTTCACAAAATAAAACCACACAAATACAATTGAAGAATTATGAATTTTTCCAATGCAGTTCCTTTCCCTCTCCCCTAACTTCCCAGAGATAACTAGTATTTTAGGTATTTATCATTCCTGTGTATGCTTTTATTCATTGTATATACATGTTTGTATCTATAAAAATATAGTATGTATTAATGTTTATACATTATTATATTTTATAATACTTTATTGTATCATGTTATACTGTTCTGCAGCTAGTTTATGTCATTCATATTTTCTAAATTTATCCATGTTGGTACATCATACTATACTTAAATACTTAAATTGCATGCATCCCTGTTAAGAACTTGCATAAAAACACCGACTTACTTGCCCTCCCATGTAGGCCTGTGAGGGCTAATGACAGAATACATTTATAATGAAAGTACTTCAAAATGAAAAGCATTATGTTGCCTTGGATTATTACTGTAATATGATGAAATTCTAGGTAATTAGGACTAAAAAGACAATATGGATAAATTTAAATTTTGTCATCAAAAGAAATCTTTCACTGAGATACAAAATAAGACAACCTAAGGATTGATTATCAGGGGCTTATAGTTTTACACATATATTTGTTTGAACATACATCACAAATGACACGATTATTTTCCATCTCCAAAATTAATTGAATTTTGACAATTTGAAGTCTATGATGAAGACAGAAAACAATACACAAAAGTTTTAAACAAACTCTTTTTTCCTAAACACCATATAGCTGATTTTATTTGCCCCCTCTTACTATACCTTTCAAGTGACCTGAGCCCACACTAGAATTATTGTACTTCTGACATCACTGTCTTTGCCAGGAACATCGTAAAGTCTTTTTAATCACAACAATTAAGTAATTATATTCCCTTATCCACAAAAGGAAGTATTTAAAATAGTAGGGAACTATCATAGAATAATGACATGGCATTTAACATTTTATTCCTAATTCAAACCAAATGATAGAGACAGGTAAACTAATCAGGTATTATTATTTCAAAGAACTCTGAAAATGCACAGAGTTAATTTTTTATGTTAGGCTGAATCTCTAAGCATGATCCCTTTTGCTATCAAGTGTGACCACAAATCACCTAAGCTCGTATATGGGGGGTTCAGAACGAAGAATCTAAAACCTGCGGTAGGTTGCTAAAATTTTTAAATAGCACAGTACACCAATCGGTAACCACATCAAGTCTAAATTATGATGCCCTAAAAATACAGGAAAGAACATGGATATTAATCACAATACTCTGAAGGTTTCTGATTCTTGCTGCTGTCAATTCTTAAGATTGAAAAATAATAACATAGGTGGTGAACTGGCTCTGGAAACATTTTCCATAAATGCCAGCCAGTTAACACAAACTCAAATGTCATTTGGTTTATCCAAGTCCCTGTTCAAAGATATCAAGTAATGCAAATATTCTACTCTTACCCAGTCTCTATGAAGTTAGGAAATTTATCTTGACATTGGGAAGAAAACACGTCCTTTCTTTCCATTGTATCATTTTATTATTTTTAATTCACTTTCTCTATTTCTATATAAAGAGGGGTGTGTGTGTGTGTGTGTGTGTGAGGGAGAGAGTACACATATGCATAAATTCCATCATAAACTTAAAAGCCCTTGGTATTAAAAATTTACTTTCTAGTTAGATGTGTTGCAGAACTTAAATCTACTCAGCTGAAATCATCCTTGACTTGGCTAAATGTGTTATTTTATTTTCATAAACAGTTTGTGTGTGGAGGTTGATAGGAATTTTATGGACTGGTTATTTTCCAGTTCAGTACCAGTGAAGCACATTGCTGTCATGCTTAGAAGCCAAAAGATGACTTCAAGTAATGCTAAACAGGAAAAAAAAAAAATTCCAACACAAAATGGCATTTGTTCATTCATATATTAACATATAATTGTCTAAAGTGGCACCATTTAAATTTTGCACCTGCAAACCACTTTATAAGCCCAGATGGTTCAACCTGTAAAGGCATAAAAAAGTATTACATAAACATTGCAATAAAAAATCTCATTTTAAAAAACAATATCTGATAGTTTATGCCTATGCAGATAGACCATGTTTGAGAAGAAAAACTTTCTACCCATTTCTACTAGCCTATAATTTTATAGACTTTAACAGGGAGAAAATGCTATTCCCCTCTTTCACTCCAAACTAGTTTCTGTGTATAAAAAATGTCAGTTTTCTTTCTGTTTTGGTATATTGAGTAAGTTCAAAAAGATATACCCAACTAACTCTCATTTAAATACTACCTGGGGGGAAATTTCCTGAAACATTCATCTAAAGCTTTTTTACAGAGGCCTAGTATCATTTCAGAAGATAAACATGGGGACAGAAAAATCAGAGAGCACTTATTTTTGGAAATGGGTACAATGTGCAGTCAAGAACCCCATCGGTTTTGTCAAATGCCTGTAAGGACTCTAGAATTTACTGACTCTAGAATTTGTGACTATTCTGACATGTTGTCATTTACAGCTAAGTGATAGAAACCAAATGCGTTCTCTTCCCTGGAAAAATAAAAGGATTACGTGCTAAAGAGAAGGAAAAAAAAAAAAAAATTCTAAGTCCTATGCTGTTGTTCTGGGCATTTTGGAATTATCCTAGAGAACAAGCTGGCAGAGTACAATTTCCTTCTCTTCAGTGTTCAGGACAGAGACTGGTGGAATTAGGCAATTAAGGAGTATTGTTTCAACATGCTGATTAAGATGGAAACAGTCATGAAAATGTTGTTTCCTGGGAGGTAAAATATACTACAGCAGTCATATCTAATGTTTAATGCATTAATCCAGTGCCCAACATCTGGCCAGAAGAGAAGTCTTATGTGGCGATATTTTCACTGGGTAGTTTTTCAATTCAACCTTATTAATTTTATTTCTTTCATAACTTTTAAATATTATATTTATGCCTCTTCAGCCCCAACAATCACAAAAATAACTACAACAATGATATTCTGGCTACAAAGAATGTTTGAATTCACTTCTAATGACACTAAAACAATTGAATATAATCAAAAGTCTTTGAGGAGTTACCTGAAACTGTTTTCCATAACCATTTTCTAAGATTCATGAAAAAAATAGTATTCTAGAACCTCAATTTCAACTATTAGAATAGCCAGAATCCAAAACACTGATAACACCAAATGCTGGAAAGAATGCAGGACAACAGGAACTCCCATTCACTGCTGGTTGGAAGGCAGCTTCACGCAAAATTGCCAAAGCTTGGAAGCATCCAAGAGACCTTTCAGTGGGTGAATAGATAAATGCACTGTAGCACATCCAGAGAATGGAACATCATTCAGTGTTTCAAACAAATGAGCTACCAAGCGATGAAAAGACGCGTAAGCTTAAGTGCCTATTACTAAGTGAAAAAAAGCCAATCTGAAAAGGCTCCATGCTGTATAATTCCAACTATATGACATTCAGGAAAAGGCAAAACTATGGAGATAATGGCCATGGGTTAGGGCTCAAGGAAGAAAGAACAGGCAGAATACAGAGGATTTTTAAGGCAGTGAAACTATACTGTATGATATTATACTGGTGGATATATATTATTATTCCTTTCTCAAAACCCATAGAATGCACATGAAGAGTGAACCCCATGGGCTTCCCCTGTTGTGCCAATGGATGTTCACTGGCTGTAACAAATGTGCCACTCTGGCACTGGATGTTGATAGTGGGAGAGGCTGTGTGCTGGTGAGGGCAGGAGATGGGAACTCTATGTACTTGGTACTTAATTTTGCTATGAACCTGAAACTTCTCTAAAAATAAAGTATATTATTTTTTAAAACGATGAGAACATGACCAAGATAAGCAGACTCTTGAAGGTAATATTCTCTTTACCACTTTCTAAGAAATTGCAGGCATTGTATTAAAAATGCAATATTGCATATATTTTAAACCTCATTAAAATATATTAAATATTATTTAATAAAATAATTCTTAAATTAAAAATTAAATACTAAATAACTTACAAAGTAATTTAAATAATTGAATCTAATGTTAATAGAGAGAGATAATGGTTGGAATGTGCTTGACTTTCTGTTTATCAAAAACTGCAGTGAAATGAAGCCAGACATAAAAGAATATGGATTGTGTCATTTCACTTATATGAGTACAAAGGCAGGCAACCCTATTCTTCACTGTGAGAAGCCGGCGAAGTGACTTCCTAGAGATAAAGTGTAATGACTGGAAGGGAGCACAGGAAGGTTTTGAGGTGCCAGTTGAAGATTTGGGGGTTTGGTTGAGTGTTCTGGATACTGGTTTGGGTGTCAGTTTAGGAAAATTCATGGACCTGTAGGTTTTTTTGTACTTTTCTATATGTATGTTATACTTTTTTAAAGGCCAAAAAAGTCAGTAAACATGATTCTTTATTAAATTTGATTGAAGCAAAGAAGGGATTAAAGACAGGGTATATAAATTTTTACATAAGCCTATAGCTTTAGAAGGATGGAGAACAAAGGGAAGTAAGAGAGCTTAAAGGAGAGGAGAGGACTGTAGCAGGTGTTGTTAAACAGGTGAGCATTTCTTGCTGTTAGTCATGCGCTGCTATAAATCATAGGAATATCTGTATATCTTACATATCTAGCAAAGAAAAATGTAAGATATGGGAAAAGTTAGAACTATCTTAACCGGGATTTAGAGTAAATTAAAAATTAATACATACCTTTCTGAGAGACTTGTACTTCATCCCTTTTACCTGCAAAATGTGTATTTTCAATTTTTAAATATGTTTTTATTGATTTCAGAGAGGAAGGGAGAGGGAGAGAGAGAAACATCAATGATGAGAGAGTCATCGATTGGCTGCCTCTTGTAAGCCCCCTACTGAGGACTGAGCCTGAAACCCAAGCATGTGCCCTGATGGAGACTGGGAATTGAACCATGACCTCCGACGCTCAACCACTGAACAACACCAGCTGGGCTGTGTATTTTCATTTCTATTTGAATTACTGTATTTTGAAAAACGAATAGGGCTTATGGCATTTAACTAATTCTATTATGTGGAACCTACTCTTGTCTGCTCTATGGGCACAAACAACCGAATGGGTTGTTTCTCTCATTGAGTTGTGTGTGACTTACGACCTCCAGCTAAATTCTTTACACAGGTCATAGGTGTCTCCTTCATGGCTTATAAGTGAGTTTACCAAAGAGTTTCTTAATATAGGAGGTATATTCCAGCACACATTCTCTGAACACTATTTCCATCAACAGCCTCTACCTCTTTACCAAGCAGGTCATTTTACTGAGAACAAAGTGGGTGAGTATGGGCTTTATGTCCTCTTATTTCCATATCTCAAACCAAGATGTTAATAAGAAAGGAAGGGTTCAGAAAATGACTGCAAAAGAAGAAAGAAAATAATCACCTTTGAGAGGAGATGAATTAAGCCTTGAAGAAACAAGAAGTTAATTAATTTCAGACAACACAGTATTACTGATTATAAGATATTTATCAGATGCCTTAAAATCTAAGGTGTGTAGGGGAATGTGTGGGAATCGCTATGTATTTGGAGGGTGTGTATGTGTATATGTCTGAAATTCAGTAAGCATATATAAAGGCTTTATTCTTGTCAGGGGGCAGGAGGAAAACATAATAGTTACCACTTATTGATTACTCCCAATGTGTAAGGAGTCATGCTAAGCTCCTAAGCAAAGTGTAATTATCTCATCAAATGCTTTCAATAAAAATACAAGGTAGATATGTTTAATACTCCCATCCAAAGATAACGTAGAGGGTGATAAAATTTGAGTGACTTATCCAAGGTCTCATAACCTAAGTGGGAGAGCTAGAATTTTCATTCACCTCTGTCTCTACATGAAAGCTCATGCTCTTACGTACTTACTACTACCTTGATTACTGAATGATTGCAAGAGCAAATAGATAAATATCTGGCAAGAAAAGAGGGCAAAAGAAGAAGAAATTTAAATTATAAAGGAAGATTAAATAAGGAAAATACATATGAAATGTAAAAGAGACAAAATATAAATAGCACAGTTAAGAATATAATGCACATTCAATAAATGTTTGTTAAATGAATGTGTTTATCATGCACAAATCAATGTCATAATACACACTCCCTAACTTTTTAAAAGAATTAAAATTTTATTACTGTTCCCTTCACTTAGCTACAGACAAAGGTGTTATATGGTTCAAAAGAAAGGTTATTTTATAGTCATGCTTTTTGAACACATTTAAAAGGCTAACAAAACTAAAATTCTAAAAGTGTAATTATTAGGTATCTGAATTAAAAGAATTTTCTCATTCACATCCCCCACTTTCAAACTAACTTCTTGATTAAACTTTCATGTAATTATAAGAGTTAATAACATTAAAGAGAGCAATAATCAAATTTTCATTATAGTTTTCAGGTGGATTCTTTCTGAAAAAAAATAACAGTAAAAAATAATTACCCCTTAATAATATGGAAGATAGTCCATTAAATGCTTTTCTTTATTTTTTAAAAAATGTACATAATTTGAAGGAAGTAGAAGAAATAACGAGATCTCCTCTAGCCTCCTCAGGTGCCGTCACCAGTAATGCACTTTCCCACCTACTTTGAGGATGCTCCTGAGAACATGCACATTTCCGTTCCTCTAAAAAGCTGACACCGCTGCTTGTGCCAAAGCAGAGCATCCGCTCCACCTTCTGCCTTGGCTAGGTTCCCACTAGTGAGCCTTGGACAGGGTGCTTTTCAACCGGTGTCTTTCTTTATATATATATACATATCTTTATTGATTTCAGAGAGAGGAAGGGAGAGGGAGAGAGAGAAACATCAATGATGAGAGTCATTGATCGGCCGCCTCCTGCACGCCCCCGACTGGGGATCGAGCCCGCAACCCGGGCATGTGCCCTGACCGGGAATCGAACCTAGATCTCCGGCATCCTAGGTTGATGCTCAATCGCTGAGCCCCACCTGGTGGGCCCAACACTGGTCTTTCTAAAAATTCTCATGTCCTCAATCTCAGCCTACCCGTCTCATCATCTTAATAAGATGATCCAAGTACAAACTTCATTATTTCTCTTCTCATAAAATAATCCCCGTGTATGACACAGTATGCCTGCCTCTTTATTAAGCACTTTCTATGCATTATCACCTGACAGTTAGATTTCACAGGAACCCTATACTATATGGACTATTATCATCCCCATTTCATAGAATGAACAAGGACTTAAAGAAGTTTTGTTATGCCCGGCCGGCGTGGCTCAGTGGTTGAGTATCGCCCTACAAACCAGGAGGTCACGGTTGGATTCCCCATCAGGGCACAGGCCCGGGTTGCGGGCTCGATCCCCAGTCGGGAGTGTGCAGGGGGCAGCCGATCAATGACTCTCATCACTGCTGTTTCTCTCTCTCTCTGCAGCTCCCTTCCTCTCTCTGCCCTCGATAACTAACTAACTAACTAACTGAATAAATAAATAAATAAATAAATAAATAAATAAATAAATAAATAAATAAATAAGGTTTTTTACTTCACCAAGATCACACAGTAGTGAGCTGTGAAACAATTAAAATTCGATCTGAGCATAAATCCTGTGCTTCTGCTCCAAACCATCAAATGTAAACTCCTTCGGAATCTCTCCACCGCCTCAGGCCCTCTCTGCTCCTTCCTCTGCTTTCCTCGCCCGTCATTCAAGGCCCATTGCTGCACCCCCATTGGGGCCCAAAGCCGGCGTTAACCCTCAGTGACTGAGCCCACAGCACCCTCTGTTCCTGGGAGGTGCGTGTCATTTATCCCCAACGGCCTGGCCCACGATGAAGGACTTCAAGGCCTACAAGCCCCCAGAATGTGGGAAAGCAGCCGGGTGCAGCGGAGGACTGAGCTGAGCGGGGCCTGGGGCTGCACTAAGGTTTGCCTCAAGCTTTTCTTCCATGCCGGCTCCACTGGGAAAGGAAAGGGGCGTCCCCTGTCCTGTTCTTCATGACTATAAAAGAAATTAGACTTAAAAACCTCAGTGTATCACCTTACTCGGTAGAAAACAGAGGCAGGTGCAATTATGCTGCTTAATTTCATGACGACTTAATTTGTAAGATCAATATTTTATAACCAGACTAAAGCGTCCTTAATCAGAAACTAAAAAAAAAAATCACCTAATTTCAAATCAGCCTGTTTATTTCCCTGTACGTATTCAATATTGCTATCTATGCCATTCACTTTTTAAAAACTGTATAGCTATTTTTAGTAATGACTTCACTACCTGCAGATCTTTAGCTTCAGGAATAAATTATATAATGTACTTCCACATTATTAATAATGTTTTTATCAATTTTGTTTCAAATGACGTAGCTATCAAAAAGCATATTTATATTTTAAATTAACAGATAATCCCTTCATCACATTTGACTTTGCTGGATATCTATTTATTAAATAAGTAATATTTAATCACAAGGAAATTATGCATCATAACTTCTAGAGATGACATTTTATGTCAGTTTTTCCATATTTTAATATTTTATATCTTATTTTCTATTTATACAAGCAGATAAAACATAGTGTCAAGCCAATTTCATCAATAGAATATGAACTAATGTACTGCATTAGCTCTACCTATGGAGTTGTCACAAACAGTTACAAAGAAAGATCATTTGTAGAAGTTAAGATATTTCTCAAAACCTCTTGGTTTCTAGTCAAAGCACAGCGACCAGAACAGAGCCAGCATTCAGAGAACTCTGCATTCCCTTCCCCTCTCGTTCACTTATTTCCATTCCATTTGTACTTTCATTTTTTCATTTCAGGTATGATTCTCTCCTGGGGACTACTGGAACTGTCTCTTAACTTGTCATCCCTGTCTTTAATCTCACTCCCTCCAGTCTTCAAATTGCTGCCATAGTTATTTTTCTAAAGTACAATTCCCAGCACTTCACCGTCCTGCTCAGAAAGCTTCAATTCCCTGTCGCCAGCTGTGACACATTCAGACATCAGAGTTTGGCAGAGATTTCTAACCAGGCCCACGCTCCTTTCGCCACTCTCCCGGTGCTCCCAGGTCACTCACTTAAGTTCTAACACTGTGGATGTTCAGCTTTCTTAGAGTGCTGGCTTTCCCCTGTCTTCCAGCTCCCACCACATTGCCTTGTCTGCCATGAATACCTTTTACCTATCTTGTCCACCTGAGGAAATGTCACTTTCCAATTGTAACTTAAATCCGATGTCACCTACTTAGTCCCTGTTGTATTCTTTGAGCACCGTCCTTGTGTAGTTTCCTAGTCTCGGCCCTATATTGTGTTTGTACCTGTCCGCGCCTCTATCACATCACTTCTCAAATTGGTAACAGGTCTGTGTCCCTCCTCTGTTAAGCCATGATCTCTGAGCACTCACAGAACCACTTTTATTGATCTGTGTATCCTGATGCCTGGCACAGAGCTGTTTTACTGGGTGCTCTGTAAGATGCCCAAGAAAACGTATATGGAATAAATGAATGATTTGTGAAAGATAAAAATGACTGACAAAACAACAGTAAGAACGCTGATAGGCATTTATGGTTTTAAAATATACTTTTACCTTGTAGAGATTCTAGAGCTGGAAGAATCCTCAGAGATTATATCACTTTAATATAATCCTTCCATTTAAAAGATGATGCTGAGAAGATGGACTCGGAGCACAGAGGAAAGCGAGGCAGAGCCAAGCTAAAAGCCTAGGATTCCAAGGCGCAGTCAAGTCGTGACACGGTACTGCATATTGTTGATGGGTTTAATTAAAAAAAGAACACACTGTGATTTTCCTTTCTTGTATTTTTCAATCAATTTTTGTAAATACAATTGTTTCCAAAAATTTTCTTAGACTGTATTCCTAGAATATACATAGTGAGCAAATACTCTCCGAAAAAATTACAACAATATCCACTGTCACCAAACATATTTGGAAGAACCAATACAATAAAAATTACTACTATAATTTTTAAGTTTTTGTAAATCTGGTAGGTGGAAAACAATATTTCAGTGTTGCTTAAATGGCCTTTCTTTGTTTATTAATGGGGCTTAACCTTTTTTTCAAACTTTTATTCACATTAACGTTTTGCTTATTGATCTCTTGGAAATGTCAGAATTTATATCCATTTAGCTGGCTCTTCTTACATTTGTGATAGTATCCTTTGAACAACAACCCCTACTTTATATTCTGTTTTAAAACTGTTTATCATCATTTTAAGTCAAAAGTGTTAGATTTTACTAAATCAAACATGTTTATTTTCCTGTTATAATTTTTTTTGCTTATTTTGAGCTCTCCTGCTCAGATTTGATGAGTCATCATCTATGTTTTCTTCTATTTTTCTTTAGATTCTTCATTTTCACTTAACTCCCAAGTAAACTCCCAATGGAGAGCCCTCTCTTATGTGGAGAAATCTCGTCTCTTGATTTAACAGTCAATAGATAATTAATAATATGTTCTTTCCCACTGAGTTCTGACTCTGTCTTTATCACATCGTAAGTTCATACACATGTGTGCACTTATTTATCGTCATTACTTATTTCTGGCTATTTCTATCTGGTTCGATTTACCAGATACCAGCACGGTACTAGTTCCAGGCTGTATTGATTATTGTAGCTTAACATTATGCTTAAATGTTAAATATTTGGTACGAATAATTTTTTCTTTAAAATCATTTTAGTTACTTTTATTCATTTATTCTCACAATTAAAATTTTAAATACTATTTCAAATTCTAGAAAATGTTCCTTTGTCATTTTGATTGGAACTGTATATACTAAATTATACTAAATCTGAGCACAGGTTTATTCAGAAAAGGTTAACATTTTTCCTGTAATTAGTTTTTCTGTTTATGAACAAGGAATGTGTCTTAATAAAATTGTCCTCATGTAGGTCTTTCATATTTTTGGTTCAATTTATTTCAAGATATGTTAAATATTTTTTGCAAAGAAACCAGAGTTTCATTTACTATATATTAGTTAATGATTTCTTACTAGTATGTAAAAAAGCTCATAATGTTTTCATATTAATTTTGTATTTGATCATGTTCCTAAAATGAGTACTTCTAATATATGTCTTAATGTATTATCTTGAGATCAAATCATTTGAAAGTAATCATAATGCTACTTCGTTTTTAGTAATAATTTCTCTTATTTTTGTTTCATGTTTTATCACACTGGTTAAATTTATAGACTACTAATAATAGTAGTAACAGGATTAATCCATCTCTTTAATAGGAATAACTATAAATATATAACTGGTTATAGGCTGAGAGAGATGTGCTTTATCAAGTTAAACATTTATCACATTTCTAGTTTATGTGTTTGTACTTGTAACAGAAATGAGGGGTTTTTATATATATACACATATATATATTTACTATTTTTATTTATTTATTTTTTATTTTTAGAGAAAGAAAGAAAGGGAGAGGGAGAGAAAAAGAGAAACACTGATGTGAGAGCGGAACATTGATAGAAACATCAACAGGCTGCTTCCCTACCAGGGATCAAGCCCACAACCCGGGCATGTGCTCTGACCCGGAATCGAACCAGCAGCCTTTTGGTGCATGGAACGCTGCCCAACCAACTGAGCACACCAGCCAGAGCATAAGGATTATATTTTAATCAAATGGCTTTACAGAATCATATGAGATATTTATCATTGTATTATATGGCCTAGTAGTGTGTTTGTAGTATATTTCCTAATAGCATATTAAGTCACACTTCTTTTAGATGGATTAAAGATATTTTATGCAAAAAACATTGTTTCAAAATCAGACAGTAGTGCTCAGAGACTCTGAAAATTGTATATTTGGGAATTCTGCAGTAGGTCTCTGAAATCAAATAACATTTCTAATGAAAAGAAGATGCTGATAAATTCCATCTCTATACCTGTCTCGGTGGTCAGGCAAGGGTTTATATTTTCCTTGGACCATTGAGCACTGGGATGACTAGACCACTATGTCACTGCTGAGGTTAGAGAAGCTGCTTTACTCCTCTAGGTGTCAGAGAATTCAGTCCCAACATGAAGGCTGCACTAAGCAATTCCCAAGCTGATGGCTCTCTGAGATTCTCAGATTCTGTGTGATTAACTGTGTCACCTGTGGCGTAACAAAAACTCACCCATGTGACAAAGCAATGAGATTCAGAGACCACAGCATCACCTAGTCTCAGGTTTTTACCTCTCTACTCACTTTTTAAAACTTTCCCCATAAGAAGCTTATAGAAACTTCCAAAATGTCCCTGTCACCCACAGGGAGTGCCCCATGACAGCTAAGCTTGTACTCTTTGCCACTGATAATTTGGATGAGGTCTGACATCCAAACTAAGTGTGGCGAATGAGATTGAAGTTTCCAAGAAGCTGGAATTGGGGATTCAAAAATATATATATATTGATCTTAGCAGGTGTCCTAAACAAACAGCATGTAAATACTATAACTGGCCTGCTGCTACTTACCCTGTGGATCTAGCAGTAGGGAAAAACCAATACAAAGAAAATCAAACAAAACAGACAGGCACAGAAAGGTTTGGATTTCTGACAGGGTTTTAGTTCTTAGAACCAGTTCTTTCCTTAGATCCTTTTCTATTTCGCCGAGGGGGGTTTGACACACCCTCATAAATTCTTCTTTTTAGCTTAGGCAAGCTGAGATTGGATGCAGCTACCTGCAATCAAGCAATCCTAATTAGCATGCCGCAGTGCCTCCAGCCCTGCCCCTCGCACAAGCTCAGCTACCGAGGGAAGGAGTGGGGAGAGATCTCTGGAACTCTATTCAAGACTATTTTTTATGATAAATAAGGTTCTCATGGCAACAGAAAAATCTTTGATTTCATACAAGATGTATAGTATTAATATTTTATTGCCTATAGACCAGACCAGAGTAAGAAGCTGACATCGTTCCTTAAGCTCCTGAAAAATCTAAACTCTTCATTTTAGGTTTTCCTTCTGATAAATCTTTGGATTTAAAAAAATATATAGATATAGCATTTTGTTCCAATGGTAGCAATAAAAGTAATCATAAAAGACAGGCCTCTGTTTCCCTGTCTCCCCGGGTAGAGAGGAGACATTGAGAAAAGTTATAAGAAACACATGAAGGATGCCGATACACTATGGCTCAGAATGTGCTTATACTTTGGGTACATTTTTCCACTGATGAGAAAAAATCAGTTTGTGTGATGAAATTCAACCAAAGCATCATTGCTGTTTACATCTCTGAGAAATAGTATATTGCAGTTTAATCGTTTGACTGTTTTACCTTTAACTAGTTTTGTCATAGAACAATTCTGGCCTGAAATACTAATCATTCATCTTTCTAAATTCTAATATGATCTTAATGTTGTCAATTAAACAATAAACTGAAAGAAGCATGACCTTTGATATAAGTATCTTTAAACCATTGCTTAATTAGGCATGCCCACACAAGGTTACAGTCCCAGCAAGATTGAGTTTTAAACAGTTCCCTCTAATTTTATACCAACAGTCTGTGCAGCATCCAGCTGCTCTGGCTGCCTCACCTCCTGCTATTACATAGAAGAGTCTCCTTCCACACCAACGACATGGCTTTACTGACAAACTAAACAGGACCACAGAAAGCCATTTGTTTGGATATCCCATTAATGTCAGAAGGAACCAGTTTAACAACAGTTTTTTTCTACACAGAAATTACACTTTAGGGCAGACCCATCCTGACAGAAAATCTGGAAGGTTACACAGGACAAAACTGATGTTTGCCTTACAAAACTCATCCTTTGACAACTGCTGATAGGCAAAGAAAACTTTTAGTATACAATAAGTTTTTGTTGCTGTGTATAGTAAGCAGTCAAACACATTCTCGACTCTTCAAGAGATTCAAAGCTGGTCCTAAGGAAACCGTTCTTTGGCCAATGACCCTCTCGCAATTCCCGTCCTTGGGAAGTGGTGGCTTCCTCACTAGGTGAGAACACTGACCATTGCCAACCCAACCCACTCACCTGGCATGCAGTTAACTATATATAACAGCTGTTAGCTAGGTTCCCAGCAGAGAACACAAACAGATGTCTACTTTCAGTTTCTGTGAAAGCCCTGCAAGACCAAGAACATTTAAATCTGTGGATTTGATGTGTGCTCCACGTAGCTGTTGGGACCTTCCAAGGTACCTCCAGGATCAGCAAGTAGCACTAGAGGAAATCAGGTCCCAAGATCATTGCCATGCCTTCAACCCTTTAACTGACTGAAATGTTAGATGTCTTTTGAAGATAGAGCTTGAAAAGCAGAGTATAAGGAAGATGCTTGTTATTTATTCTTAATAGAGCATGGTAATCCTTCTATCATCAGATCTCAAAAGAGCTGTAAATCTAGATCAAGCACGATTATCTCCCCGTCCTTGAAAACTCTTTTAATGAAATATCCTTCAGTGTTACAGGCATTACATTCTTAGCTTTGATTATGGGTCCATGTGCAACACAGCCAAGGAGAAGGCTTCTACTTTTGCTATAAAAGTTTGTTAAATAGCAGTGCTTATTAGGCCGTCAAAGTCCCATACGATACATTTATTTTAGAAATAATTTCTAAGAAAATTCATTCGCTCCTGAAAAATAGTTAGGCTTGCTTCTATCATATAATAAAACTTACATAGCCCATTAAATGCTCCTTTACAATTTGGCTGCTTCGGAGGCTCAGAACTTAATGTAGCTCTCTATTTGGCTACCATATTTATTTCTTCCTCCTCTAGTGGTTTTGATGCTGTACTTCTATTTAAACAGCTGTATGTGTCTTTTTATCGTAAACAGGCAAGGTATTAATAAGTGAAAACTAATATATAAGCCAGTAATGAAATTTAAAAAAACTGACGATCATCCTAAAAATCACTGAAAATCAAGAGAATTATATATTTCCCAGTAGCTTGGCCATGCTCAGGTCTCTTACCCGCTATCATCAGCTACTGGGACACAGCCAAGTTCCAAGGCACTATCAAAAGAAATCTCCAAGGAGCTCAAAGAAATTCCTTTTTTAGTTCACACACTAAAATTCGTGTATTTTATGTGAACTTCATTTGAAGTATATTTACCCTTGTATCGGACACGGTTCTATCAGGCTTCCGTGGGTCCCTGTTGCTCTCAAGATGAAGAACAAATCTTGAGAGTGACCTATGTGACCTCTCATGGTCTATCTGGCTCTGCCCTCTGCTACACCCTTATCTCTGACCTTCATCTCCTTCAGATTTCACCTCTCCCTAATGATTTAGAGTATGGATGTTTGTAGATTATATAATTATACCTTATGAGATTCATATCTCAGTTCCCCTAAAAACTCTAAATCTCATGACTGTTAGTTTTTACCAGTAATATGTCTTTAGGATCTTTCACAAAGCTTAATACATTCTAGTGCTGAATAAATATCTCTTGACTAAATTAATGAAGTTTTATGTGTGCTTCTCTGTTCATAGTAGATTGAGCGAAGCAAATTATGGAAGAGATCAGTCCTAAAAGAATCACAGCAATAGTTTGACAATGTAGATGGGGAAAAACCATAAAAGTGGACAGAAGAACTCAGAAATTATTGGCATCTAGAGGCAAATTGTCTTAATAATCGTTAGGCATTAAGGCATTTTAAATAGTCTTTAATAGCAACATTATATTACAGTGTGGTATAATAATTGAAATCATCAAGGAAGGGTTGGGTTTTTATCTACAGTTAAGATAAAAAAGAAATTGGTAATTCACCTTTAAAATACTTTAATACAGTGTTTCTTTGAAAGATTTCCTTATTTTTTAGAGGTGAGCTTCAGTTCTTGAAAAAATATATTCATATGCTTTCTTCTTTCTACCTTCTAACAATTAGAGTAAATGAAACGTTCCCCAATCTCACATCAGAACAAATAACTTTGTATTGTAACACTCCTCTTTTACTCAATTTGATAATTACAAGAAAATTATTTTCAAATTCCCCTTAGTACTGATATTCTTACCAAAAACATAAATATTGTGTAATGCTTCAGAAAAATTCTGCTAAAAAAGAGAACACTCTGCATTGAATGTAAACCAAATTTTGCCTCCTGTTGCGTGAACAAAGGAAAAGAAGTTTCCACTTGAATTCTGAGCTGAAGATGACCTTGTGCTGTTTTGAGAAAGGCTGGCAGCCGGGGTCACTGGAGTGTATTATGATGGACAGTGTGGGCCATGCGCTGCTCGGAGGCATGTCCATTGTGTGGATTACAGCCAAACACAAAGAATTAGACAGCTCAGAGCATTCTATCATTTCATTTGGAAATAACTGTCAAAGTCATGGGCAGCAACCATTACAACTTTCACAAAAGAACAGCATTCGATAATTCCATCACTCAGATAGGCAGCTTGACTATTCTCAGCCCAACACTGTGCATCCAGCAGATTCTTTATCAGTTTCTTGTGGTTTCTGTGTCTGCGGTAGGCAAACCCCATCTACACTGCCTTGCATGTAGTTCTATCTTACATGATGCAGTTCATTGCTTCAAACTGACCAAATCGTTGAAAGAAATGCAAGCAAAAACGGGATGTAGAAGCTTAACACAGCGCTCTTAGAATGCAGATACAGAGCAACTCCAAATCATTCACTTTCCTCAAGTCAGCACACTGTTTAAAATGCTTAAAAGCAGTTGCAAAACAAAATATCCACAATTCCTTCTCTAATAATGACATAAACAAAACATTTTCAAGAAATCTAATCTGTTGTCAATGGTTCCAAATGAGCCTCTTCAGCTATTTCTGAAACAGCGATATTTAAGTAGAATATTTTGATGGATGGAGGCTTATTTTTAACTTCTGCTTCTTTCAGGAGCAGGTTAATGGCAGAGCAAAAAAATCTGCTTGGGATTTAAAAGCAGGTGGGAAAACTCACACTTGATGAAAAGGGAAACTTCTGTTCCTTTGCTTTTCACTCTACTTGAGTATCTCCTATATATAGGGGGAGGAAAGCACACCCTGTCTCTTCTAAAATATTTAGAGACAGGCAAAAAAGTTGTGACTTACCATTGAAATTTACAGCCCGAATATAGCCAAGCAGCTCTTTGCCATCAATGGCACTCATCCGTGGGCAAAGGCCGATGTACCCGGGGCAGAGGTCTTTGTGCATGTTGTGCAGGGCGTAGGCCATGGAATACACGGCATCGATTACAAACTGCACCTTCCCCTCCTGCTCGTAAGATGAATCCCGTGCAATTCTCTCCAGCCCTGCAAAATAACAAGGAAAACCATCAGTCGGCGCAGTTAGATTTCACTGAAAGGTGGCATTAAGGCCAAGATTTCCATCATTTGGGACATAGTCCATGAGACCAAACTAATTGATTTTACTTCTGATTATACTGAGGTTTTTAAAATGGGTATTGGATTTTTTATTTGGAAAGAACAGAAACTATCCTGTTCATTAGCAAGAAAAAGATATAAAGAAAATAAAAGACATATAGTTTCATTATGTTTAGTTCCACTTTATTGAGTCTTCTCCTATTGTAGGTTCTGGTAATTATATATCATTTTGGTAGTGACTTGATCTTTTAAGTAAAAACATACAGACTTGTTCTGTTCATCTCCCTCAGCTCCAGAGGTATCATTTAACTAGTGACCCAAAATCAGGTCTTTCCTCCAGCCAGGTCTGTTCTTGTTTTGAATGTGTTCTACTTGGGAGTCTTTTTTGTAAATATTAAATGACAACATTTCCTGTTTATCTTTAGAAGAATCAATTTATTTTCTTCCTGAACTCATATTTATATTTGATTTTTATTTATTTCCAAAAAATAAAAAGCTTTACTGAGATATAACCGGCATGTAACATTGTGTAAGTTTAAGGTGTACAAATGATTCAATATACGTGTATAATGTGAAATAATTACCACAGTAAGGTTAATTAACACATTTATCATCTCACATAGTTGCCTTTTTTTTCCTGTGGCAAGAACTTTTAAGATCTAATCTCTTAGTAAATTTCTAGTACACAATACTGTATTAACTATAGTCACTATGCTGTGCATTAGATCCCCATAAATTTTCTAGTTTAATTTTCTATTAAAAAGATGTAGAACTCTCAAAATGAGTATTATTCAGATTAATTGCTCCTATGTTTAGACATAAGTAGGGCTGAGAATTGGCATTGAGGATTATCACTTAATATGTAATAGAGGCATAGAATTAAAAATGGAAGATAAAGTCAATGTTAAAACTAGATGATGCATTATGAGTTTCAATCCATCACACTCATTTTGAAGACCAGGAAACTGAGATGCATGGAGTGAAATTCACTATGTACACACAGAGCAGACCCGGGAACCATTCCCAGGTCTCAGACTCGAAGCCCAATATTATCTCAATCCCCAGAAAAACATAGGTGACAAAAATGTTGGGCATGAAAGAAAAAAAAATTACAAAAAGAACAGTGCGGGCTTACTAAGGGTCCCAAAAGGATCTCCTCTCACTTCCACATTCCCCCAACCTTATGTGTCTTGCAACCCTTGGTGAGACCAAAAGCAAGCACGTTAAGCCTTCCCATGGATACCAGTTAGGAATGCTTAATAATCTTTAAATTCAACAAATACTGCTTTTCTTCACACTAATACATATATCCTATAAATTTAGAGAGTTGAATTATAATGGCTGTTTTATACTTTTTTATATACTCTGATAAAACCAGTGGCTTTCTTCTAGACAAACATAGTGGTCATTTCATTCATTTTTATTCACTGAACATTTTCCTCTGGTCTCAACCAGTTGTTACACTCCGATCCTATAAATGCTGTTGGTTGGTGCTCTGTTCCCTACAGTCTGTCACGATGCTGAATTCTGCTCCCTTTTCCACATGCCTTTGTGAATTTTTTTGATGGCTCAACTACCTAGTCCCCAAGATTCAGTCTTCTTTCTTTTTTTCCTTCAACCTCAGAATCCATTCATTCTCCAAACTTTACCTATTATTATTTCTATGGCCTAGAAATATAAATAAGGATACAAAATGTTAGTTATATGTTCCAAATCAATTTAATTCACTTTGGAATCTAGCTTTCTGGAAAATTAGTTTTCTAGGATGTTCCTGCCTCCTAATATCCAGCTCACATTTCCAATTGCCTATCATATGTTTACAGTCTGCTTCCATGGCAGACTCCATAGATCTAAAACCAGGCTATCATTCTAGAGAATCATATCATTATTCCCCTAAAACCTTGTGTTGAGGGTTTTGCAGTTTGGGGAGCACAAAGTGAGAGAGCAGATCCAAGAAAGAACATCTTCAAGGTGCCAAAAGGCATATCATCTCTTTCAACCTGCCTTCGCTTCATAGTCTAAGCTAAGATCCATGCAGGCATGGGGACACTGTCCTCCCCTTATCTCTGTGTGGCGCTTTGTCTCCTGGGTCTTGGGACAGGACTGCTTATGTCCAGAATATCATCAAGTGACCTGTGAAAACAGCCCTTTCAGTTTCTGCCTAAAATTTCTCTCCCATAGTTTTAACCACAAAGTATATAATTCATAAACGAATACTGAAGAATGGCCACAGAAGCCAAAATAATTCAGTTATTTCTTTAAAAATCTTATCTGGTAACCAGTCACTCTGGTTAGTCCAGGCTTGAGTGTCTCTCAGGATATAGGACCAGAACCTGGACAGTCCTGAGCAGACCAGCATGGCTGCTTATGAACAAAAGAGGTAAATGACCAGGATATTTAGTGCCATAACTACTTTTAGGATAGGCCCCTAGGTATACATGGAGATCTTTGCGGTTCATTTGTTTGCACCACTGAAATTGATAACTGAAAATGAAGACTATGCACTGGAGCAGACATTCCCATCCCTGGTTATCTTCTCAAATACAGATTTGTCAGCCCCACTCCAGACTTACTGAGTCACAATCTCCCAACGGGAGACATGACAAATCTGTAATTTCAAAACACAGAAATCTGCCTGTCTTAGTCTGTTCAGGCTGCTGTAACAAAGTGCCATAGAGTGGGTGGCTTGTAAAGAACAGGAATTTATTTCCCCCAGTTCTTAAGGCTGGAAATCCAGACTCAGGATCCGGTGTGGTTGGGTTCTGGTGAAGGCCCTCTTCTGGACGTTTCCTCGTTGTATGCAGAGAGCAGAAAGGAAACTAGCTCTCTCAGGACTAAAGGCACTAATCCAATTCATGAGGGCTCCACCCTCGTGAGCGAATCTAACCTAACTACCTCCCAAAGGCCCCACCTCCTCAAACCAACCATCACATTAGGCAGGAGGGTTTCAACGTATGAATACGGGGGACACAAACATTCAGTATAGAGCACTGGCATCCCAGGTGATGTTGTTTGTATTGCTACTCTGCCAGCCTCTCTGCTGCAGACACTCGCACACACACACAAGCACATCTCTTCTGTGAGCATTATTGCTTTTTCATCTAATATTGTTTTCTTTTATAGACTTGAGAGGAAGAGATAGAATTCCCATGCCTCCATAGCTACAGTGTGCAGTGTGGTCAGCTGCACAGTATTGGTCAAAAATGCCCAAGGCAAATTGATTGAAAGAAAGTAATGAACAGTAAGGAATATTAAGAATATTAAGGAATTTGGAACTTTACCACCATCCATGGAATATATGAAAAAGCTAGCCATGTATGAATATGTTATGTTTTTAAGTTTACTCTATCCCAAAATGCTCTAGATTTAATACATTACGATTTTATTGTAGGGCTGCTATAACCTCCCTATCAATCGATAAAGATATTTCTGAGCATTCAGTAAGTGGAATAAAGTTATATACAACACTTTCCTGATGCATTAGAGATGACCTAACTTAATAGACATATTCTTCTTCGGATATTTTAAAAATAAAAATCAACTTCATATATACTGGATTTATGTTAGTTCTCAAATACCACACCATTTTATTAAAGGGAACTATTTAAATTTTCACTAGTGAAACTTTTATTTCCTTTATTAATTAGTTGTAAACTAATTATTTTCAGTGAAGATTGAATATTTTCAACTTTGTACATTTTTTTCTTTTAAAGAAAAGTTCAGAAGGCTGTCTAGTGACTATTGTCACATGAGTCAAGGGACATTATAAGTCTTTTTTCTAAATCAATGTAAGCACATGGTGACAAATTAAAAGACTGAACGCTACATCATTTCTAAATTAAAAAAGAAATTATTTTATTTCTTTTCAGGCCATTTAGACAATGTATTTTTCTATTCCTTAACACTTCGATCTCATGATGATACTTAAGATTTTATAGGAACTACTTTGCTCCTCACTTCTTTATATCTGTTTGTCTCTTTCATCTAAATGAGGACTTAGGAAGCTGACAGTGACTCATCAACTTAATTGGCTGTAAAATTTCATTATGCTATAGTTTCTAAAGTTAGCGTTAATGTATTGTTATAAAGTGCTAAATATTGTCAAAGGCTGTCTGTCAGCCATCCATGTAAAACACCGATTGTAAAGTTGTAATGTGTTTTTAGTGTCTAGCTTAAAATTAACAGCATGTAGCAAAGTGTTTGTGTGGGGGTAGGTGAAGTCAGCCTCATACATTTTATTGCAAGAGTATGTTTTCAATAATGAAATCTAAAACTTCTAACAGCATCTCATGTTCCTGGACACACAGTAAACTTTTACTGGCCCAAGTAATGACACATGTACCTCAGTTAAGGACTTTCACACATCGTGTGCACCTTCTTGGTTTCTGCTTCCCCTCACTAAAAAGGCAGATCTGCTCAAGTTTACAAAGTGTTGTATGCATGACAATGTGAGTTCCTAAATAAGCCTGACATACATTGTAAACTCTTTGACTGACGCATAGTTGTTGAACTTTGCTTTCGAAGAATTTATCATTTCTCAGGATACAGTTTAGTTTTAAAAATGGAGATGTTAGGGTCTATTTTCTTTTTTCTGAAATTATGCATCTAATGCTTCGAATGTTAATGTAGTGATGACAGCTGGTCATATCAGTGAGGGGGAAGAAAAGTCATATCAGTCCTTTTTTCCTGGGAAAGCAAACATCCAATTGGTTGATTTTTTTTACTACAGTTTCAGCATGTAGTAGAAATAATCCCACACTCTAAATTTGTGTGCTAAAATGTATCTCTTTATTTAGTTCCTCCCTGACTTTTTCTTAAGCATGCTGCTACTATTTTGAATAATTAAATCATTTCCTTGCAGTTGCTGTGCAGAGAATGATAAGAGGGGAGAAGAGAATCCGTGAGCTGCTATGAATAAATACATTTATGCATATGAGACCAAATCTTTCCCAGTAGCTCACACGTATGTAATGACTGCATAATGGGGGACTTTGAAATCGGTGAGAAACATGCCAAGAACTGCACTGCACACTCAAAAGTAATCGCCATCAACTTAGCAAACATAAATCATCTCTTACTGAATCTAACCTGATTTGGCTTCAAGGACCCAATAGGGGAAGGATGGGAAAGAAACATAAGCAGGTCCAATTATACAGGAATATCTCCTAAGCACTGGGATACCCAAGTGAAATGTGTATACCCCAACTGCAGAGGGAAGAAAACATGGGCCCTGTAGTGAGGCAGAAAGACAAACTGACTGATGGGGGCAGCTGGCCACAGGAGAAAGAGAGCTGACAGTGAGGTAGTCCTAGGACCAGGTCCCAGCTGCACAACCGATGAGGCCTTGGACACTAGCCTGAAGGAGTCTCACTAAGCCCCAGCCTTCAACTGGGAATGTTTTCCAAGGGGACTTCCATGATGGGGTCCCCATTGCTCTAGTTGGGTCTGCTGATCCCCACCTTCCTCTGCTCCACTTTCAGGTTCTTGAATGCGACATGAGATCTCCAAACCACAGAACTTCACGTAGATGTTCACTCTGTAAGTTTCTTCTCTCCCTCCCAGATGCCTCCTAAGCCCCCAAGCTTCAGGGAAAAGGTCAGCTCAAGTTAGGCTGGAGCAGTGATATTTAATGATTTACTTTCAATTCAGCAGTCCAGATCAGATCAAAGAGCATTGTAAATGCTGGGTTTAAATCCTAAATATTGTTCAGTTGGAAATGGGAAACCAAGACTGGCATTTAAAATGATCTCTGGGAATGATGAGAAAAGAAAATTGAAGCAAACACAGGTTGAAGGTAGAGCTACAACTTGGGAGGCAGAGTACGTAAAGGGCAGAAACAGGCTGAAACAGTGGAAGAGAAAAAATGAGAGAAAATATATTCTAGATGTCAAATTGACAGTATTTGGACACCTGATTAAATCTGAGAATAAAGGTTGGAGGCAATCAACAAATATGGAAGTAAGGACTCTTGAGGTTAGATAGTAAGATATTGACACCACTAACAAAATTAAGAAAATTAGGTAAATAAGAAGGTTCAGTTTATGAGAGCTCCCCAACTGTATCAACACCTGTTAAAATGACTGATTTTTAATATTCAGTAGTATTTGTTGCATCTTCTACCATAGTATAGACTTTATATAAATTTGTTGAATTTTTTTAAAGAACAAAACATCTAAATATTTGGAGTAATCATGTAATAGTAGCATGGTTGGTTATTTATTTAAACATTGCAGTAACTTAAGCCACTCTATGCAGGTTGGCTGTAAGACCAATGGACTGAGAAGTAAAAAAAAAAATCTGTGTTCTAGTTCTCATGCTATGAACAACTGACTTTGTATCCTTGGTCAATTCATGAATTTTTTGGAAACTGCTTACCTCTCAGAAGGAATTAGAGGATTGAACAAGATGATCAATTAGTGCCTCTTTGTTATGGGTGGGGAGCCGGGGAGAAGTGGAGTTTGTGCAGTGTCACAAGAAATGGAATTTTCTGAGACTCTCATGTGAGAATGAGTGGTATTTATTTGTGTGAAATTACATCTCTGAGTTTTCAAGGTCCCATTTCCCTTCCTCACACCAAGGAAGAAGTCCAGCTGTGTGCTTAGCAGGGCTAAGATGAAAGCCGTTGCCCAGAGTTTCCATTCCATATTGGCATAGCCCAATCCAGCATCAGGTAGGTCAGCTTGTGTTCCCAGCTACAGTCCATTAGTCCACTGCGTGTGGGGTCTGGCTTCTAGGAACACGGACAAATGCAAGGAAGCAGGAATAAAACCAGAGAAACAAGAGAGCCAAGAGAGAGAGTCCCTTCGTCTGGAGGATTATGCATTTCCAAATTTTTGTGGGCTTGCGGTAGGCCCACCCCTTCTGGCCAATGATCTCTGTTCCCAGGTTTGACCTTCCCTGACTTCACTGCCTGTGTGTCCGTATCCCCTTTGTTAGACCCCTCCCCCCAGTGATCTGCAGGGAATGGACCAGTGGTTCCCTGGGGAGTGTGAAGCTGTAGCTTCGTGGTGAAGCTGCCCAGATGGCCACGCTTATGTCTGGCTTCCCTTTTGCTCCTTGCCTCCTTGCCTATTATTAGTAATTAGCTAATTACAATGGTATCACCTTCAGTGTAAAGTTCTGGATTCTAAGGCATGTTCTCTTGTTTTCTCTTTTCTGAGATCACTTGAAAATTATATAAGTAACTAAACAAATACCACTAACCTCAATTCTCCAAAATAGTTTAGAATATCCAGTGACTGTGCTGCTGTTGACTTGGAAATTTTGCACTTAAAAAAAAAAAAGTCAAATATTAGCATAGGTTTTTCTTTCTATACTCTCAGCCTGGTTAACTGGATGACCACATATTCATATTCTTAGACTTGAACTATACGTTGGTTCTGATTTCTCACCAAGGAGAAAAAGTTTTCAGTTCCCTTTTTATTTTGATCCAATGGTTAAAGAAAAAAGCATATAAAGAAAATAAGGTCAGAGAAGTAAAAGGGAAGAAAGTGGACACAAATAATTAAAACAGGTAGAGCACTTCACAAATAGCATCTCTTTACTCCTACATTATTATTACTCCTTTTTTCACATATAAAACAAGTAAGACTCAAAAACTGAATGTACCTAAGATCACACAATTATGGCAGTAAATTGTTAAGTCAGGTCTGACTCAAAACCTCTACCAGTGTGACTACTCTCTCCCTCCTCTGTGAATTTTCTGTGATTCTTCCAACTGAGGTTTAATGTTTTCTTCTTTGAACTCCTGTTTAATTTTCAGCCACTGGATGCATGATTGGCTTGTCTCCTAAATTAAGTAGTAAATAGAGATTGTGTGTGTATGTGTGCATGTGTTTAGAAAGAATATGGGAAGTGCAAATAAAATAATATATATTTTACGGAAATACTAATACTGATAATTGGGTATTTGTGGGGAAGCCAAAGCTAATAAGGCTTATAAATTTATATTTACAAAAATTAATAGAGTATCTTAGCTTTGAAAGGTGAGAGTGTATGTATGTGTGTGTGTTCATAAATCTATAAGATTTCTCTAGAGAAATAGCATCAAGTTCAAAAGAGAACTCCACACCTAAAGTTCTGCTTTGTGGATTCTACAGCAGGATTTGTGAAGGGCAGGTATAAACAGTTGTATTGAACTAGTGGACTAATTTGAGCTTCAGCCTTATTTATTTACAAAAGGCAGAGAAAAATGAGAAGATAAGGGTCCTCAGCTGAAAATCACCTGCTCTGTATCTTCTTCTGTAATTTAAATGTAGTCCCAAGACCTGAAGGCTCTTAGCTGCCTGAGGACACATCAGGAGACACTTGTAAATCAAGCCCTGAAGAGTGCTACATCAGCCCACAATAACTTCTCTCCTTTATGCCTGGCAGGAAATGGAAAATGCTTCAGGCAGGTGCCAGGTGTCCCCTTCAGGTGTTAAATTTTCCATGCAATGCCCTAGGGCTTTTGAAACACTGAAAATCCTAAAGTAAGAGGCAAATAAGAGTAAGAATGTATTTTTAGGCAAAACAACCAGTTTAAAAGAAAGATATTCAGAAGAGGAAATTATTTCGTAGATATATCCCTAAGTTCCCAAGCAAACAAATAAAAGCAAAAGGTGTTTCATTAAATTCGAACAGTTGATTTTTTCACATAATTATTTTAGATCGTGTATATTAGGGACAAATTTTTATTCAAAATAGTGTATAATACTGTTGATAAATAGAAAACTCAATAGTTAATTGTAGAATTTCTCTCTTTAAAGCATAGTAAAGCTCCCCCATAAAAGAATCCAATTTTCCCTTCATAATTCGCACTTCATCAGATAAGACTTCTAACACCCCTTACCCCAAAATATTTTATGGTTATTGCAAATGTGAAACCATTGTAATTAACTAGTTATTGATAACAGGAAAGGAGCAAAGGGAAGGCCAGGCATTATAGGCATGTTTCCTGCAAACACTGGGGTGGGGTCCAACAAAGAAAAGATTGACACTTGCCCTTAAAGATGGGATGACATAGGGAAGGTACTTGTTTGTCAATCCACCTGGGGACAGAAATGGTTGGCCAGAATGGGCATGGCCACTGAAAGCAGAAGGAAATTTGGGATATATAATCCCCTGAACAAAGAAGTTCCCTCTCTTGGCTCCTTTTGGCATGCTTGGCTCATGGCTCACACTTGGACTCCTGGCATTCTCGAGTGTGGCCCAAGGCCGCACAGACTCCCACGCACTATGGACTCATGGACTGCAGCTGGCCTGATGCTGGACAGAACCTGGCTGCAACCTGGAATGAAAACTCTGGACACTGGCTCTGATTTTAGCCCTATTAAAACTACACTTCTTTTATACTTCTTCTGTAGTAAAAAATGGAACTTTGGAAACCTAGGGATGTAATTCCATGGAAATCTTTCTATCATGTCATATCCTCCTGTACAAGTCTCAGAAAATTTCTTTTCTTGGGATATCACAAGGACCCCACTCCCACTAGCAATAGGGGAACACAAGGAACACTTTTCTCTGGTAACAATCACTATGACATGGCTTAAGATTTGCCTTTTTAAAATATTTTAATTTTTTCTTCTAATTATAAATTTAACTAAGCCTCAGAAATGTGTGTGTGGGGAGTATAAAGAAGAAAATACAGAATATTTATTAGCCCACCATGTGAACTACCATTTGCATCCTGGTCTATTGCCTTATAGCATTTCTCTTTCTGTCTTTATTTTTAAAAACTTTTTAAGGCAATTTTGTGTATACTTTTTAAAATATGCTGTATTCACTTTGCCTATAGGGAGAATGTTCCTATATTGCATGAAAGCATGGTTTCTGTGCTGGAACTGTAGTTCATTTAATGGACTCGGAATTTCGCCTTTTATTCTTCTCTGATGGTCAGTGTGGTATTTGGTGCAAGGTAGGAATCTAACATTATTTTCCAAGCAGTAAACCATTCAATGTTCATTGAATGAATGGTCTCCTTCCCATTAATTTAGATAAAGTCACTTTTAACATATCGAATTCTTATATATTCTTATATATATTTAGAATTCTTCTCTAGGCCACTTGACTCTTAATATGTCAATATGACTTTTTTTTTATAATTATTGTAGCTTTATAGTAAATTGTACCATGTGTTCATGTACATTCTAATATTACTTATTTTTTAAATTATTGGTTATTGTCACAAATCAACTGTATAATTATTTAAACTACTTCTAAAAATTAGAACTTTTTTTAGAAATGCAACGATTTTTACAATTAGTTGCAGATTAAGTCCTATGTCTTCTGCACAACAACAAAACAAAAAAAATGGAAAAGAACCTGGGCTCTGAGGTCAGACAGATCAAAGTGTGAGGCCCTGCCTCTGAATCTTTTATGCTTTACTTATAAAATGGTAATTTATACCTATGTTCCATGGTTATCATGAGGGTAAAGTGTAGGGCATCTGGACGCCATTATTTGTCATGTGGGACTACAAAATACTTAACCTTTTATAGTGTGTAACACTTTTCAACTGTATGAATAAATATATAAACCATATATATTCATATACTTATTCAATAAACATGATAAAGGCAATTTACATGCCAAGATTAGGAACAACCACCCTGCAGCCTATCTGCCTGGGTTCAAATCTCAACACCACCATTTACTAGTTATAAGACTTTGATCAAGTCCCTTAAATTCCCATGCCTCAGTTTCCCTATCTGTAAAATGGGGATAATAATAGTATTTGCCCAAAAGGTTGTTATAATTCAATGACTTAAAATAAATAAGGCAGTCTGAAGAGCATGTTGAAAGTAGTAAGTACTATAAAAGGAGATTCTTATCAGCATCAGTCATTAAGCTTTTGTGATATATTAAGCACTGTGCTGGATAATTACGACTAGGTAAACTAATACTCACCTAATCCCTGATGTCATGGAGGGAGAGTGGGGCTAAGATCTAAAGGGTACACAGGAGTGAATTAGGTGAGACAGGGAAGTAGGGGGAGGAAGCACAGAGGCAGAGTGACAGTAATGGCAAAGCCTCAGGGACAGAGGAGGCAGAAGAATATGAGGGGCTGAGATAAGGCCAGGGAAGCTGAAGCCTGGCAGGCCTGTGGCACAGGTAAAGACTGAGAGGTGGGTGGGTCCAGATTATCGGACCCTGCAGGCTGCCTGGAGTCAATCTGTCTTCTTCCAAGAGCAGTGGGAAGCCACTGAAAGATGAAATAATCAGGTTTCGAATTCCAAAGGAACCCTGGGTCAGAGGAACAGGTGGGAAGGAGGAAATGTGGAAGGGTAGGCTGGATGGGAGGTTAGCTTATATTCGAATGAGGGCATATGGTGGCAAGGGCTAAGCTGATGATGTATGTGGAGAAATGTAAATGCACTTGAGACATGTTGGAGATAAAATTAACGGGCTTTGATGGAACTGAAGCCAAGGGTGCCTCAAGAGTGACTTCCAGGTTTCTGGTTTCTAGGTCTGGGCAGATCCTGCCACTCAATGAGATGAGCAACACTGCCTAGGCCAGAAATACACTGTCCCACCAGATAGCCACATATTTGCCTAATGGGTGATTGATATGATGTGTTTGCATCTGTGAAGACAGGCCAGGGAAATGCCACTAGCCTGCACCTCCTGGAAACTGTCTGCTCGCTCGGCACTGTGGGGATGGATTCTGTCTGATTTGTGGCATTTGTATGTTCACGTCAAGGTTCCATCACTGGGTTTGTATTTTTATTATCACTTACAAACTCCCTAGGATGTAAATTACAACCCAGAAACCAGGAAAAGAGATGGCACAGGGACTGTCTCCAAGGCTGTGTTATCTTTCAACAACTGACCTCAGCCGTTGTATTGGCAAGTTATTAATGGTATGCTCTCAGGTATTCTCTTTGGAGCAAAAAGCTGAACACTAAATATGAGAGTCTGCTTAAAAAACACACACAGGAAATAAAACTTTTCTCCTTTCCACTCTCTCTAGTTCCACCTTCCTTCTCCCCTGCTTTTTCACTCGTTTGTTTTAAGATTTTGTCAACAATGAAGTAATGTTACTGTGAGAACATATAATATGAGACTAGAATTTGTAATTAATAAAAAGGAATGCTCATGCTAAAACAACCTTAAAAAGCATTGTTATCTGCTGCTTATTAAACTTCATGACATAATTTATTAGTGTTTCTTAAAAGTAATGTGATGGGTCACAAACAATATTTTTAAATAAAGAAAACAGAAATCATGTGCATCACTTATAGTAATAGGAAGTATTGTCTCTTAAAGCTTTCCAGTTGCAAGGCATATGTGTAGTGGGTTGACATATACAATAAATTATTAACCTGGAGAGTAGCCAAAAAAATGTTTGAAACTCACCAACTTAGTCCAATCTTCTTATTTTACAAATGGTGGAACTGGGGTAAATTTTTCCAGGGATGACAGCTCAGGAAAAGGCAGAGTCAGGATTAGAACCCCAACCACCTAATCCCAGGACTCTTTATATCATGGCTCTTCTTCTCAGCTGCCTTTTCTCTCTCCTTGTAATTAAGTTCCATTGAGGATAAGTAAAACTTGAGGGACTCACTAAGTGAGTCTGCCCATGAGGAATGAAAAGCCTTGAAAGAATTAATTAAGTGAAGTTTGGGAAGAAGTGAATGGCAAGGAAGTGTGAGTTACGGGAAGGTTCTCTCTCCTGCCAGCTTACAAAGGAGCATCTGCGGAAACCAACAACATTCAAAGAACCTTGGTTTTGGTCTAAAATGCCAAAAATATAAAAGCAAAAGTATTTTATAAAAGAAACTTACATTTAAAAGAGAAAAGCAGAAATACCTTAAGTATAAGATGCATATCCTTTTCAATGAAAAATGTACGATACCAGTGTGCAGTGCTGGGCCACCCAGACGGAAAAGAAAAACAGTCCTTTTCTCTGTACAATGTGGTCAATCCTCTGGGTGACTGACTGGGTCTTTCGCTTTTCTTCCCAATTTTAGGGGTCATAGCCCAGCCGTAGGGATAATGCCGGTGGCTGATAAAAGCAGGTCGAAATCTGTCTGGCAGAGTTTCTATGCCATCCTTCAAAGGGACAGGGACCAGACAAGATGACCTCTCTTGTTGCCTTCCAATTAATTCAATCAGCCTCTGCTTCTATCAGACATCTTCAGGGATGCAAGCCATCCACTCATTCCAAGTCCTCACCGGGAATCAGTAAACACAGAGGCTGCAGACTGCGTTTAATGAATAAGCAGAATTCGTCTTTCAGTCTTGATTTACGGCTTGTTTCTAAATATTATTTTCTCTCCCAATAATCTCCCATAAAAGGCAAGGGTTGGATCTGCTTCCTCTGAATACCCACAGAGCCTAGTCTGGTGCCCAAATATATCTTAGGTTAATATCGATGTTTGTTCAAACAACCGGAACCGAATTTCTTTCTAAAGAAGGGCATATCAATAGGACAGCTCCAATGGGCTGTGCATAAAGCCTCCATCCCTTCTGTTTTAATATTTTATGAAATGCCACTCTAGGAAACTATTATAGGATAAAAAAAATACAGCTGGGAAAGCTTTTGTCAAATAAACTAAAGCCATGCCTTCTACTTTTATGTTTAAATAAATGTATGTAAAAGGTAGAGTTGGTAGGGGTGTTTCGTGTTTTGTTTCTCTCCACATGGACTGGTAGGATAATTTTCATAATAGAAAAAAATAGAACATCTAAGACTAACTGTACTAGACAGTATTGAAACAGCAGATCCAAGATGAGGTAAGTGCTCATTTCAAACCCTCATCAATCAGGAACCTGTGGCCGTATTTCATCACTTCCTACACAATCAATAAGACATCAGTATTCATTAAGCAGAACTCATACACACTGTTGCCTAAAATCAAAAATTGAAGCTTTTGACTAGGAACATACTTTACAATGGAAAAGGAGTATATTTGTTTGACAAGTTTGTTTTTTTCAAATTTGCCTAATATAAACAGACGTTCTTTAAGATTACATATAAACTAAATTATATTTTATGATTTCGTGTGAGCCCTATCTGGACCTAGAAACTTTTCCAAGACAAAAGTGGAATTCTGGCCCTGGAAGGACTAATTTAACCACCAAGGGTTTGTTCTGGCGACAAACTGGGTTTCGCCTTGAGACATGGAGCCTGACCCACTGGAATCTCTCATTACTACCCCTGTGTGCAAATGCGGGGGAAGCATTGAGAATATTTTCATCTTTAAACTTTCATTGCATGCAAATGCAAGAGAATTGAAAATATTTTCATATTTAAACTTTCATCACATGCTTTAAATATCAAAACACATTTTGCGAGAAAAATTATAAATAGAAATTTGATATATTTAGAACCAATGTGAAATCATAGCCTGAGATGCACTCTAAATTTATTTCTAACAAATCTGGTTTTTGGATCCTGTTCTCAGTGTTTTATTTTTACTCCACAGATTATGTTACTAGCATCAAGGACGTGGATAGAAAACAGGGAGATAAAATAAAGGAAACATTTAGACATAGTGGCTCAAGTACACAAATGTTCATAAACAGCCTCCTTTTTAGAAGCTAAGAGGAAGAGGCTTAACATTAATTAGGATCTATTACGAGGCAACTACCACACTATACAAGTTGACCGCGTTCTTACAGAATTCTTACAATAACTCTATGAAGCAAGTTTTATTATTCCTGTTTTTTAGATAAGAAAACGAGTCTCAGGTTAAATAACCTGCCCATTATCACAGACATACTAAGCTGGAAAGTCTATACTCTAAATTGTATCTGCCTATTCAAACTGTTGTGCTTTTTCCATTACAACTCGGGCTTAAACAATAAAGAACATGCCCAGATACAGCACAAAGGATCTAGATTAAGATGCAAACTGTTACCAGGTCCTTGGGTAGACCCGTCTCATTTAACATCACTACTTTAAGCTCCTGGTAAATATTTGGATGTTGACTTTTTGTGATGACCTTGTGTGTTTAGTGTCTGTATGAAGTAGCAATTTTTAATATTTGAGTTTTCTGATAGTCTTTTAAACAAATGCTTGTAGGATGAGACAGACTCAGATATGGGAGTCATCTGGTAAACCACTCTCTCTTTCAGAGTCAAGCTTCTTAGAGGAGCATTTATGCTTCCACTTTCTCATTGCCATTCACATCTTGACCCCAAAGTTTGACTTCTAGTTCAACCACATATCAAGGTTATCTAGGCAGAGACCATTAGTTGTTCCTCAATGTTAATTTACTATTATTTCCATAGTATTAGAACTTATGATTTTTAGCAGGGCAAATATTTAATTTTCCAACCTCCAGAATAAATATTTAATTTTCCAATCTCCTTTGAATCTAAATATAGCTGCTAATAAGAGGTAAACAAATGCATAGGGTGGCAACTTTTGGGAACCTTTTTAAAAAGACATAGGCATGTGACCTTTGCTTCTATCATTTTTCATTCTTTCTTCCATTCTCCACCTAAAAGGCAAATGTGATAACTGGAGCTCTACCTGCTGTCTGGAACCAGGAGGAATTAGAATTGACCCTAAAGATGGCAGAAGAGTAAACTAGAAGCATAGATCCCTGAGGCCTGAGTAAAGCAGAGCCATTGCACCATTCCTGAACTGCCTCCTCTGGATTTATCAGACAGAAAAATAGAGCTTTATCTCATTTAAACAGGTGTTATTTCTCCTTTCTATTACTTACAGCTGGACATAATTCTAAATGCTATACAACCATGAGCTCTTTGTGACTAACCCACTCAACACGTTTTGACTTTTAATTGTACCAATCTTTATAAGGTAGCCTAGAACAGTAGGAAAAAATATAAAATTTATAATAGAAATCCCTCTACTTACCGACTTACTAGCTCTGTTACCTATGGCAAATGACTTAACCTCTCTTGGTCTCAGTGCCTTCATCAGTGAATGAGGGAAAAATGAACTCCTAAATCAAAATGTTGTTATAAGTAGTCAATCAAATGAAAAGTACAATTTCTCGTGTCCTTTTTAACAGGATGCAACTAATTTTGGATAAGAGATTTTATCAGCCCAACTACCCCTTTTCTAGTCTTACCTACTCACCAAATTAATGGACATTGTGGTTTCCTTCAAATAAATCAATTGATGTTTATAAAATAAACAAGGAAAAATGTTCTTTTTTAACTGCTCCATAATCATCTTAGCTTTTACCTCCTGTAGCATATACTTTTGTGCTTTAATAATTTGGTAGGCCTTTTAGTTTTATTTTTGGATATTTGATCTCTTCTATATATTTGTAAATCATCATACTTTAATTATACAACTTCCTCAACTAAGGTAAATTCTACAGAAATATAATTTTTACTAGTTTCACTAATATTCAGAAAAATTCTTAAAACTTCATTTTGTTATCAGTTTCATTCTCTTAAACAAAAAGTGTCAACTGAAAAATCAAATAAAAATGACTAAAGATGAGGGGGAAACCTCCACCTAATTCTTTCTATTTGAAAGTTCAGATTGAAAAATACTCTAGCCCTGTTTACTTTCTTTTGTGAATTTTTGGCTGAATCCAACAAAAAACAGTAAAAGTCATCTAAAATATGTATAGTTATTTTATCTTTCAAAAATCTCTTTCTGATATCCTTTACATTTATTTTATTCCTTATTTCTAAAATGGATAGGCACACCTTATTTTATTGTGCTTTGCTCTACTGCATTTTACATATATTGTGTTTTGTTTTTAAATTGAAAGTTTGTGGCAACCCTGAGTCAATCAAGTCAACTGGCACCATTTGTCCAACAGTATTTGCTCACTTCTTGTCTCTCTGTCACATTTTGGTAATTTTCTCAATATTCAAATGTTTTCATTATTATTATATTTGTTATGATGATCTGTAATCAGTGACATTAGACGTTATTATTATAATCATCTTGGGGTACCACAAAATATCTCCATATAAGACAACAAACTTAATTGATAAATGTTATGTGTGTTCTGATTGCTCCAACTGATTATTCCCCTTCCTCTCTCCCTCTATTTGGGCCTCTCTACTCCCTGAGTCACAATACTGAAATTTGGCCAATTAATGACCCCACCATGTTCTCTAAGTGTTCAAGTGAAAGGAACAGTTGCACATATCTCATTTCAAATCAAAAGCTAGAAATAATGAAGTTTAGTGAGGAAGGCATGGCAAAAGTTGAGCTAGGCCAAAAGCTACGCCTCTTATGCCAAATATTTAGCCAAATTGTTAATGCAAAGAAAAATTTCTTGAAAGAAATAAAAACTTCTACTCCTGTAGACACATTATAGGAAAGCAAGAGTCTTAAGATCAAATCAGTTCCAACATTCCCTTAAGTAAAAGCCTAATCCAGCAAAGATCCTACCTCTCTTCAATTCTATGAAGGTTGAGAGAGGTAAGGAAGCTGAAGAAGAAAAGTTTGAAGCTAGCAGAGGTTTGCTCATGAGGCTTAAGAAGAGAAGCAGTCTCTATAACATAAGAGTGCAAAGCGAAGCAGCAAGTGCTGATGTGGAAGCTGCAGAAAGTTATCCAGAAGACCTAGCTAAGGTAATTAATGAAGGTGGCTACACTAAAAAACAGATTTTCAATGTAGATGAAACAGCCTTATAATTAAAGAAGATGCCATCTATGACTTTCATAGCTGGGGAGGAGAAGTCACTGCCTAATTTCAAAGCTTCAAAGGACAGGCTGACTCTTTTGTTACAGGATAATGCAGCTGGTGACTTTAAGTTGAGGCCTATGATCTGAAAATCCTAAGGCTATTAAGAATTATGCTAAATCTACTCTGCCTGTGCTCTATAAGTGGAACAACAAAGTCTGGATGACAAGTCATTTGTTTACAACATGGTTTACCAAATATTTTAAGCCCACTGTTGAGACAGCTTCTCAGTAAATAAGATTCCTTTCAAAATATCACTGCTCACTAACAATGCACCTGGTCACCCAAGAGCTCTGATGGAGATGTACAATATTAATGTTGTTTTTATACCAGCTATCACAATATGCATTCTGTACCCATGGATCAAGGGGTAATTTTGACTTTCACATCTTATTATTTAGGAAATACATTTTGTATGGCTATCGTTCCCATAGATAGTGACCTGCAACCTAGGTATGTGCCCTTACCAGGAATTGAACTGGCAACCTTTTGGTGCATGGGACGACGCTCAACCAACTGAGCCACTCGGGCTGGGGTGTTCATCACTGTTGATGTCATCAAGAAATTTATGATTCATGGGAAGACAAAATATCATTAACAGGGATTTGGAAGAACTGACTCCAACTCTAATGGATGACCTTGAGGGGTTCAAGACTTCAGTGGAGGAAGTAACTGCAGATGTGGTGGAAAGAGCAAGAGAACTAGAATTGGAAGTGGAACCTAAAGATGAGACTGAACTTACGCAATTTCATGATAAATCTTTACTATATAAGGAGTTGCTTCTCATGGATGAGCAAAGAAAGTAGTTTCTTGAGATGAAACCTACTCCTGTTGAAAATGCTGTGAAGATTGTTAAAATGACAATAAAGAATTTAGAATATCACATGAACTTGGTTGATAAAGTAGTGGCAGGGTTTGAGAGGACTGACTCCAATTTTTAAAAGAAGTTCTACTGTAGGTAAAATACTATCAAATAACATCACAAGCTACAGAGAAAATTGTTTACAAAAGAAAGTCAATCAATGTGGCAAATTTCATCATTGTCTTATTTTAAAAAATTGTCACAGTCATCCCAAACTTCAGCAACCACCATCTTGTCAACAGTAATCAGCAGTGAGGCAAAACCCTCCACCAGCAAAAAGATCGGGCCTTGCTGAAGGTCCAGATGATTATTAGCATTTTTTAGCAATAAAGTATTTTCTAATTAAGGCATGTACATTGATATTTTTAGACATAATGTTATTATACACTTAATAGACTACATCATAGTGTAAAGATAACTTATATATGCACTGGGAAACCAAAAAATTCATGTGACTCACTTTATTGTGATATTTGCTTTATTGTGGTGTTTTTGAATCCAACCAACAATATCCCTATGAGATACCTGTATATGTTTTCTAACATTTTCTACTCTACTTATACTATATGTTCCTGAATATTATTTCCCCTACTTCAGAGTCACTCAAATATCCTTTATGCCCTAGATTGTGGGAAATACTGATTTTCCCCACCTATTGCAATAATAAAGACAATTTCATTAAAGGACATGAAGAATGAATTCGATTTTACCCTTCAAATGAGCTTTATCATAACAATACAGTTAAACATACAATTAGTAGCAGACCAAGAAAGCATTTAGACTAATTAGGCCTTGACTCTAAGAGATGAGTTCACAGATTATGCCTGTGAGACAACAATCAGGTCGATTGAATCAATTTAAAACAAAAAATAAATCAACTCAGAGACAAAAAAACCCCACAAACCGCCAATTGGTTTGCTTTTCAGCTGATGTAAAGCAGCCTTAATGAAATACAAGCCATTCCTCACATAGAAATAGATGGCATATTTTCGAGAGCATATTTAAAATCTTGTAACTTTGAAACAGGCTTTTCTGATGGAGGGAGAGGAGCAATAGAAAGAACAAAGAGGAACAGCACCAAACGTGGTACGAACTAGCACAGATCGCAAAACAATATTTTGTTTCTACTGTAAACTTAGTTTTTCTACGATATAATTTATAACATACAATAAGATAATCACTATAAACATCTTAGATATATTAGAATTATCTTGCATTTCCTGGTTGCCAGAAGCCATAGTGAAATCTAAGATAGCCTAATGATATTCAAAAGACTAACAACAATAACCCCAAAAATGTCAATGAACCGCAACAGAGTAATTACTATGCAATGGGGACAACAGTGGAAGCATTTTCTGTAGCTGTAATCAGTTTATAATTATGGCCCTGCAAACAAGGCAACACATAAAGAAACAGCAAGAAACTCCTAGTCAGCTCCCATGTTATAAATGTATGGTGCCTTCGAGCTTTTATCTTCACTGTCCTGACAGCCGATGGGGGCTCTACAGCTCTTAGGCGGCTGCTCCCTTCATCAAAAACAGCATCCAGACCAGATGTACAGGTTAATGTGCCGCAGAAGCTATTTTTTTTTATGTTAAAACCCCATAGAGCATGACAAATCACACAGGTTTAAAACATAAATAACTAACAAAAAATCAAGAGAATGTAGCTTTCTGCTTGTGACAAATAGCAAGCCTAAAGAAAGATGAAATGCTTTCCTAAAAATATGTGGATATGATCTGATATCATGACTTGCTAAAATTATTTCATTTTAGTGGAATAGGGAGTGTCAGTTGCCTTCAGTTACTTCAGCCATTTATGTTTTTGACACAGTGACTTTGTAGAGAAGGTTTGTCGTATAGGTTATGTCCTACAGACTCAGAGATCAGCTTATCTGGAAAAGGGAGAAGATGAAGACTCTCTTTTAATTTATTCAAAGAGTTGAATCACTAACCAAATTTTCCAACTGGCAGTTTGAAGCATGAAATTCACTATTTTTTTAAATTTAATTCCAACACTGGCCCATGTAAGAGCATATCCTTAAAGACATTGTAATGATATTCAACCTTTTTATAAAACAGACCAGAAAAATGCACATCACTGGCAGGATCAAAGTGTGTATTGAAATTTATTTTCATTTAATAAATGCAGAGATACCCTTTTTCATAGGGCGATATCTACCTTTATGTGGCTCCATAGATAGCAGTGGATTATATATCTATTCACAACAACATGTTTTATTGTGTTCTCTATTTGGCTTTGTGTTAGTATTTTTTCACCTGGCTGTATTAGCCAATCTATTTGACCATTATATCAGTATTTTATTTAAAATACTGCTTCTTTTTTCATTAAAGGTTATGGTTATAAGTCCTAGAGGTGAATCGGCTATGTTTTCAGATGGTTCTGCCAAGGCAATCAGAGGGTAAAAAGAAATTTGCCAAGTCGGAGGCCACCTCTGGAGCCAGGGCTGCACTAATGGCAGGAGGAACATATGGTAAGAACAGTCCAGAGTCCAAACAGGTGAAGGTGAACGGGGAAGGCAGCAGTGATGCCCCAGAAAGCGTAGCTGCAGACAGGGCCGCAGGAATGACTGGTGACTCTCCGGCGAGAATCCGGGGCTCTGAGAAGAATGACTTGACATGAATGTCAGTGGGCGCCAGCTGCCTTGCCAGACTAAAGTGTGAGTCAGATGCCGATCCTGTGGGCGAGTAAGTAGGACGTTTGAGATTCTCATTAACTCTCGGGAGCACTTGGGTGCCATCTGACAAATGACAGTGCCAGTGTTCTAAATGGAGCCCAGGCATCTGCTAGGACAAAGGCACGTCCTAAAGTTACCAGATTATGAAAGGAGAGTGTTACCCCCCTCCAAAGTATGTGTCTGAGTAATAACAATGTGTGCATCTCGTACATACAGCTATTACACAGAGACAGAGAGAGATCCATTCAGGCAGAGCACACAGCTCTTAAGAAACTATATTGCTACATTCTCACTTGAAGGAAAAAGAATTTGAGATGTCATGTTTAGATAATTGAATATCTTCACTAGCTACCCGATTTCTTTACCTACATCTACTCTGACTTGCATTCATATCACAGACCTTCTTCTAGAGTTATCTTTCTACCTTCTACACTAAATTCATACTTTAATATTTATTTTAATTAATATTTAATATTTACTTAATTTTAATATTCATAGTGTCTTTATTGTTTCACATGAGATAGCTTTCCCCGATCACTTTATAAAAGGCCTGCTAGGGAGGCAACCAGCTTGAGGTGGTGACACACCTGTTGAGTTCTGCAGACAATTGATTTGAGAATGGAAGCAGAGAAATTATTTTCTGCCTGTCTAGGAGCTCTGCAGCAGAAACCAACTGGTAATGTCTATTGTCAGTTCACAGGACTGTGTTTAAAAGCATAGCCCTCAAATAATCATTCAAAGTATTTTTCTCACAATTATTATATGTTGCCATCAGGTGAAAAGTAGCCTCTTGGGCAGAGCTGGTGGGTAAAAAGGAAACATTGGGGTGGTTAACTGAAGTCTATAAAAAACTACAACTCAAAGCCCTGGCGGGTGTGGTTCAGTGATTAGAGCATGGGCCTGCGCACCAAAGGGTCACACAAAAAAATAATCTACAACTGTATAACAGCTGAACATCCATTTTAATAAGGCTATTAATCACTACGCTGGATGGAACATGTAATCACAGGGAAAGTGGTATGTTGGAGAGGTGGAGACAGACACACTGAGCAGGCCCCTGAGCCTTGTGTTCCCCTCAGCGCGGCTGTAGGCTCACTGAGGCTGGTTGCTTCAGAAGCCAGGAGCGCCTGGCATTAGCATCCCTTCACAGGAAGCTCATAGTTTCTAAGTATGTTTCCATAGCGGTGACTGAAAAGACTTGTGGTATATGCAAAATGCTGCCATTATTCCCAGTATCTGACAGCGCAGTACCCTGGAGGGCCAGGTTCACGGCCACGGTGCGCCTGCCCCTCGGGAGCAAGGAACTGGGGGAAACCAAGAGGGGTCCCAGGCTGCTCCAGGCCTGGCTAGCCTCCCCGTGTCTGACCAGCGCCTGTTTTCTTGATGGGAGTTTAGAAGAACTTCGCAGTGAATGGTTGTGCTCCCTTTGAAACAATGTCCATTAACCCTGGAAACCCAGAGTAATCAAAGCGATGTTTAAGCCAGTGGTTTGCAATGTGTGGGGTCTGCACCAGGGACAGGAGCAGCGCCCTTTTGGAAACACTAGCAGGGAACTTGTGAGAAAATTAAATCTCAGGTCCCACCCCAGTTCTATTAAATCAGAAACTCTAGGCTAGGGCCCGGTGATCGGTTTTAACAGAGATTCTGATTCACTGCAGAGTTAGAGCCACTGGTTTAAACTGTAAGCAATTAGGTACAGTTATTGGATGTTACCCTGAGCTTTAATCGTTAATTAATCTGAACCTAGCTGTCTCCCCTGACTTTACATTTGCATCACAGCCCTTACATTTCAAGCAGTTTAAAAATGAAGCACATCCACTGTGCTAGAAAATATAGCCATTTTTCTGATTATTTTTAAAAGCCTCTGTGTAAGTGAGGTAATTTTTCCATCCTAGCCACAAATAGTATATTCACTCTGTCTGTGCTGTTTCAGTGATGGAGGGAAAGTAAACAGTATTTGTCAACTGTCAATATAATGTCCAGCTCCAGCCTGTGCCCACTTCTTCTTTGGTCCTTTAGAAGACACAGGTTCCTCCCTCATTCCTCATTCCCTCCCCGGGCTCCTCCCTGCTGAGGTCCACGCCACAGATTTTGCATCCCGGCCTTCCCTGCAGTGGAACTGGAACTGCAGGGCACTCTGCCATGCCCCTACCAGTCCCCTGTGCCCCCTGCCCTCCCAGAAACAGAAGGAAGCCGGGAGGGGGTGCTGCACACACTCCTGCTGCCTGTGATGTTTTTCGAGACAGGTTTCCTATCGGCTCGTTTTCAAATCTTCACTTGATTATTTGTTTTCTTTTTCTACCGGTGCTAAAAAGTGTCCTCTTCTTCGACTTCCTTTCTGATCGATACTTGAAAAATTAGGTAAGAGTTTCCTTGGTAACAGCTACCCTCTCACTGCTCTGTTATATTCTTTTGCCTAGTTTGGTCAGTTCTCATAAGAGATGGCTGTGATAGAGCGGAAAGGTCACCGCAGGTCAAAAGGTCTGTGTTCAAGAAACAATTACAGCCCGCGCAGGCCTATCAGCACACGCCCCTGAAAACTGCGAGCCAGTCTCCTGATCTGGAAAATGGGGTTAATAATCACCCCTGTCCTGCATTCTCCGTGCAACTTTTGAGAAGATGAAATTTTAAACACATATGAGGTCATTATGGACACTGCAATGAGCTGTGTAAACCTGGTTACTACTATCAGTGGGAGAGCTCACTAGATTCAAAGTGAAAACAAAGAGAAAACTAGGACTCGAAAGCTATTACAAGTCTCCTTAGAATAAAGAGGTTTTTAGTCTTTAATCTGGAGAGTCAGAATGCCACAAACCATTTAGACAGGTTGGTCCGATTGACCAGCTAGTGAATGTTTGTAATAAAAAGCAAACAGTAATTGTTCGGGTTTGCTGAAAAGTTCTAAGAGAAACTTAGAAAATATTGTCTAAGATATTTCGAATTTGGAGGAAAATTTAAACAAAGGAGTCAACCTTACCAAAGACCACATGACCTACCAGAGCCATGGAAAGGGACTTGGGGTCAATGATTTCATATGAAACTGTTTACTAATACAAAATAGGCTCTGTAGGTAATCAATAATGCATTAATAGATTATAGGAGAAAAATCACGCCCTTAAGAAATTACTTTGGATCATTAACAGCAGTATAGATTTCCAGCAATTTAAATAGCTCTTGAAAATAAAGCATAATATTTACTTGCCTGACTTTTCTTTAAGTCTTAAGGAAAAACGTATCGATTTGGAACTCAGAAATCACCAAAACGAAGAGGCTGAAATAAGACAGAATGTCTTAGGTCTGTTTATTACTGAAGCCACATAAGAAATGAAAACGCAGCCCCTCAGCAGCAGCACTGTTAATTATCTACATTATTTTTCCTTGTATAGAATCTCGAACACATCAGCCTATTAACCTTGTAGAGTGTATTCTCATAGACATTTGGCTCAGCATGAGCTTACACCAGTCCCAAATTGTTAGTGTCAATTTCCCATGTTTAGTGTCTCCTAAGGTCATTTTCTTCAGTTACCAAAGATTCAAGCCCTTCAGCAAGGCAGGGCCCTTAAAGGTAACATGTCATCACAAAGACCTATTTTTCAATTCAGAAGACAAATGTCTTTTTCATAAAAGCTACACAAGAAATGAGAGCAAACAACAGAATACAACTCACATTAATTTTTATTTTTCTTCTGAAAAACATGTAATTCATATCACTTATCTAATGTATAAAAATAAATTGTGTTCATTTATAACCAGTGCATTATGCTATACTCTGGAATTTTGTTATTCTGGGATTTTAAAAAAATAACAACAAAGCATAATTTATTTGTTTATTTATTTATTATTTATTTATTTATTTTAAGAAAGAGAAACACCAGCGCTGGTTAATATGCCCTAAAACCGTGTTTCTCAATGTGTGGTCCACAAACTACCTGTGACAGAATTAACTAGGATCCTTGTTTCATTTACTCTTATTTATTTTCTCAAACATTTTATAGGATTGACTATTTTTAAGTGAGTTACCTAATACATGAAAGGCATCAACATAAGACATGGGTTTTATTTATGGAGCAATCTACCTTTTAAAATAAAATATCCTCTTAGAGAACACTTAGAAAATACTAAATAATATGGGGGCCTCCATGATCAGCTAAAGGCTTTCATAGGGTAACTCGGCTTCTACAGGTCCAACCGCCTCTCTCTGGATCCCGGGGATGCCCGGCAGGAGAGAATTCCTGAATAACTGTCACCTCTCTCAATGATAACTCACTCTTCGCCTTGGTGTGATTATAAGCAGCATAAAAGTCATACCGGTTCCTCAAAATTTACACAAAACTGAATTCTCATGGGATTAGAGAGAATATAGCTTTGTCATATACCTCTGTAGATTAAAAACAAAGGAGCACAAATGGATCAATGTGGGAAAGGCACATGCCCATTTTAAGCTTTTCCCCCTCATTATAAGACTTTGTCCACATTCTAATTTTATGGACTTGTCCTAAAAAGATATAGGTCGAGTAAACACTTATAACAATCATCTTATGTCCCAGAACAAAAATGGAATTTTAAGTTATCTAGATATCTATTGGTATAGTAATTATCCACGTCTTCAAATGCGGTGTTTATCAAAGAAGAAAATATAAATGGCCAGGAGATGGTTGAAGTGATCTTCACAGAGTCAGGTCTGTGACAATAATGATTCGCTGGGCAAGCCGGTCATCACCCTGGCCTTCGGGTCTCCCAGGTGTGGTGGTATTTACAACAGCAGCACTTAAGGTGATCATGTGTCAAGGCTCCTGATAAATTATTTCCCATTAATAATTATAACCGAATAGCTAATAGGAACCTGCTGACTTAATGTCTGCACAGCAAATTAAAAATATATCAGATACACCTCCGTTGAGGGTCACAGTGTGTTCATTTCTCCACTTCGAGTCCAGGGGGCACTAGCCCATTGATCTCAGAGGATGCGCAGCGTAAAATCAAATGGCTAAGATTCTCCTTGAAGGTGCTCTTCAGAAAGAATAATTCTCCCTTCGTGGACATTAGATTCATTACCAGCAAGTAAACATTAGATTCATCATTTCAAAAAACATTTTTGGAGGGCCAAGCGGGTTTGGGCGCAGTGCCACAGTCAGTCCCGCCCTGCGCTCTCCACCTGACCTCTCTTCAGACAGGCCTTCAGGAGAGGAAGCGCTCTGTGCTCTTCCCTCGAGGAGACAGTTCAACTGGACACTAAAATTTCTATTTGTTTAGTGATAATAATAAAAAAAGTTCAAACTGAACTCTAGGCCATAGAAATGGTCACTAAATCTGAAGGTTTCCAACCCCTACCCTATGAACTATTATCAGAATTGCAGTTCATAAATTCTCAAGATATTCAGTTTATAATTCTCCTAGCTTTTCTGGCAGTATAAAGGTTAGGATTTAATCAGAGTCACCAAGCTAAACCTCTTAATTTTTATAAATACCCCTTCTGTGTTGTGATTAGCATTCATAAAAATGGCTTAAACTGAAAGACCTGAGAACATAATTTGTGATTTGTCATCTATTATTTCCAGTTTTTACTTTTAATCTGGAATTAAGAGTACAATGGCACATATTCTTAATTATTTATTTTAACTTTCAATCCTAAATAATATTACCAATTCCATTTAATTTTCTTTTCAAATCACATCTTGGATTCCTCTAAATACCAAGCCATGCGCTGTGGTCTATGAATATATTCATTAGGTCTGCAGCCAGTGGTGTGCAAATTTATCAATAACTCACGAGTAACAGAACCGAAAGACTGCTCCAAGATGAAGTCTCCTGACAACGCTCTGAAGCTAAAACCTTTCAGCCTATCAAGCATGGATTTATTCATGATTTTTGACCTTAAGAGATTTAGGGGAAAAGTGCTGAAAAATGGAAGGTCTAATCATTGGATAAAAACTATTTCTAGAACACGAAATATTATTCCAAAATCTATAACTAGCACTAAAATCGTGTAAAACAACAAAGGAACTCAAAATTATCTGCCCCTTCTCTCCTCCCTTAAACACCAACATGAGCTTTTGTCTGGCTTGAGCCTGATGCTATATAAAGATATACTTTTATGTCCACATTATAAGTAGAAATAAAAAGATAACAAGTATTGGGCAAGTCAATTTGATGCATAAAAGTATATCATACGACCAACAGCATTAGAAAGGATTGTCTTCTTTGGGGATACATTTACATCTCCAGAAAAACTGCAAGAAGAAAAAGCCCCTAGGAGAAGAGCCAAATGACATCATGATCCTCTAAGTCTACATTAAGGAATGTCTCAGACTTTCTTTCCAGGCTTACACGGTGCCCTGACATGCATTATATTGGGATTATTGTTATAGAGCATTTTCTCCTATCGTGTAGTATTCATTGCCTTCATGGATGCTAAGAGAACGGCCAAGGACAGATTTGAAATGTATAACTCGGGATGAAAGAAGAAAGGCTTAGGTGTTTGCATCTTACTCAGACAGAACGAAGACATTAGGGAAAGTTCTAATGGGGAAAATGCAGCCTACATTAGTCTGGAAGTCTAAGGTAGAGGAAAACTGGGTACAAATAGGAACCTTTCCCTCTACTTTGGGGATAGGGCTATGCCCACTGCACAGGGATGGGTCACTTCAGTGTGTCCCCGTGCCCACTCCCAGAGTGAATTTGAATGACAGTCAAGTCAGAGATAGCTACAAGGGCCAGGCTCCGTGTGCATCAGCAGCAGGGATGGCAAAGGGAGCTCTGGCTTTTGAAACAGGGCTGTGCTGGTTCTGTGTCACTCCCGGCTCCTGCCTAGCAGCACACCTGTGTAACAGGGACAAAGCAGTTCACGTCCACAAGACTAGTCATACTTCACTGAACTCATATATCTGAGGGTGAAGTTGCATGTCTTGCTGCCCAGACTCACTACCAAGGTCAGACGATCAGCGTGTGGATAAAAATCAGAGACTTTGAGGGCTGGGGCTATCAGAAAGAGCCTTACCCATGAGGTGAGACTGGGGAGGGCCTCCAGGAAGGATCTGTTTTTGACAAATGTGGGTAAGAAAGAACAGTAGTGATGATAACTTGGAGGAAAGTTCAGTCTGCATGGCCCTGTTGGAGAGCATTTCAGAGACTGGTGTGGCTATCAGAGGTGGTACGTAGCAAGTCACGTGGAGAGAAGTCATTTGGAGAGCTGAAAAGGGGGGCATATACAGGACTAGAATGCCAGAATAGCTAGTTTAGACACTGGCCCTTCGCTACCCGAGGTGTGATCTGTGGGCCAGAGCAGCAACACCACATGGGGGCTCATGGAAATGCAGTGTCAAGACACCTGATACACAACCAGCATTTTGGCAAGGTCCACACATAATCCTTGCACACACTGATATTGGAAGATACTGCTCCAGTATTTAACTGAATCACCTGGGATCCTAAAGCTGATGGTGAGCTCAGGAATCTCCATTATCAACAAGCATCCCAGATGGGACAAGCAAGAGGACTACAAGTACCAGCCGCAGTTCAGGAAAACAACCTCATGAAGACGGGTAGGATGGATGTATAGAGACTAGCAGAGGCCATTTAAAAGGCCTGGGAAGGGGGCGGGAGCAGGGTGGAGGGGGTCAACAGGGGAAAAGGGGGACATCTGTAATACTTTCAACAATAAAGATAAAGTTAAATAAATAGATCAGTAAGTAAGTAAAAGACAGTAATAATGCAGACAGGATTATACCTGAGCAGCAGGGTCAGCCACATCCACTTAAAACTGCCTCTTTGATTTCCAGCTTGGCACACAAGAGCAGAGGATGGGGAAAGTATCAAGGAACCTTCCTTGATCTGAAATTCATCCCGTAGGTAGCACCTCTCTCTCTTCCTCCTTGCCTGGACTACTGGAGGCAGGTTGCTTTGCTCAGAGTCTCGACTAGTAGTAGCTAGAATGCTGGTTATCAGAGTAAAAGAAACACTGTCTGGCATGTAGGTGTTCCACAAACGTAGTTGTTGTTTTTAGAATAAGAACAATTATTACTAATACCCTGGCTGTGCTTACTCACCTACCCTACCTCCTCTCTGTAGGTCGGTTTTTCTTAGTTCACTGAGACATAAGAACCTAAGTGAGACAGGCGTGGATTTGACGCAAAACAGCACCAAGCTGAAGAATCCTGTCATCTTCATCCCAACCCAAAGAAAGAGAAGCCAGAGAAAGGAACAGATGAGTCCTAACGTCTCTTCGAAACACACACCCAGAATTGAGAGAATCATCTCATGCTACAAAATCATCCCCTGTTTTCAAGTTCAATGACATGGTCGTCTTCAAATACAAGCTCTAACATTCAAACTGATTCTGATTATTTTTTTGTAGATGATGCCAATGACAATAATGATGACTAATGTTGCTGAGAATATTCTACCTTACCAAATTACTTTGTGGTACCTTAAAAACCATAAGCTCTACAAATCTCATCATAATGCATTGTTTTGTACAGACCCAGGAAGGAGACCAGCCTCGGCCATTCATCAAAGTGTCTTTCCTAATGCATCCTAGGTTCCCCTTAGAAGGCCCTCATCTGCGCACCAGGCCGGCTTCTGTCTCGCTCCTCGGCTGCAAAATCACTGCCTTTAGATTTCCCCCCATTTTTCTTATTTAAATATTTATAAGTGTAATGTAGCCATGTCCCAGCTCATCAATAGTAATTCCTCTTATATTTAATGACAGAGAAATGTGAACCATTAAATACTGGGTTAATGCTTCTAACTGCAGGCGCTCTGGCTCGCTGGCCTCTGAGCCTGCGGTTGCCCCCCTCCCGCATCTGCTGCCCGGGTGTGGGCAGTCCTGGGAGGACAGGAAGCTTTAGAGACTATCCAGCTCCCGGAGATCGTTTAAGTGGTGCCCCAGCCAATGATTTAGGGAGAAACAGTGTGAAATCCTTTTCTCAAATGTACACCAAAACAAATTCTAGATGAATTAATGACCTTTATGGGGAAAAAAAGTGTGTAAAAGAGAACAGAGCACTAATATGACCTTGACTTAAGGGAAAGCTTTCAAAGCATAACACCTAAGCCACAGGCCCTAAAGGAAATGATTGACACATTTAGCTGAATAATAATATAAAACTTGGGAAATGCAAAGAAGCCGTATTTTATTAGCAATATTAAAAGGCAAATAAGTATCTGGGGTAAATACTTGTAATATATGATGATGAAAAGATATATCATTTTGTGTGGAAAAAAATGAAAGAAATAAGAAAAATGAAAATGTTCTGAAACAAATGTTTAAAAATTAAAGGCAAAGGCTATAAAAAGGATATTCAGAACAGAAGGACTACAATCATCCAATATGCATACAAAAGTGTTCAACCTCATCTGCCAGACAAATACAAATCAAGGCCACACTATGACATCTGTACTATTCATCTAATACTATTTCATGCACTCTAAGGGTAGCATAAGTTGATTCACATTTTCTAGAAGACAACTTGCCAATATTATTATTATTATTATTATTTTTAATCCCCACCCAAAGATATATTTCTATTGATTTTTTTTTTTTTTAGAGAGAGAAACATTGATATGCAGGAGAAGCATTGATAGGTTGCCTCCTGTATGCGCCCCAACTGGGCATGGAACCTACAACTTGGATATGTGCCCTGACCAGGAATCGAACCCAAAAACTGCTGCATGGGATGATGCTCCAGCCAACTGAGCCACCCAGCCAGGGTGTCAATATTATTTTTAAACTTTAAAAATGTGTATATACAATGCCAGTTGTACAAATATTTCATAATTAGACATAAAATTGTTGTTTATTATAGTAACCAACAGTAGGGAAGTTATAACTAATGGGCATACTTTATGACCATGAATATTTATGATATAAATCAATACTTGTTAGCTTATAATAACAACCTTATTAAAGGTTATTCATGAAATATTGCTATCTTTAAAAAGCAGGTTAATGAATGATATTTTTTTCTTATAATTTATTTTGTGGAAAAGGAAAATAATGATATGCATATGTTTGCACAGAACAACAAAATATTCAGCATTAATATTTGGGTGGTATTTAGTGGGTTGTTAATTAAATTTTTTCCTGTCTGTATTATGTAAGTTTTTATAATATGTATGTGTTAATTATTATAATGCATGCTGATTAAGAATTTTAAATAAATACAATTTTGGAAGTGAGAAAGAGCAGAAGCCAGCAACAAAATATGCAGAAGGGGTCCCTTTCTTTTTGCTATGTAGAGAGGGTCCTCCTTTCAGAGTGATTAGTTACAGAAGGAAGACAGGCAACAGCAGTGGTGTCTCCTTTGCTCTGAGTCAGATCCCGCTGCTTGGTTACTTTCTCTACTATTCAAGAAACTATATACAGTTAAATGTGAACATAGGTTATGATGGACATCTAGAACGAGTTCCCTAATGACTTATAAGCAATATGTGTTAATATACTATTTATTTGAGACTTCAAAGGGCTGTGATAGCTCTGAGGTTCCCTTGTTATGTTAGAAGATCTCCTCTCTGAGCCTCAGCGTGTGATTTCTCTGGCCAGCCTCTTCATTTGACCTTCCAGAACACCTCTTCAGAACTCCCATCCTACCCCTTCGACTATCTATAGCTTCTCCTAAACATGGCCTGTTTTCCTCAAAAGCTGGAGCAGATATGACACTATCACTAGGAGCCATGTGGCACCCAGGATAAAAACATTAAATTAAAATTTTAAATTAGAAAAGGAAAGCTTTTGTCATTTTAGAATATAATGGCAACCGTGACTTACTCGCTTCAAGGGAGAATGGTGCTCACTCACATAATCCAAGTGTCCTGTGAATTAAACTCATAGCCTGTGGACTATGAACTTGGTGAACAGGCATAAATCCCCAGGGAGTTCTTGGCAGGATAACTGACCTTGAAAGAGAGATCCAGGCAGATATTTATAGAGGCAGGTCAAAGAGCTAGGTTTCCAAATGGACAATTCCCTGCTGCTAAATGAAAATCCTCTATGAATATGTCTGTGGTTCTCTTTGTGTCATGAGGCCTCAAACTATTTTGGCTCTTCGTTGTAAATGTTTTGGATGTCATGATTTTCTCTCCTTCTTAGATGCCATCTCTGAAGCACCCACTAACTAGTTAAGGTCCCTGGAACCTTGTGTCTGCAGTTCAAGAAAGCTACCAGCAGATGGCAACGTTGGTTAATTGAGTAATTAGCAGGTAACAGTCTCTAGGCACAGATGTCTATTTTAATTATGTCTAAACACAAATACTATTTATAAAAACTCTATCACTTAGAGGAAAAAAGGCTTATAATAAAACTGTGTATAAGTATTTATAGAAAGGTTATATCACGTGAGGTTCCATTTTCAACTGTAAATCAAAGTTTAAAAAAAAAATCTATAGGTATTTTGAGAGTCTCCTAGTAAGCTCATACTTTATCAATTAATATTTGTGAGTGCCATAGCCAGAGTTTATAGTCTTCCACATGCTAAAATATAGCCATCTCTGTCTATCTTCCAGCCCTGCAGGTTCTAATTATTGTGAGATTTAAGCATCATTCTATGACCCCCCAGAACCAAGTAAACCGATATCCTTCATTATCTCTAAGTGAGAATGCTGACCACTATGGTCAAGAGCTATGGTCCTGGTGTCCAAGAGGCATGGGTTTAAATTGTTCATCATATACTTGGTCAGATTACTTAATCGTGTTAAGCCTCAGCATCTTCATCTGTGAAATGGTCTTAACATTTTCCTGACTCATTGGATTCTGTCAGAGAATACATGTTTAAAGTGCTAAATTTACAGCACTGTGCTTGCCACATAATAAGCCCTCATTAATGCTCTATATTTTCATTACTCATGATAAGTCCTTGAATGGGCAGCTTTTTTTCTGAATGTTCTGATGGAAAAATGGCAGCAGCTGACCCACCTTAGTGCCTACCTTAATCACAAAGGATGCAAGAAGTGGCTTCTAAGTTAGCAAGGGGGCTCCCTCTCCCTTTTACAAATGATTTCAATCCCCCCTCTAATTACCCCTTCAGGCTGCACTCTTTTCAATTACAGCTCTTAACAACGTGGTTTTCCATTGGCCTGGTTTACCAGCCCCGTGGCTTTGCCTGTCACTAACTGTAGCTAGTTAGTAGGGGTTTTTTCCTTCCATTTCTAACATGGTGAAATTCTTACTTAGCAGGTCACTTCTTTTAGTTATCTTCCCCAAATATTCCCAACATCATCAAGACACACAGAAATGACTGTACACAAGCATTTTATTTTCCACAGCTCCCCTCCACCCTATTCCATTTCATTGTATCTTTCCTCAGCCTAATCTCTTGCCATAGTTGGCCAGGTTAGTTAGCCAGTTGAGGTAGATGTTATGCCATTGACCTCAGACCCTTTCCCCCTCCTTCATCTAAGTCACAGCTTAAAGAAATTTAGCTGTAATTCATTTCCATTTCAGAACCATTCAACAAAGATGCCTACATTTATTCTCATTGTGAATATGCTGTTCTGTTTTACAAGCCAAAAAACATTGCAGCCCGAGCTAGAAATAGTGACCCTCTCTTTAGGGCTGCATTGTAGCCACTTGGTTTGGGTAGGTGAATTGTCTCTATGTGCCTATAACAAGGCAGAGAAGATTGGATTGGCTGAATCAAGTTTCCATCAAGATCTACCTACCCTACCTGTGTGAAGGCTTATTAACAGTTTGTGGGTCCTTCAGAATCTTAACCAGCTCTATCTTGCTCTGCCAGAAAGTATTCAGCAAGGAACGCCACCCCCGGAAATCGATCAGTCAGTCAACTGCAGAAGCAAATTCCTTGCCCAGACTGTGGGCCTCTCACAACCTGATATTCTCCATAAACCTGTTCTGATATTCTCCCATCTGAGAGCCTGAGAAGACAACCAGACAACGGCCAGACCATAAATGACAAGAAAACTCTGACCCACAACTCCTCTGGAAATCAGCCTGGAAGCCAAACCACAACCTCTACAGAAATTGGCCCACAAAGGTCAGAATTTGACCAAGTCAGTGACTGCCAGTTGCCTATTTTTTTGTCCCCGCTCTGCTTCCAACTCAGGACCAATCAGGAAAAGCGGGATATGCTTCCCAAACCAATCATATAAGATGCTCCACCTCTTGTTAGCCACTCTCCAGCTTTTCCAGGCCAAAAATGCCCAAGCAGAGCATACCTAAAACCAATTTTAGTATAAAGCTTTCTCATTCCCACCTGTCTTTGAATGTCTGACAAACACCAGTGATTGTGGCTGACTTCCTTCTAAAGCAAGCTCTGAATAAACGCCTTTTTGTCCTTATTGGAGTAGCCTTTGTCATTTCCACGGTATCCCCGGAGGTTCCACTGAGCTACCTCGTGCACTGCCTGCTGCTGACCCTAGGTGTCCATCGGGGGCAGTACCCACCCCACGGACATCCCTTGTGCCTCGCTGCTTGTGGCTGATTGAGTCTGGATGGCTGTGGGAAGTCAGCTCGAGCTCGGAGCTCCTCTGACTCTGCATTGAGACCCTCAGCTATTTACCGTGTTTGGTACCCAAGTTCTGTTATCAGTTCCCATTTGTGTGTCACCCTCAGCACCTTTCCTCTTTTTCCATTTCCGCTTTCTTTTGTGCTCCTGTTTGTGTTGTTCTATCTGAAAGTATTGCTTTTCATCACAATGCTCAGCAACATAATGTTGTGAAGGAGAAACCCAGGGTGGGACACAGGCACAGGGCCCGTGGGCCCGTGGGCCCATGGTTCCAGCCAGCATCACAGCCCGGTGAGTGTGCACTTTTTAATCAGACCAGTTTCCGTTCAGACCAGCTTTGCTGTGGGTCACCAATAAAACTGGATGAGGCCTTGCTTCCATTGCAGGGTTTTGTTCTGGGGGACTGGCTCGGATTCAGGAAGAGCCATCTTTGCTTTCCTGCCCTCCAGGGGCACAGACTGTCGGCTCTGCTTATATAGCAGCCAGTTAGGTGGGGCCTGGAATACATGAGAAACACTTTGATGAACCATTGTCAAGGCTCAAGTCTAAAGCCTCTCCTTCAAGCCTCTCCTGCTTGTCCTATGTACTCTGTTTATAACCCTAATTCTTGGGAATATCTCTCTAAATGTCATGACTTCACCAAGGAGAATGTGAGCTTTCAGAGGCCACTCTAAGGAACACTGACTTGGATCAAAACTGTTCATTCAAGAGGTGCCTTAGGGAAAAGGGGGACAAGCTATCAAGGGCCCAGTGAGCAGCATTTCTTAATTGATGTGTAGAGGCCTCCAAGTAGTATTCTGACTCAGCCAGCACTATTTACTAAGAGAACCACTCTTTTCCCCTGTTGCAGTGGAACTTTTTTGTAAATAAAGTAGATGACTGTATGTATTTTTGAACTTCATTTCATTCCATTTGTCCAGTTCTCTATAATTGTGCCCGTCACAATTATAGCTCTTAATTATTGTAGCTCGGAGTTTGTGTTATGGTTCATTTTATGCATCAACTTGATTGAGCTAAGGGATGCCCGTATAGTTAGTAAAACATTATTTTTGTTGCATCTGTAAGGATGTTTCTGGAGAAGATTAGCATTTGAGTTGTTATGGGTGGAAGTGGAGTTTTGGGGTTGCCACAAGGAAAAGAATTTTCTGAGCCCTCCCCCAGGAGGATGACATTTCGTGGAAAGCTTTACTGATGTTGTAAAATGAAGGGGGTTTGCCTCCAAGGTCCCATCTCTGTCCGTCTTGCCATGGAAGAAGTCTAATCGTTTCTCCAGAACTAAGGCCACTGACCATAGTTTCTGCTCCATATTAAAGTATAGTCCAGTCCAGCATCTGGCTAGCTCAGCTTGTGTTCCCAGCAGCAGTCCATTGCACATGGGGTCCACATGGGCTGCTTAAGGCCACAAGGCTATGTGGAGAGGACGGGTAAGCACAGGGTCACAGAGCAAGGGAGCGAGAGGGAACAAGGAGAGCAGGAACTCCTTGTTTAGGGATTTTACCCTTCAGAGATTTCCTGGGCTTGCAGTGCCTCTACCCTCCTAGCCAGTGATCTTTTTCCCAGGCTAGACTGGCAGGCAAGTGCCTTCCCTATGCCACCCTAGACTTCACTGCCCCCATCTCCCTCTCTGTTCACTTCCTTCCCCAGTGATCTGCAGGGAATTCACCTGTGGTGCCCTGGGGAGTGTGAAACTGTAGCTTCCTGATGTCCATAATGTCTGGCCTTCCTTTTGCTTTCTTTACTTTTATTAATATTAATAACTAGCTAATTATAATGAGAACAGAATCAGTAAACAAGATAAGTCATCAGCAACGGGGATAGGCATAAACTAATACAAGAAGGAAGAGTGAATTTCCCCTCTCTTTTGTTGGGATGAGACATCCATCTCTTCTGTCCTTGGCCATCAGAGCTCCTGGCTCCTATGTCTTCAAACTCAAACTTACTTATGCCACCGGCTTTCCACCTTGCATATCATTAGACTTCTCAGCCTCTGTAATTGTGTGAGCCAATTCCCATAATAAATCTCCTCATACACCTCTCTCTGTTCCCATTGGTTCTGTTTCTCTGGAGGACCCTGGCTAATCTAGGTATCTGCGAGTTTCAGTTCTCTACCTCCAGTTTTCGAAATTGTCTTGGCTCTTCTAGGGGCTTTGGTGAATTGGAGTGGCTATAGCGGTCATTCCTGTTTTATTCTCAAACTCATGTACAATAAATTCATCATTAAGTGTGATGTTAGCTGTAAGGATTTTTGCAGCTACCCATTGACAGCAGAAGAATTGAGCTACTAATCAATAATCAAAAGATAATTGAGAAAAAAAATCCCAAGCACTTGGAAAGTAAGCAATGTCATTCTAAACAGGGCTGGGACTAGGGTGAGGGAAGCCAGGAGCTAAGGGCAAAAGTGCCATCCCTGAACTTTCACAAAATTCATATTCCTGAGGAAAGAGAAAAGATTTTGAGGGAAACCTAAAATGACGTCACTTCAACCAAGCTGCTAAAATTATAAACATTATGAAAGTTTAGACATGAGAAAAGATTTTATTCTTGTTCTAACTAGCCTGGGAACTTAAACTCTTGAACTTTCCAGCCCTGAGTCAATGCCTGGATATACATCAGTTCACTGTGTGTCAATACCTGGACATATACCAGACCTCCAGATAATGCTCTGAGTGGCCCCTGAAGGACTCACATATCCAGACCACTCGGCATCTCCCTGACATCCATTACCCAGACCACCTGACATCTGACTGCTAACTATCCTGGACCAATACTAGGGCTAAGAGCGGACCGAGTATGCTCAAGAATAAACTTCTTACTATAATAACTTTTCTTTCTTCGTTGAAACACTTCTGGGGTTTTTACCAGCTCTGTTTGCAGTTTGCAAACTGTCAGACTTTTGAATAAATCTTTATCACTTATTTCTGGGAAAAAAAAAAAATTGCTTCTTTAAAGGATTCTTTGGCTAAGGCTAATGAACAATTTGATAAACTTAAGCAACAAAGAGCTGCACTCATTTTCCTGGTAAATCCCTCCGTCCCTTGTCCTCCGGTTGCCTCCCTATTCTGTTTCCCTCTTCTCTCTTCCCTCTTCCCATTCTTCTCCCTCCTTCCCCTCCTCTGTCATCTCCTCCCTCTTCTCCCCCTTGTCCAGAGCCCCTACACTTCCCAATGATCCTCCTAAGATGCTGAAATGCCAGTTGCCTCTAGAGATCGACCCCTGCCAGAGCCAGGTATGGAGGCAACTCTAGAATTTAAACTTCATCTATAAGCTGAATTAAAAGGCAATAAGAATTTCCCTAAACCCAGACAAAACTAGCAGTTATTCACAGAGTTTAGAATTTTTTTGAGTACATAGGATGCACGGACACTTGACCTATATCAACTTAAACACATGTTGATCAGACCCTCAGATGCTAAATCTAAATGGGCAAAAACGTATTGTACGGACCCAAAGGGGGACTGACAGCATCTCTATTTGTACAATAAATTTGAGTCAAAAAGGGATGGAAAAGTGGGGCAAGTTCTCATAGAAACCATACCTGAACATTCCAGTAAAAGTGACTGGACCATCATTCGATCATGCAAATAGAAAAGATACAACTTGAGGACATTTTCAGGAGAGACCGGAAAATACCTTCAGCAACATTTGGGAGTTAAAAAGGTGCTGATGTAACAGCAATCCTTCCATCTATTTTGGTCAATGGGATTACACCTGAACTTGGAGACCTTATTTATAGACAGGAATTAGAATGGGAAATACTGCTTTACCTGACTTACAACATCCTACAGTGCATTTTGAAAGGGCTTGAGAGAAAAAATGAGGCAGGATCCAAAATAAACATATGGTCCTACAGATCAGAGAGCTAGGTAGCTCACTTTCTGACTGATCACCTACTGACAGGACACTTCTAGATATTGTAACAGAAAGGACCCTGGGGAAAAGATTGCCTCATCTTACAAAAAACACCAAGTTGAAGAAAAATCCCTCAGTTTAAGTAAGTGAGGATGCTTGGAGGAAGGAAATAGCACCCAATATCCTGCCTCACCTTTAAACACTCAAGATGAATTAACTGGAAATACAGATGGTCAATCTCTTGACAGACATTAGAGCCACTCTTTCTTCATTAAACCTGCCACCTTTGTGCAGGCTCTTGCTCAGAGTAAACACACCACACAGGTGCTAGGTTTTTCAAATAATGCACAGGTTTTCCCTACTCATCAGTCTTTAACTGTTACCTAACCCTCAGGCCCCTGGATGAAAAATGTTTCTCCCTGCTCAATAAGGCTAGACTTAATGAAAATGAAATTGAAATATTAAATGTAAACCAGAGGGACTATTTTCTGAGGTTGCAGAGGATTCCTCTGTTCATATCCATGTTGTATCTGCCCTAGATATATCTTTGCCCCTCCATTATATTCAATGCACACCTCAGACAAAGGCTTTGACACATGGATTATTTCAATTTCCAGTTGCTGCTGTGCCATATCACACAGACACATTGGCTTAACACAACATACCTTTATTATTTTACAGTTCTGGAGGTCATACATGGAAAATGTGTCTTACTGGGCTAAAGTCAAGGTGTTGGCAGAGCTGCATTCCTTCTAGAGATTCCAGGGGAGAATCCAGTGCCTTGTATTTTTCATCTTTTAGAGGTCACCTGAATTCCTTGCCTCATCATTGGATTTGAAGTTCTGTGGAAGTTGAGATCAATCTGACCAAACAGTTACTCAAACTTCCTTAATATTCTTTGAACTAGAAGCAAAGAAAGGCCTCAAGCCCACAGATAAAAAGTATTATATCCACGGGCCTTTTTGTAGGCTGCACTAGTCCTTCCAATAAAGAAACAAAACGAGACGATATGGATTGTTCAAGACCTCAGGGCCATCAAGATTGTATCGCGTGCTTCCCAGGAGTACCTAACCCAAGTACCGTGTGACCATCCACTCCAATGCTGTCACTCGCTACAATGCAGTGAATCTCTGCTCTACCTTTTCCAGGGTCCCTCTAGACCAGTAAAGTCCGGACCTTTATGCTTCACCTGGGGAAGACAAGATGCCTGGACAGTTATGCCTAAGGGGTTCACCTAAACCCCCTCCAATTTCCCCAGATTCTCAGTCAAGACTTAAAAGATCTAAAGCCCTCTGTGACCCAGTTCTGACGAGGTATGTAGATAATCTCCTACCTTTTTCAGGGCATGAGGAAGCTGTGAAAAGGATTCCTTTTACTTGCTTTCGGCCTTAGCAGAAAAAGACTTAACATTTCAGAAGATAAATTAGTTCTTCCAAAACAGAGGCCAGTATTTGGGGGTCTTCATAGGAAAACACACTTTCCTGAAAGACTTAAGACTATCCAGATTTATTCAAACCCTCTCACAAAATGACAATTTGGAGGATCTCTAGGTTTAACTCATGTTGCAGATAATAGGGGCCATATTTTTCTGGGATTGCAACAATTTTCTATGAACTGACTAAGACCTCAGGCAGAGGTGCTCTCCTCAGAGACGCCAACCATGAACAAGCCCTCTGTAACCTGAGGACAGCTCTTTAAGAGCCTCCTTCCCTAGGCATCCTTTATTACAAAAACTCCTTTTATCGATTTGTTCAGGAGAGATCTGGACAAGCTGAGGTTTTAACTCAGCCTCATGAGAATCATCCAAACCCCACTGCTTGCTATAACCTCACCCTTGGCCTACTTTCAAAGGCTTCACCTTCTTGTCTCAGGGCAACAGCTGTTGCTGCAAAACTTGTCAGTGCTTTGGCTGAATCAGTTCTAAGTGTCCAACTTGATCTCATGGTTCCTCACATAGCACAGACCTTACTCCTGAGAGCCAACAACAGTTTTTAGCCAATTAGCTTCTCATGAGATTCAGTTACACCCTCTCACATTACTATTCATGACTGCGATATCCTAACCCTAACACCCCCCTGCCACCAAAAGAAGGGAATTTTATGATTACCTTATCGAAGTTAAGGAACTTTATGTACCTCACTCAGATTTGGTGGAGACTTCCCTTGAGAACCCTGAACTGTTATTATTTGTTGATGGATTTTATCTCAAAATGAAAACCAGAGCTTATCAAGCAGGACATGTTATCACTAATTTAAGTTCTGCTTTAGAATAGACTCCTCTACTTGACACAAAGTTCAGGTGTCAGAATTTATGCTAACTAGAGTTTATAATCCAGGCAAACACCAGAGAACGAACACAGAGAGGGAGCAGGTCTGCTTTTAAAAATACATGACTTTTCAATGCTTTAGAACCAACGGGGTTTCTCACTTCTACTGGAACTTTGTTAAAAATGGACAAATTAAGGAATTTTTAGATGCTTTCTCGAGAGGTGGCTATTATAAAGGTTGAGGCTGATGTGAAAAGAGATACTATGGGAGCGAAAGACAATGCAATAACAGATCATTCTACCAAAAAGGCAGCCTTCACCAAGGTTATAATCTAGTTAAACCCTAAAAGAGGCCATTATGAAATATTAGTGGCATCTTTTAATGAAAATTAACAAAATGTTCAGAAACCCAAGAGCCTCCTTTGGGAGGCCAAAGTTACTTCCATTAGCATTTATGGCTATATGGTTCACTCCCTCAAGGACATAGCAATTTTTCACCTATAAAATGATACGTTGGCCCAGCAGGCATGGCTCAGTGGCTGGGCATTGACCTAGGATCCAGGAGATCATGGTTCAATTCCTGGTCAGGGCACATGCCCGGGTTGTGGGCTTGATCCCCAGTGGGGGGCATGCAGGAGGCAGCCCATCAGTGACGACTCTCTTATCATTGATGTTTCTCTCCCTCTTTCTCCCTCTTTCTTCCTGTCTCTTAAATCAATAAAAATATATTAAAAAAAAAAAAAAAGGTACCTTGAAGACCCATTCATTTAGAGATCAAATATTGCAAGAGACTCATGAAGTACACTCAGTCTTACCACCAACCTAAGGCTGCCTTCCTACACCTTCCTAAACAGCTTCTTCATGATCTTCAGCCAGGAGATTCTGACTTTTGGAGCAGACATCAGAAAACAATGCTTTGGTCCTCATAAGAAGGAACATTTTCAGATACTCTTACCAAAAAATACAGCAGTGAAACACTAGGGAGTCAATCTTTGGTTCACGTTTTACAACTAAAGAAGCAATTCTCAATTGCTTCTCAGCAACACAGTTGGAAGGCTACTTCAATGGGGGATCTTAAATGGAAGTTTCTCAGAGATCTTACAGAAACAGCTGGCCTTCACATGAAGACAGTTGATCCAAACCAACAGAAAAAGATTATGACCTCCTTCCTCAAAAAAATAAAATTTAACTACCTTATGACCCATTGATTCCACTCTGGATAGATATGTGAAGAAACCCAAAATGCAAATTTAAAAGAATATACACACTCCTATGTTCACTGTAGCACTATTTACAATAGCCAAGATATGGAAGCAGCCCAAGAGCCCATCAATAGACGAGTGGATAGCCCTGGCAAGCGTGACTCAGTGTTTAAAGCGTTGGCCTGTGCACCAAAGGGTCCCGTCAAATGCACGTACCTTGGTTGCAGGTTCAATCCCCAGCTCCAGTCAGGGTGGGTGTGGGAGGCAACCAATTGATGTGTCTCTCTCACACCAATGTTTCTCTCTCTCCCTCCCTTCCCCCTTTCTTTCCACTCTCTTTAAAAAAAAAAAAAAAAATCAATGGGAAAAATATCCTCTGATGAAGACTAACAACAAAAAAAAGATGAGTGGATAAAAAAGTGGTGGTACATATATATGCAATGGAATATTACTCAGCCATAAAGTAGAATGAAATCTTACCATTTGCAACAGCATGGAGGGACCTAGACGGCATTACGCTAAGTGAAATAAGTCAGACAGAGAAAGATGAATACCATATGATTTCACTTATATGTGGAATCTAAAGAACAAAATAAACAAACAAACAAAATTGAAACAGAACCATAAATACAGAGATCAGACTGATAGTTGCCAGAGGAGAGGGGTTTGGAGGGGCTGAGTGAAAAAGGTGAAGGGATTAAGAAGTACAAATTGGTAGTTACAAAATACTCATGGGGATGTAAAGTATACAGCAGAGGGAATATAGTCAATAATATTGTAATACTGTAATAACTATATATGGTGTCAGGTGGGTACTGGAAATATAGGGGGAACCACTTTGTAAAGTATATGATTGTCTAACCACTATGCTGTAACCTGAAGCTAATAAAAAATAATATTAAATGTCCACTGTAATTAAAAATATTTTAAAGGCTATGACCTCAGATAGCAAACAGCTTCTGCCTGATATCAGACCAAGACCCTTGTCTAATTACTATTTTCTTTTACCTTCTTGCCTATAGCCATTTTCCTTCTCATTTCTATAGACTCCTGTTTGCCATTCACTCATAATGTTCCTCTTTTTTTCCTTATTAAAGTACAGTTGACATACAGTGTTTTATTAGGTTCAGGTTTACAACATAGACATTTATATGCCTTACTCTGTGATCATCACAATAAGTCTGGTGACCATCTTTCACCATGCAAAGTCATTATATTATTGACAAATTTCCCTATGATGTACATTACATCTCCACGACTTATTTATTTTATAACTGGAGGTTTGTATCTCTCATTCCCCTTCACCTGTTTCACTTATTCCCCCATCCCTTTCTCTCTGGAAAGTATGAGTCTGTTTCTGTTTTGTTCGTTGTTTTTTAGATTCCACATATAAGTGAAATCATACAGTAATTTGTCTTTCTCTGTCTGACTTATTTCACTTAGTACAGTACCATTTATATCACATCTTCTTTACCCACTCCTCTATCAATAACACCTAGGTTGCTTCCATATCTCGGCTATTGTAAATAATGCTGCAATAAACATAAGGATGCATATATCTTTTCGAATTAGTATTTTTGTTTTGTTCGGAAAAATACTAATAAGTGGAATTGCTGGGTTGTATGATAGTTCTATTTTTAATTTTTTGAGGAAACTCCATACTGTTTTCAATAGTGGCTGTACTAATTTACAATCCCTCCAATAGATCCCTTTTCTCCACATCTTCACCAGCACTTGTTATTTGTTGACTTCTTGATAATAGCCATTCTGATGCATGTAAGGTAATATCTCAATGTGATTTTGATTTACATTTCCCTGATGATGAGTGATGTTGAGCATTTTTTCATATAACCCCTTTCTCTTCTTTTCTATTATAATTTTAAAATCAGAACATACTCATTCCAATGCCATTCTTAGATTCTCCCAAATAGTAGCCACTGCCCACAGTCTTATAGATTAATGTATAGGTTATCTATAACCAGATCCACTGATAAACACCTGTAAGCAATTTTGGTCTCATCAAATGGCATCATAAAGAATTACAGCTGATGACAGTTATATCTGCACCTACATAGACAAAGGACCTACATTAAACAAATAAATCTGTGACTTTGCTATTGTCCCTGCATCCCAGAAAATGAACCAATTATTACTATCTATCGATCAAAGCCTATATAATTATAAATTTGAATTCTATAATCTTTGCTGGACAAGGAGCCCATTGCTTGCTCCCTGGAAGATAGTAATAAGGATTCAAATATGTAATTCAGCTAATGTAAGGCCTTGGTTCCAACCTCATGTGATGAAATTTCTTTTTTTTATGGCTCTTCGTGTGCCCTACTGGCTATTACTTCATTCGTGACCAGGATGCCTGATTCTATTTGCCTCAGACTAATACCTCATATACTTTAAGAATAATATTCTAAGACTTCTCTGTATGTGAAGATCCTAATTCTAAAAATCATAAAGACTTAAAATTCCTACTCAGATACAAGCTTCAAACGGAGGCCACCCTGATTATTCAGACACACTAAGAGAACTACCGACTCATTATTTATGTGAACAATCAGAGAAGTGCTCCCAACAGTAGGAATCATACATCATCTAAATAGAAAAACTGTAAGAAACTTAGCATTAACTCTAGCAGAAGTTATTAACAATATCACCTTTGCTCTCCATGCAATACGTGGCAGTTTCAACTCCTTGGAAGAAGTAGTAATGAACAATATCATTGCTTTAGATTTCTTGTTTGCTAGTCAAAGTGGCCTCTGTGCCATTGCTAATATTTCTTTCTGCACATGGATCACTGAGATGGGCAAAGTAGAACAGCCTGTACTTTGCCTTAAAGAAAGGCTACCTGGGTCTCTAATGTGATCCTCGTGCCCTATGGAATTTGTTCTCAAGGCCTGAGCTGGGCAATCAAGGTATAATCAAAGTACAATCAGATACAATCAAAGTATCTCATAGGGACTATTAATTGGTCTTTCTTTTGCCACATATATGACAAATACATAGAAATATAAAGATATATATAAACATCTATATAATATCAAGCATATATGGAAGTACACAGAGTATGATAAACCTCCATGTACTCATCACCCAGTCTCACTAATTATCAACTTACAATCTTTTTCATCCATAATCCCCCAATCCTCCCTTCATTTTTATTTTACGTGAAGTTAACCCCAAACATCATCATTTCATTTGTAATATTTCATTAAGTATCTTTTAAAAATAAGAATGCTTTTATAAAATACAGGATGGGTGCAAAGTAGGTTTACAGTTTTAAGTATGTAAAATGCAAAGTTTGTTCTTGTCTTGTTATTTATTATTGTATTTTTCCCATATGAACTACTGTAAATCTACTTTTTTGCTCCACCCTATTTAACCACAATACCATTATCACCCTTAAACTTCCTTAATATTATCCAGTACCAGTTGCTTGGACTTTGAATCTATTTTGGTGAGAAATTTAACATTGATTTATACACAGTTCAGTTGTTTCCACACATTTATGACTCCGTTTTCATTTTCACTTTTCTTTAAAATGATGTTCATAAAAACGAATGGTTAGCAATTAACTAACTTCTACATTTTTGTCAAGAGGAAGGATTTGGAATAGAACTGAATTTTGCCTCTATTAATTACTATCCTCAGTACTTAGGTGAGTTTTCTTCATAATTTCTTAGTATTTTAATATTCAAGCCACCCAGAGTGTAATATTTGCTATTTAGTTCATTTTAATACAGTGAAAAGAATTACAGCAAAATGATACTATTGAGAATATGTATGAGGATTCGCTTAATAAGAACCATAAATATTCGTTTAAATATTTTCAAAATATTTACCAGTTCCCTCAGAAATAATTTACCTGAGGGGTGATGAGTTTTTGCCTGTCTGATTCCTTTATAAGGTTCAGTTTATTTACTGAAGATTATCGATGCACAGTTGCCCGTAAATTGAAAAAATATCCTGTAGGTTGCATATTTAAGCCAAGCCCTTCCCTATCATTTATCATCCTCTAAACACATCCTGACCACTTTTTCCATCATCAGTTTCGAGCAATTGATTTTCAGAAGCAAACATTTGAGAGGAGTGGGTGAAGGGGAGGCCGTTTGAGCATTTCTGTTTTTATGAGTTAATAATTCACCTCAATGAAAAAGATTTAATTTCACCAAGGTAAGTAAAATGTCCTTTTAAAAAGATAAAGAGAAAATATCTTTGATTCATTCTATATAGTTGTTTCATGAGATTTTTTTTTCTTTTCATTCCTTTGATACACTTTCCCACACAAACTACAGTAAATGCCACAGCATCCCCCAAATCTTTGCAGGTCTTATGGGGCGGGGGGGGAACAAAACTTAGAATCAGAGCTAATTCAGCTAGTAGATCATGTCTTCAACTCCATTTGAGAAATAACAACAATGATTAAATGAAACAAAAAGTCCTTAAGAGAATTTTTTTCAACCAGATAAAAGGATGGTAAAGAGAGAAGGTTCTAAGAAAACTATGACATTTTTGACTTCTTGATAGAAAATATATTAGTCAAATGTAAAATTCACAGAAATATCTTATTTTCAGCTGTCAAAAAATAAAATTGGCTTCTGAATGAGATATTTTCCTTCCATAAATCTTAGAAGACCTAAGTTGAGATCCTTAGTGTAAGCATGTCCTAAACCAGTTAAATCTGAATTTCAGTTTCTGTGGTATTAACTTGGAGCTGGATTCTCTTCTTTAAGTAAATAACACCAACTTTTCTGTTAAACATTTTCTAGGAAGAAAGACCGGAAGATATAACTAAAGGATGCAAAAATAATCTTTTCTCACTTGTTGCTATTAAACTAACATTTAGACCCTTAGTGCCAATGGAAAATTTCAAATGTCAAATCTTTCAACTATAATAATGCCATTCTTCTTGGCAAATTCAGTCAGTCTCAAATACATTCTGTGAAAAAAGAAGATGCTCTCAGTCACTCGTTTAAAATTTAAAAAGCTATAAATTTCACAACTCTTATCAGAATTAATCTTGGCACTGTGATGAATTATGATGAGTACATTTTTGTCCAGCATTAAGATACTGGTGGCCTCAGCTCTTCCTTCACATAGAAATTAAAGGCCACTTAAGAACTTTGTCTATCTCTGGCCAGTATAACCTACACACATGCTACCTCCCTACTTCTGCTCTAGGTTTCTCTGCTATTATGGACAGTGTCCCTCCTCAGACCCAGGTCGGTATTCCACCCATATTCTGGGTTTCATCCTTTATTTTCTAGTTGCTCTTTTCTTTGTCTTTTCTATTTCTCCCCCATCTAACAGCCTCTGTGCCTCAAACATTTCAACACACCCAATTCTCTCTGATTGTGAAGAGAATATATAATGCAGTGGCTTAAAAAACCAGCTTCAAATCCCAGCTCTGCCACATGCCGTGTGTGGCTCATGCTTAGCCTCATTCATGTCTCCTTTTTCAGCTGGAAAAGTGGAGTAACGAGAACAAAAACAGCAACATTTCCTCCGCTGTAGCATCACGAGTGCTGCATGACATTTTCACAGAGCACTTAGCACATGGTAAGCTCTTAGAAAGGACCATCAAACATTTTCACGACTGTTGCTATTTTCAAACTCTCCTCTGCCTCGCATTCCTTCCAGCCATCTCCTATCCCTCTCCTTCTCTTCAGAGAAAAACTCTTTTTTTTTCCTAAACTAGTTACAGACTTACAGAAAAGTTGCAGAAGTAGTACACAGAGTTCCCGTACGCCCTTCACCCAGCTTCCCCTAATGCTAACACATTTCATAACCACGGCACATTCATCAAACCTGGGAAGTTATCATGGGTGTATCACTATCAAACTACAGGCCTCATACAAGCCTCCCGTTTTCCCACTAATGTCGTTTTTCTGTTTCAGAATCCAATCCTGGGTCTCACATTGCAACTAGCTGCTATTCCTCCTTGGTCTCCTGTAATCCCTAATCATCACTAACATTTTTGAAGAGAACAAATCAGTTATTTTGTAGAATGTCCTTTAGTTTGGGTTCATCTATTTTTTCGTGGTTGCCATTTTTTAAATTCTTGCATTTTTAGCAAGAATGCCACAGAAATGGATGTCTGTCCTTCTCAAGACATCATGTCAAGAGATTTGTGATGTCAATATGTCAGAGCAAAACTTTTTGTAAAAATCATCTCCTCTCACAGATCCTACTTCATCTCTTCTCTCTTGTTTCTCAATCCACTCTTCAGTCCCCATAAGTCTATTGAAACTACTCCTTTCAAGGACACCAAGAATTCTCTAGATGTCCAATTTAAGGTAAACTTTTGGTCCTTTACTCTTGGGCCACATGGTAGCCTCAGCACTGTGAGTACTCTCTCCTTCTCGCACATGCGCTCACCTGCAACAACACCACATTTGCCTGGCTTATCACTAACCCCTCTGAGAGCTCTTCTCAGTCCCCATTCCTGGCTCCCTTTCTAATGCCCTACCTCTAAATATCAGATTGCTTATTTCTAACTATGCATTCTCCCTGGAAGAATTCATCTATGTCTCTGCTGTTATTTGCCATCCATATACAGACAATTTCCTCATTTCTCTCTCCTGATTTTCACACCCATATATACCACTGTATTCCAGGCATCTCCATAAGATAACCTATAAGGATCATAAACTGAACACATCTCCCAACCAATCCTACCACAGCCCTAAACCTTAGCCTTGTAAAATGATTTATTTTACATTTCAGGAGGACCCCAAAAACCTATTAAACCACTGTAGATATAAACTCAACGAAGTCGAGAGTAGGTCAGAGACTCCATCCGTTCTTTGAAATAATTTTTATTAATGAAGTCTAAGATGCTTTAGATGTTGTGGTGGCCACATTATACCATTGACACATATTGATTGAGCTGACTACAAAAGAGAAGCCCTTGCATTTATAATAAATGTATTGCTGTAGCTCTTTCCTCAGTCCTGTAGTTATACAGATAAAATTTAGGACATACTATGTCATTCAGTTGAATATGGCCCTATCACTCAACTCTGATATATTCTAGGATCCAGGCACAGTAATTCAATTATTCATTAAATCAAGATACACTGAGCAAGCACTAAATGATCAATATTTTGTGAAACACTGGAGGCACAATAGTGGGACAGACTTCTACTTGTCACCTCAATCCACCCTTTTCTTCTTCCACAGGACTATAGTTTAATCTGGGTTCCCTGCAATCAGCTAGACACAACACCATCCAACAGGATTATAGTGGGAGCATCCTTTGACTTGGAATTATTAAGAACTACTAATGCAATGTCAACCATACAGAATTTACCTGAGCATCTGGTGCTGTCAGATTGTCACTGCTTGCTTTCATTCCAGCAAAAGAAACATCAAACCTTCTCAATGGACAGTCTTACAGACTCAGAAACTGTTTTATAATTGCTATGATTATTAACCTTTGTTTTTTGTTCTGTTTTCATAGGCACACTCCTTATGAAATACCTGATTACTTGTTTACACTATATAGATCTCTCTACGTCACCACCTCCTGAAGTGAGACTCCATGTTAAAATGGGGACACTTTGGGAACTCCAGTCCATCCTTATTTTAGAAGAATCAACCAACGGCCTCTCTATTCCAGTCTCAAATCCCATTCCCTTATCTCCCTTAGCTCAGGCAGGGAGAGAGACTTCCACACCCTAATGCAGACAGGGACCATGGCCATTACCAGCAGGAAGCAGTTACTGAAGACAGACCCTCCTCCCTCATCACCCCTAAAAGAAATGTTATAGGATAGTAAGAAGCTGGGAAAATTCCAGGACTAGTGGAAAAGGAAAACTAAGGCAGATAGTTAAACAGCAGTTTGCAGCCACCTCGTAAATCCTACCTTCCCTAAACCGAGGACACTTAAGAGTAAATGGTTTGCATTTCTCCTCCCAACCAGAGGTAGATAGCTTAAATCACCCTACTCAGGGAGACAGATAGCAGAAATCCAATTAGTGCCATCTGCCAACCACACCCAAGGACAAACAAATTAAGAGAATAAATCCTATTTTGGTACATCAGCATAAAGATGATGAATATTCTATTAAGATCCTACCCTAAGACCTTCCTTAAACACCCAGCCTTTAAAAACCCTGAAAACAAAGGTCCCAGAGTGCTCTCCCCAAATGCCTGTGCCATTCCCTACCCCCATCTTTCCCCCACAGGCACACATCTCTTAAACTCCAAGGGACCCCACAAGACTGGCAACCAGGGGAGCAATGGGCAGCAGCAGCTTGTCCCAGGCTAACCCCCTGAACCTGTCTCCAAGCCGCCTTTGCTCTGACTTCCAAGTGAGTCAAAGCATCCTGGCCTAGGATTTCCTGTTGCTTCTATGCTCTTCCTTGTTTCATAATGCTACATGAGTGATCAATAAATTCTTGCTTTTCTAAAAGAAAGAAAAAGAAAAAGAAATAAGAAAAGAAGAAAGAAGAAAGAAAAATAAAGAAAGAAAGAAAGAAAGAAAGAAAGAAGAAGAAGAAGAAGAAGAAGAAGAAGAAGAAGAAGAAGAAGAAGAAGAAGAAGAAGAAGAAGAAGAAGAAGAGAAGGAAGGAAGGAAGGAAGGAAGGAAGGAAGGAAGGAAGGAAGGAAGGAAGGAAGGAAGGAAGGAAGGAAGGAAGGAAGGAAGAAAGAAAGAAAGAAAGAAAGAAAGAAAGAAAGAAAGAAAGAAAGAAAGAAAGAAAGAAAGAAAGAAAGAAAGAAAGAAAGAAAGAAAGAAAAGAAGAAGAAGAAAGAAAGAAGAAGAAGAAAGAAAGAAAGAAAGAAAGAAAGAAAGAAAGAAAGAAAGAAAGAAAGAAAGAAAGAAAGAAAGAAGAAGAAAGAAGAAGAAAGAAGAAGAAAGAAAGAAAGAAAGAAAGAAAGAAAGAAAGAAAGAAGAAGAAGAAAGAAAGAAGAAGAAAGAAAGAAGAAAGAAAGAAAGAAAGAAAGAAGGAAGAAGAAAGAAAGAAGAAAGAAAGAAGAAGAAAGAAAGAAGAAAGAAAGAAAGAAAGAAAGAAAGAAAGAAAGAAAGAAAGAAAGAAAGAAAGAAGAAGAAAGAAAGAAAGAAAGAAAGAAAGAAAGAAAGAAAGAAAGAAAGAAAGAAGAAGAAGAAAGAAAGAAGAAAGAAAGAAGAAGAAAGAAAGAAGAAAGAAAGAAAGAAAGAAAGAAAGAAAGAAAGAAAGAAAGAAAGAAAGAAAGAAAGAAAGAAAGAAAGAAGGAGCTACATATGTGACTTTAGAGTTTTAGTGGCCACATTAAATGAAGTAAAAAGAGGTAAAATTCATTTTAATAACACGTTTATGTAGCCCAATATATCCAAAATATTGTCATTTCAACATGCAATTAATATTAAAAGTATTAACAAGATAGATATCATATATTCTTTTTTATTCCAAGTTTTTGGACAGTGTGTATGTGATACTCAGAACACACCTCAGCTCAGACTTGCCACATTTCAAGGGCTCAATAGCCTCCTTCAGTCATTGTTACTGTATTGGTTAAGTTAGAAGTAGAGAAATATAGCCATGTTCTGGCCAATGGAACGCAAATGGAAGTTACACTTGCAGTTCACACTTCATTTGCTTAAAAGGAAACTACTTTTATTTTGGAGTCTCTGGTATGACAGCTTAAACCTTAGCCTAAAGAACATAAGAGTTGAACAGGCAACCGTCTTCCAGCCCCTATTTTCCACTCCTCCCATCTGCAGATTAATAGGCATGCCTTCTTCATCTCCATCTAAAACATGGGAACCCAATGCAATAGAAAAAAAAAACAAGATACAGCTCTGCCACACACAGCTGGAGACTTATTTATTGGCTGCAACAATCCATTAGTCAGCAGCTCTCTGCACAGTCATTCAGCAAGTTACTCATCTTAATTTTCTTTGTACCCAACCCACAGTTCTCCAAGTTATCCTGTCATAATGGTTGAAGAATTAGGGGACAATTGTTTAGCCCCACAGCCTCTGAAGCGTATCTCCTGACATTTCTGGCCATGTTCTGCAACCTATTAAGGAGGCAGTCCACAGAAACTCCATAATGTCACATTGTGCCTCCCACTCTCACTTAAGGAAATGGAGGTGATTAAACTATTGGGTCACTGGTGTGACTACTGACAGTAGGTTGAGATTAAGCAAGAATGGCAGACTTTTCATCATTAGTGGTTGATAGATTTCCAGGATTTCTGTACAGAGTGTATTTAGATTGTGTGTGTGCGTGTTTGTCTTTGAGTATCTGTGTATGTACAGTAGGGGATAGAAAATACACAAGGGAGCCTGTCTTAAGTCTATATTTGTATAAAAAGAGCAGGGTTTTGTTTAGATTGCATGTTACAAATCAAAACAAAAGATTTGCAAAACTACTTTTATTCATTTTTACAGACTGAAGAAATTGTATTCATATCAAAGATATTCTCAGTGTTATTGTTAGTATTTCCTAGGTGGCGGTAGCCAGTTCTCATCCCTCAGTGAGTCAGTTCATGCTCTCCAATGGCAGGCAGTCTGGGTGAATTAACAGCAAGGGGATGTTACAGAGTTCGTTTCAATCACCGCCTGAGCACCGTGTTATGAGTAAAAATTTATTGTTGTATATGCACCACATGTGCACATGAGGGGGAAAAAATTCAAAGTCAATGGCAAATAACAAATCAACAAATAAAACACACTCTAGAAGTTCACTGATCACTTCCCAGTAAGTGATTACTGACTGTCTAATGGTGGCAGGTCCCTCTCTTCACCTGCCCCTTGCTGTGGATTGGGAGAAGAGGGCCTGGGAGTGGGAAGAGAGCACATGACACATAAAGGGTTGTCCCATTAAAGGGCTACATCTGGCTATGGATTGCGGCTCAGCTTCTGACAGGCTTGAAAGTGTGGGTCATTCACTCTTTTTAGTTGGCCTGTCACAATAATGACCACTAATGGCACTTGTCTCAAACATATAGAATTCTTTATGAAATACAGCTTGATATATCAGTAGGAGTATTTTTAAGCAAAAATAGAAATGCCAAATGTTTTATTTTCTTTAACATCTTGGTTAGTGAAATATTTTGAAATATTTCAGCCTTCATGAACCCTTGGCAGCCCCGTTATATTTGGGATCCTTCCTCCCATGTGTAGTAAAGTTAAAGAAGACAGAAGTCAATTGAATCAGCATTAAGAATAAAGATTCACAGAAACTTCTACACCACCTGACTCTCTCAAGAACCTCTTCTCCCTCAGGAGAGTAGTTAAAACAGAACTGGGGATGGCCACTTTTGTTCATTGCTGCATCAGAGTTTACAAAGTAATTACCCAGACATGACCTTCTTTAAAACATACACCGCTTCAATGAGGCATTATTATTTTCTTTATTGCTTTTATTATGCCTGGCTAATAAATAGGAAACCTGAGATTTAGAGACATTAAACTACTTGTGCAGGGTCACACAGCTAATAAGTAGTAGGTCACCAGGTTTCCCAATTCAAGTCCAGAGTTCTTGCCCCAAATAGCCTCAGAAGACCAAAAAAAAAAAAAAAAAAGGGCTTAAAAAGGCTAGGCTCGGAGAAATATTTAAATACACAGAACCTTGTAAAAATAAGAGAACCATGCCAAGAACAAACTCTAAATATATACCTTTAAATGACAACTTATAATGGGAACCTAAATATTTATTTTAAAAGATCAAAAGTTTGAGATTGTTACACACAAATAAAATGCCCATAGATAAATGTATCCCTTGTGTGTTATCTATATGGGTGGTTGAACTTATTTTCTATTTCATTTTAAGAGTTTATATCTGTAGAAGTTTAGTGAAATGTGTGCCCTATTTTCCTTTACAGTTAGAAAGCCATCTCAGTAAGTACAGAGTTGCATAACCACATAAGTCCATGTTCAAGTATTTGCCCTGTACCTCCTAAGAGCCAAAATCCAGTGAATCTCATGCTTGGGGCAGAGTCATGACTAGAAGCCAGATCATTGCCTCTCTTTTGTCTAGAAACTGGTACACGCACTGTGCTGACTCTGTAAAATATGTCATAGTGAGTGGATTAGATCCCTGGCCCACTCAGGCCTGTGCTCTGTCATGACAATTGGTACACATTGAAAGGGTTGATTGTTGAAGCATATCAATCTCATAAAGCTCAGAACTGGCATTCAAACATCTTCCTTGACTTTATTTAGGGCATTTTTACACTCAATCTCTAAACTCATCTCCATTCATTTAAAGCAAATATATATATATATATAATATTTGATATTTTATATAAAATATCAAATATTATAAAGCTGAGTTGGAAGAGAAACTTATTTTCTCTTTAATTATTAAATAATTCATCTACATTTTCACTTTTTAACCTAGATTTATGTGTTTTGTAATCAGATATAGCCATGATATTAACTAAGAAGCTATTTAATATGAAACCTTTATTATAAGAAGGGATGTGAACATGGCTGTGAATTTTTTTTAATTTTCCAAACCACACAACTATCCTTCCCAACAAACTTTAGAAAGAAACATGCACTTTCGGCACTTTCATTTCATAGACAACTCTCTTCTATCAGTTCTTCTAAAGCATGTTGCAGTCATTCCCTGGCTAATGGTAATTACCAAGAATTAAAAGCTGCAGCATATGTTGAGTTGCTGTATCACATCATAAATCATATTTAATGCCATTTGTTAACTTGCTGTTTTAATTTCAGAAGATTCAATGACAGTTCATGAATTTTGCAGAATCTCAAAAGAAAAGCCGCGATATTATGTTGAACACTAAAGGGATGCTGTTAATTTTAATGTACACTGGAAGGTCACGTGATATTCTCAAATTTAATGGTAAAGCAAATTCAGTGAAGTCTGCAGAAATATAAGGAGCCTTGCAGTCTCTTGGCTGGCCAAGGGCAGATTGGGAATCAGGACATTTGGGAGTTTAAACCCAACACCTGAGATGTGCTTTGAAAATCTTTTCTGCACCAAATGCAGCTGGTGGAAGGAGCAATTTGAAGGTTGATAAAGGAGGTCTGTAAAGACACTTGATGACAGACAATAGTCACGAGAGTATAAATACTGGGACAACCACTAGATGCAAAAGCTAATCTTTGAACAATTGTTCTTTGTACCTTTTCTTACAGGGTAAAGCTGCCTCTCTGGCCATGTATGGGGCGTTTCTCCTAGGACACTGGTTGTCCTAGTTGGCTTGGGCTGCTCTATCAAAACACCATAGACTGGGTGTCTTAGACATTACTCAGAGCTCCGGGGACTGGGGAGTCCGAGATCAGGGTGCCAGTGTGGTCTGGGTCCTGGTGAGCTCTCTTCCTGGCTTGTGGTGGCTGCCTTCTGCTGTGTCCTCACAGGCCAGAGAGGGAAAGCTATGGGGTCTAGTCCTCTTATAAGGGCACCAATGCCATTATGGGGGCTCTACATTCATGATCTCATCTAAATGTAATTACTTCCCACCCTGGCCAGTGTGGGTCAGGTGATTGGGTGTCGTCCCAGGAACTGAAGGGTTGATTCCAGGTTAAGGCACATGCCCAGGTTTTGGGTTCAATTCCTGGTTGGAGTGTGTACAAGAGGCAACTGATAGATGTTTCTCTCTCTCTTCCTCACCTTTCTTCTCTCTAAATCAATAAAAATATTTTAAATAAATTTAAATGTAATCACATCCCAAATACCCCACTTCCTAATATCATCACATTGGGGGCTATGGATACAACATATGAGTTTGAGCAGGACACAAACATTCAGTTCACAGTACTGGTCATTAAACTTCAGTGTGCCTGAGAAACTCCTGGAGAGATTCAGGAAAAATTGCAGATCACCAGTCCTGCAATGCTTGAAATTCTGATTTATTCCATCTGGGAGGTGGCCAGGGAATACTGTCAGAGCAGTCCAAGGAATTCCATTGTAAGAGTCCACTGGCCACATTGTGAGAGATCTGCCCTAGATTGGCTTTGGGCAGAAGGGATAGCTCAAAGTCCCTGTGCTATACCTGGAGGAATGAAAGCAAGTATTCAGAGATCAGATTGCCCTACAGATGGCAAGAGCGAGAACCAAGTGGCAGCAGAAGCACATCCACATAACTGTCAGCAGGGGGTGCTCGATCTGAGAAATGTACTCACTGCCCAATTCCCACCCCCACTGCCATTTCCATAAACTCTGGAAAACTATTTTTGAGCCGAAGTGAAATAAAAAAAGAAAAACCTGGATAGAATACTCATAATTAACTCAAAGATGAGTTTTTAAGATGGATTTAGAGAAAGGCAGTAGAAGGGAACTGGCTGCCAATTGGGGGAACACATCTGTGTGGAAGCCAATGGGACTAGTCTGGCCAAACAGCTCACCCTGAGCGAGAAGGCATCTCCTTGACAGTGTGACACCAAGGACAAGTCTTTTAAAGGGAAGCAATGAAAACAAATGCCTTTTTGAGGATATGTTTAAATACATAAAATATTTTTAAATGTATTGATTCAATTTGCCTTCTCTGCTAAACATGGTCATGAATGGTTGAAACAAACAAACACATATAACATTCAGAAGTGACAAGTAGAACGGATAATTCAATTGTCCTCAAGACAATGCAATATGGTCAGATAAAATCCCTGAATGGACAAGGCTTTAATGGAATTAACTGCTGGGGCTTACATCTTCAAACACTAGAAATCACACATTTAACAGCTTCCAAGTATTTTGCAGCACATATTATGATGACTTTTTAAACTATTATAGTTCATAAGCATAAAAGAGAGAACCAAAAGACAGAATTGCAATGCTGAGAAAATGAAAACAACTTTTTGTGCATTGCATATTTCCCTACAAAAGTTCAAGTTGTCCTTCAAATATGAATATATGAAACTATGATATTTCAAGTAAAAGAATAAAGAATGCCTTCATAAACGCTGCTTGTTATTAAATTATTTATGTCTCAGACTTATTCAGGCTTATGTTTTAGTAAAAGAACAAGTTAAAATGAAGTGTAATTCCTACAGGCCACTTCTCTTCAAAGGTAAAGACCTTGATACCAACTTAAATTGCCTTTATCAATGACTCTGGCGAAACTTCCAGGTTAAAGGCAGGGCTTAGGAAATACAATAAAACCTATGAGCCAAGTTTCAAGTGACTAGGAACTTGTTATCACTGCACCTTGTGGAGCAGTTTAATAAGCATAAAAAATGTAATAAGTGATTAGTTATTGTCAAAAATCAATTAAATACTTGCATCTTTTAAAATCCACTTAATTTCTCTGAAAATGTGAAATTTCCCCAAGATTTAGATTTTTTTATCGTTACTGTTGAAAGTATTACAGATGTCCCCCTTTTTCCCCATTGATCCCTCCCACCCTGCATCCACCCCCACACAAGGCCTTCACCAGACTATTGCCTGTGTCTATGGGTTATGCATATATATATGTCTATAAATTCTTTAGTTAATCTCTCCCCCGCCACCACCTTTCCCCACCTTCCCTCTGAAATTCCTCAGTCTGTTCCATGCTTCAATGTCACTAAATCTATTTTGTTCATCAGTTTATTATGTTCATTATATTACACATATGAGTGAGATCATGTGATACTTGTCTTTCTCTGTCTGGCTTATTTCTCTTAGAATAATATTCTCCAGGTCTTTCCATACTGTCTCAAAGGGTAAAAGAGCCTTCTTTTTTACAACTGCATAGTATTCCATGGTGTAAATGTTCCACAGCTTTTTAATCCATTCACGGACTGATGGGGACTTGGGCTGTTTCCAGTCTTAGCTATTATAAATTGTGCTGCTATGGACATAGGGGTGCATAAGTTTTTTCTGATTAGTTTCAGGATTCTTAGGATATATTACTGGAAGTGGGATCACTGGGTCAAATGGTAGTTCCATATTGTGGATTTGGTCCCTGGTGATTTGTAAGTATGGTCTCAAGATGATTCCCTCAGGAAAACAAAAAATTTGTGATGATTCTGTCTTCGTGTCCTAAATGCCTCTCTAAAACTTTAAGAAATTAATTTAAAGAACAGAAGTGTAGGTTGCTTTAAAGCAGACACCTTCAAAGTGAGTATGTTTCTCTGCTTTTAAAACACACAAACTCACATCTAAAAGGGTTAGGCCATCTTCAAGGCCAGAATACTTGCTCAGCCTCTAGAAACAGGCTGCTAAGATTAATGAATGAGAGTGGAGATAAGAGAAAAAGTTGACAGTCAGGGCATCATCCCACATACTTAAAAAAAATTCCTGCTCTGGTCAGCACATTCCATTTTAATCCAAAGCATTGTATGCAACTGCTTGTTTATATAATAAAGAAATTCTGTCAAAATCTAATCTGAATTCCATATTACTAAAGCTGGCAGAGAATGAAACATAGTCTCCCTAGAGCCTTATATTAATTTCCTAAATTTAATAATTCCCAAAATTATGTTCTTGCAAAGGTTAAAAATAAATGCAGGAGCCACCAGTTATGGAAGCCAACAGATCCAACTCCCATATATTTATTTTATAAAGGGAAAATAGTGTATTGAAACAGTAGGCAAATAAATAAAGACAAAAAACAACAATAAGAATTCCATGTGGGCACCACCAGAGAAAAGATGGAAACGGTCACTAAACTCGGAAACAGAATACCTGGTTCAAGTCTGATTATGGCATTTCCCTCACTTCCCATGTAGTTTACAGTGAAATTGAAATTCGGTGACATGGCCCACAAAACCTGGCATGAGCTATTCACTGTCTTTCTCTCCAACTGCTAACATATTCCACCCTCTCCAGCCTTGGCACCCACTGTCTCCTCTTCAATCGCATAAACCAGACTACACAAATCACTCCTTAAATTTAATCTTTGCCCAACCCACATTTTAGTCAGGCACCCATTCTCTCTCAGAGCACCCTTCACTTTTCCTTGGAAACATTTATCACTCTGTGTGATTATACATGTATGTAATTATTTTTTTCTCTCTCCCGCACCAGACTACAAGATGCATGTAGGAAATACTCAACAAATGATCTTAAATTAATGAAATCGAGTTCTGACACTTACTAATTATGTTATTTTAGACAAGTCATCTAACTTCTCTGAGGTTCAGTTTTCTTATCTATAAATAGGGAAAATAACCTTGCAGTCTCTATCTATATATTTTACTTGAGTTATAGTTACAAAAACATTTGCAAATTGAAAAGTTCCATTCAAATTCAAAAATTCAAGATATTATCTTTATGACATCAAGATTATAAATCAAAGAACTGTTTAATTGACCAGTATAGTCTTCATTTAGTTGCTATAACACCATATAGACATTAAAAAGACCTCACATTTCATACTGATAAAGTGTAATATTTAAGAAATATTATAGATTATAAATAGCAAACAATTATTATTTATAATTTACAGTTGAAGCTGATGCCACATAAGGTCTATCAAAATTTTATTAAGATTATGTTCTTTAATACAGTTTAGGCCAAGATGTCACATACAAGAAATTGGTTGATATTACATAATTGTTCTACTTATGTAGACTATTTAGGCAGCTAAGAGAACGATATAGGATATATTACAGTTTATAATTCAAATATGCCTTGACTTGGACCACTATTTAAATGAATATGAAAACTGTAAATACTTTATACACCAACATGACATGACATGACGGATCAATCATGAATGAACTTATTGTCTGAGCTATTTTTTCAAGAGTAGAGATTTATTTATGCTGATCTATGCACAATTCTCACCTCATTCCCTCTTTTCATGGCAAGGTGAGAGGAACTTTGGTCTGAGAGCACTTTTTATCAGAGTAAAGGGAGCCAACAGGTGTCAGATGGAACACAACCATGGCCTCATCTTTTCTATACCTTAAGCCATTGACCTAATGGCCCTGGACAGTGGAACATTTGTGATGTTATAAGAATTTACTCCTGTCTGGATGTTTTGGGGATTTGACTCCTGTCAGGTATTGCAACAAAGTCAAGTGATTTCAATTTACCAAGCAAGGACAAGAAATGGTTTCAGGAAAAACCAAGGTGATGAACTATTGAGCATCCAGTTCATTAGCTGTCATCCGTCTTGACACCTTCATCTTTCAAGCAGTACCGCAGAAAATCAAAGACTTGTAGTGCTTCCCTTAAGAAATCCGAGAAGGGAGCCATACCCCCTCAAAGTTAAAGGGACCGTGAAGGCTCTTTCAAATGGATCATGAAAGATAACCATTGCCGCACAAGAGAAAATATTGATAGATGCTCAACCGTAAATACTACCTGAGCCCTTAAACATATTAATCTTAAAAATAATATTAAAAATATGGACCGAGTGAATTGCTGGAGTATTTTTAGCTTATTCTAATTTGATGCATCCTGCATTTTCTTTATTATTTTTTATTTTTTTATCCTCACCTGAGGATATGTTTTTATTGATTTTAGAGAGAGAGGAAGGAAAAGGAAGAGAGAGAGACATCAATCAGTTGCCTCCAGCATGCACTCCAACCAGGGATCAAACTCGAAACCTGGGTGTGTGCCCTGACCAGGAATCAAACCCTGGACCCTTCAGTGCACGGGACGGTGCTCCAACCAACTGACCCACCTGGCCAGGGCCATGCTGCATTTTAATATGAAGTAGTAGTGATATGACAAATAATTGACCCTTAGAAATATCATCTTGGGGGGGAGCGGGAGAGGGCAAGACCCAAGAGAAAAAAATGTTTCCTGAAAATCAGCCAGTAAAACATGGACAATAAGACTGCAGTGACACAGCCAAGTATTGGTAATATCACCTTTCTTCTTTTATTTCTCTGCTCTGCTTGTTCAGCATCGAGGTATTGAAACTCCTGTGTTTTGTACTTATACTCAGAGTTTTCTCTGCGTACAGAGTAATGGAAGCAACCCAAGGCATTAAAGAAGTGGTTCATCACCTTCCCCAGCCACCATCCCTTGCTACAGTGAAAGAAACTGTTCCATGCCATGTGCTTAGAGGCCTCTAGAGATGAAGGTGAGATGACTACCAGGATGAACTTCTCTTTCCCACTTATGATTCTGTTATTGATACAAGGCCTTGTAATGTTGCACATGAATTCTCCCTTTCCTGAAATACTCAAAAAAGAGTCTTCCTAACCTGTAGATACTAACAAACAAAATAAAACAAAACAAAAACCCTTTCCCTTGGCTCCCCTTTCTGAAAGCTCAGCTTAAAACATCTAAGTAAGGCTGTGAGAGAAAATGTTAACTCACATCTAGTGTCTGGTACTGACTGGACCACAGAGCCCAGGGAAGACACGGACTTTCAGAAGCCTCTCTGGTCTTAAGAGTTATCGGAGGCCAACTGAGGAACTATCCAGGTGATTTTCTATCCAGGGAAAGCCCTATGTGCTGGCGGGTTGGTGGGCTGCCAGGGAAAGTGCTGGTGGGTTGGTGGGCTGCCTCTGAGGACAGTATTTGGTATCCCAGTAATTTTCTACACCTAAAAGTTATTTCCAAGTCCTTCAGCCTGAAAGTCTTCAACATATTATTAAAACTCTTATTATCATCATAATACCACCAGCACTCCCACGGCACAATGCATGATTATTGGCCAGGGAACTGTACCAGGCACTTCGCATAAAACAACTCACACAACACATGCAACCACTGTATGAGATTGGCATTATTTTCAACTGTCAGGCTTGAAGAAGAAGAGACAGTCTAAGATGACACATGTTTTTGCTACTTAAAGCATGGTCTATAAAATAGCAGCTCCAGCATCACCTGGGAACTGTTGGAAATGCAGAATCTCAGGCCTAACCCTAGATGACTAAGTAATAACCTGCATTTTAATAAGGTTTTCAGGTGACTTATATGCATATAATATTGAAAAGCACTGCTCAAGGTAAACAGAATCACTAAAATTCAAACTGGGGTGCGGCCAGCTTAAAAATCCAGATATTAAAATAGTCAGTTCTTCTTGATGTTGCAATTACATCTAAAGATGAAAAGCATTCAGTAATTTACACTTAGGCATGATTTTTTCATTAGCTAAAAAACCTGATACTGAGAATGATAAATTTTGGAGGAGAAAAGGGTGAGCTGGCAAGCCTAGAGATAATAGATACCCCTGGCAGGGGAGTAGGAGAGAACCATTGGGAAAGCTCATTGGGCTAAAAGTACACTTTGCCCATTTCACAGGTTGACTAAGGGTTAAGGGCTGACTCTTACTAAAACTGTTCCAGCTCACCTGACATCCTCTCTGACGTCTGGGCCCCGACAACCTCATCGGGGAGCTCAAGCGATCAGTCCTTAATTGAATTATGCACAGGATCACTTTCTCATAAACCAAGGCAGCCCACCCAGCTCCTATGAATAAAGATCCAGACATTCCTTTGCTGACTGTATATACTTTTTGTGTTATTACATCAGACAACCAGCCCAATATCAAGCTCTCTAGAAATACCAATTACTACACCATATCTAATAAATGGAAATAACTATATGAGTAAGAAAATTTTTTAATGTAATTCTAGTTTTTTCCACCATATATAATAAATAAAACTATATTAACCAATCAAGCATCCATCTAGAATCTGCTTTGATGGAGTTCAAGCCTAAAAAGTAATCAAAGTACGTTATTTTTATGAAAATTAGCATCTGATCTCTTGAAAAGTTTCCTTAAACCTTAAGTTGGTTAAGCATTTCTGCTATAGACTTATTTACTCTATCAAATTTTCTAAGCAAATATTTTTGTTTTCCAGAATAGAAAGGCGAACTGGAGGCCATCCACAATTCAAGTTATCATAATTAATTAGGTTTAGTTCTATTGCTTTTTCATTAAAAACTAACTGGATCATATTATTTTTCCTTCTTTTTGTATTAGAATATTTTTGTAGGTGACTTTTGTCATATCTGCTCTAATTTTTTAACACTTTAATGAAATCGCACCTTCATCTGTTTTTGAAGGAGAATCTAGTGCTATTTTAAGTACATATTTTTTCTTGTTCCCACTATATTGTGTTACTGTAACCATTTAACTCAAGGAGATATGTTGCATCAAGCATTCATGTGCTTTTGAGTTTTTTTATTTAAAAATGAATTTTTGGTTATATGTTTTTTTATTATAAAAACTTTTTTAAGTTCTACATCATAGCATGACTTGCTAATACATCTCCACAGAGAGAAAAAAATGAGTTTTGTGTATGTTTTTAATATAAATGAAAGGGATACAAGACAATTCAGCTTTGAAAGAAAGATTATAATTTTTCATCAAACTTGCAGTTTAATAGTGGAAAGTATACACTAATTTTATGTCACAGGTGAGACTAGAGCCTCTGTTTTTATAATCAATATTTGTTAGATTACCCTAGCTCCTATCAGAGGAAGATCTGAAAATTTAATAAAGAAGATACATTTCATTTTGTGTAAGTAGCTAAGTATGTGAAGATTCAAGACACTGGCAGTGCCTGAAAATGAAGTCCTTTGCTGCCTATAATAGAACAAATGCATGCAGTGCCACTGTGACTGCTTTAAAACCTCATAGAATGAGGCTTCATGTGTACTGTGTGATCCACTTACAGACCCAGAGATTCACTGGGCACTATTCTGGTCACCTCTTGCCACAGGGCAAGCTACCCCAAAATTCTGTGTTTACAACTACCACCATTTAAAAATGTACTATAATTTTATGGGTCAAGAATTCAGAAAGGGCCTGTCTGAGCAATCCTTCTGTGTCATGAGACATTGACAGAAGTCACTTGATGGTATTCAAGGGATGGCTGGGCTGCTCCAGAGAGCTCAAGATAGCTTCACCTACATTTCTTCTGGGCACGGTTAGAAGAGTAGGCTCAGCTGGACAGCTGACCTGGCCACCTCCATGTGGCCTCTGCAATGTGGTGGTCTCAGAGTAGTCAGTATCTTACTTAGCAGCCTACGGTTCCCAGAGAAAACGTCCCAAGAGTCCTATGCAGGACATGTAGGCTTCTTCTAGCTTAATATCAGAAGTTCCAGAATATAACTGCCACTGCATTTATTAGTCAACAACTACTAAAGCCAGACCGAAGCAAGGTAAATAAAATTAGACTCCACTTCTCAATGAGAGAAGTAGCTAAACATGCGCAGTCATCTTTAATCCAACATAGCTGAACACAGATCTTCAGCCTTTTCTTGCCAACCTAATAAGTGGAGCTGGATGTATAGATAAAAAAAAAATAAAGATGATGACATATGTATAAAATGTATAATACAGTAAATCTCCAACTTAATAGGATTTAAAGGCTCCACTTTCCTAAATATAACTCCCTCATTGAGTCCAGGCCTGGAAAGTAAGTTGAATAAGTCATACAATGTAGAAAATTTGATTATCCCAAAGCTAAACATACACATTAAAAGCATATACACAACCATTACCATCTATTTTTTCTGTAATTTCTCTACTTTTGACCACTTATAGCTGCTTAGCACATCTTTCAGATGCTGTTAAGACAACAATGGGATATTACTTCACACCTGTTAAAATGGCTAAAATCCAAAAATCTGACAGTACCAATCTCTAGCAAATATGTGGAGCAACAGAAATTCTCGTGCATTACTGGTGGAAATGCAAAATGGTATAGCCACTTGAAAGACAGTTTAGTACTTTATTATAATGCTAAAAAGAGTCTTACCATATGATTCAGCAACTGTTGAACTTACAGTGATGATCTGAAAACTATATACAAAAAAACAGACATGTGACTCTTTATGGCAGCTTTACTCATAATCACCAAAAACTGGAATTAGCCAAAATGTCTTTCAAAAGGTAATGGGTAGACAAACTGGGGTACATCCATGCAATTGATTACTGTTTGATGATAAAAATGAATGAATTATGCAGCCACAAAACAACATGAATGAATCTTAAGTGTGCCTTGTTAGGTGAAACAAGCAAGTCTAAAAATGCTACATACTGTATAAGTCAATTTACATGACACTTGGAAAAGGCAATCAGTGTTTGCTGGTGGTTTGGGGAGAGGGAAGGTTTGAAGGAGAAAACACAGGGCTGAGAAACTATTCTGTATGATACTGAGGTGGGGACATGGCATTATTCACTCTTCAAAACCCATAGAAGTTTATAGCACAAAGAATGGACCTTAATGTATGAATTAAAAAAAAAAAACAAAAAAAAAAACCACAAAACTACCAGGGGGTCAAAGGAACCCAGCTCAAACTGCAGACCATGACAAAGAAATCCAGTTGTGTGACAATGTATGATACAATCGCCCTGAAGGGGGGGGAAGGGATAAATGATGCTGACCAGGTGACTTTGGTAATGACTAAAGACAAAAGGAAGTGTTCTAAAGTACTGTATTCTAGTTGATAAAGTTGTTTTTTATGGGGTACAGGTGAACAATTCCGAAAATGCTGTACGTGGATGGCAGACGATGAGAACACATAGCTGGATGCAAGGTTGCAGATGAGCAAGAGGAGGCTAGAATGATCCACGTGGTGAGAGTTTGAGTCAGCACTATGAAATCATGCTCAGTTTAATAGAGATGCAGGTAGAGAAAGAGAAATAATTACAGATATATGTGTGTGCATAGGTTAGTATATACCTATAGTATAAATGTGCAAGCTGTGTCCACAGAGAAGGTTCAGCAGCAACAACACCCCAGTCGCAATGAGTACCCCTAGGACCTAGATCTTGATTTCGAATTTCATGCTCCAATGAACAGAAGCAAAGCTCCTCGGAGAAATGACTGATTCTAGTGGTGAGCAGAAAATATACAAGATGAACCTGAAATGTCTTGTCATGCCAGAAAATGAGGAAGTGTTCAAAGAAACAAATCAATGGTGGTATGTCAAAGACACAGAGGCCAACTTAAAAGGCTCCCATGGCCAAAGATGGAAAAAATTGAGCCACAAAATCAATGATGTAGCATTGGGTTATAACCCAGAGTATAAAATAAATGTTCATGAGTTCATATTGATAAAAATAAATGATTGAGTAAACACATAAATGCAGGAGAATAGAAGAATCTCCTGCACAGAATTCCAAGTAATTTATTTTTTATATTTAACAGATTTAGATTTAAACTTGTATTTATCAAAGAGGTGGAGTACAACTTTTTACACTTCCATTAGGGGCTGTGCATAGTGATTTCTTCCTAAGAGGAGAGTGGGGGAAAAAGCAACTTTATTATAGAGAAACCTGACAGACACCACCTCAGCCAGACCATCAAAGTTAACCGCCAGGCTGAGAGCATGCGACCTTGACACACCGTGAAGAGAATGACACTTAACCTCCAAGGTCTGTCTCTCAAAATCACATCATTCCAGGGTCTAATCATGAGACAACATCAGGCAAACCCAAGTTAAAGAACCCTCTGCAAAATACGTTACCAGGGCTCATCGAATTGTCAAGGTCATCAAAAACAAGGGAAAGCTGAGAAACCGTCTCCCTAGAGGAAGTTAAGGGGACAGGATAACTAAAAGCAGTTAGATCCTGGGACAGAAAACAGACACTCAGTAAAAATCAAAGAAATTTGAATGAAATTTTTTAAAATGTTGCTGGGAGGAATAAGAAAGGTAATATAAAAAGGACCTACAGCGACAGAAAAAGGGTTAGAGGCGACCAAATTGTTTAAGCATTAAACATTTTTTTGTAATTTCATCCTAAAATGAAAGGCCACAATCATGTGAAGAAAACCTTGAACTGTAATTCATCTGCCTGTGTTGACATGGAAAGAAGAAGAGGATGTTCTCAAAGGTTCCACGTGGCAAGGGGAAGCTGCAAATGCACAGCAGCCGAGCCAGGAGGAAGCAGGCTGGCCTCCCTCTGTAGAAGGTGACCAGAAGGAGAAATGCGCCTGAGGGTCACCAAAAACACGTTTTAGAGGATACAGGTTATTGAAAACCAGTGTGGGCCATTAAAATCTGTTTATCTGACCACAGAAGCAGTGATTTCTAAATCACAAACTGCTGACAAAAAGAGGCACTCCTACCCAAAACAATGCAATGAAAGGGGGAAAAACTTGGAAAATAACATTTAACTTCTAAAAACAGAGAGAGAGAGAGAATATGATAATAATGGTCCCCAAAGATGCCCACATCCTACTCCCTGGAACCTGATAGGGGAATTAAGGTTGCAGACAGAATAAAAATTGCTAATCAGCTGAATTTTAAAAAAGGAGATTATCTTGGATTATCTGGGTCGACCAGATTTAATCACAAGTGTCTTAAGTGGGGAAGAGAGAGGCCAAAGAGCCAAAACCAAAAAGATAACCTATAGATCTATTCAGGCTGCCATCAACAGAATACCACAGGCTAGGTGGCTTAAACAACAGAAATTCATCTCTCTCAGTTCTGGAGGCTGGAACCCAAGGTCAAGGCTTCAGCAGGGTTGGTGTCAAGTGAGAGCTCTCCCCTTGGGCTGCAGACAGCTAGCTACCTCTCGCTGCTGTGTGCTCATATGGCCTTTCTTCATGTGTGCAAGGGGAGGGAGGGAGGGAGGGAGGGAGGGAGGGAGGGAGGGAGGGAGGGAGGGAGCTCTCTTGTAAGGACACTAATCCTACCAGATCAAGGCCCTACCCTTATGACCTCATTTAACCTTAATACTACAAATATAGTCACATTGGAGGTTAGGGCTTCAGTGTATGGATTTGGGGGTGACCAAGCATTAGTACACAATGGATGACATCAGGAGAAAGACAGATTTTATTGCTAGCTTTGAAGATGGGAGAGAACCATGAGCCCAGGAATACCAGCAGCCTCTAGAATTCAAAAAGGAAAAAAAAAAAAAAAAAAGTATTCTCCCTGGAAACCTCTACAAAGAAATTCAGACCCTATGAGACCTAGTTTTAGCCCAGTGAGACCCATTTCAGACACTGGCCACCATATGATAATGCACTTGTGTTGTTTCAAGGCACTGAGTTTGTGGTAATTTGTTACAGCAGCAATAGGAACTAACAGAGTTATGAAAAAATGTATGGGGAACTTGGAAGAGCAAAATAAAAGCATTTAATTTACAAACAGTTGTTTAAGGATGACAGAAATGATGTCAAGACTTACAGATACATCAGAAAAGAAGGTAAGTGCCCATAACACATAATACTTGACATAAACCTATCAGGTTCACAACAAAAGTGATTTCTGTATTGTTTGGCCTCTCAGCCCCCCTCCTATTTTGTTCAGTGTTGATTTTGGCAGATCTGGACTTCAGTAACTAGCACAGCACCTGGTACACAGAAGCTCAATAAGGAATAAATCCATTATATATACTAAATGGGGCTATAAAATAACAAAATTCACTATCACATATGGCTTGTAACAGTGGATGCATTAGTAAAGGAAGGGAAGGAGAGGGGAGCTAAAATTAATTGGAATAAAAATAGAAGTGAAACTGAGATCCAAGAGAATATGCTAATACATTTCTAGTGAGACATTTTTAACCATTGACAAAGCTTTTGAGTTTCAGTTGGGGCTTCATAACATCTTGCAAAAATGCATGGCAAAGATACAGCTGAACACCCACCAGCTAAAGCTGGGCTATGATTGTTCTGGCAATCACATAACCCAGAGTAAATATTGTCTTGCACGAAGATATGAGGAGGTGGATTGGGCATTGAAATTACCATTGCTGGATTTGGCATTCTTTTTAAAGATTTAATCATTAAGATGAGACTCGGTATCACTGAAAAAGAAGTCAATATTTCTGTGAGCCGGGGAGGGAACAGCACTGCTGTTTCCCTTCTGTTCAGCTATTACTGGTGCCTACAAAAGTCAACCTTACCTGCTAGTTATTTATTCAAGACAGCACAGATAAAGAATCAAGAGCAGTACCTTTCTTCTTCTGTTTTTTGAACACACTATGTTGTCATATATTATTGATCACAAAGCAAAATTTTAGTAGGGTAGCTATGTAAAATTACACATTATTCTTGTTACAGTATCTTAATTTTAGGACCAGCATTCAGCCACTGTCCTTCGTGGTACATCTGAAGTATTCATGTGCAGATTCACATAGCCAAGGCGGACTGACAGCTTTCAGAATAGGACTTCTGTTTATCTTCTCCTTGTCAACCGGCATCTACTGACATAAATTCCTTTAATATGAGTTCCTGGCAGAACAACATTTGGAGACACTGATTAGCATACTATTCCTTTGAGGTAGTTCCCCTAAGTGAATAGATCATCTGGAATTCTGGATTCCTGAGTGCAATCAGAGAGATTCTAATTCTCTAGGTCTAATATGGGGTTCAGGAACATTATATATATATATAACTTACATTTATTGTTGAAAGTATTATAGATGTTCCCATTTTTCCCCATTGACCCCTTCCATCCCACACTACCACCCTGACTTCACCACACTATTGTCTGCGTCCATGGGTTACACATATATGCATATAAATTCTTTGGTTAATTCTTCCTACCTCCCACCTCTGAGATTCATCAGTCTGTGCCATGATTCTCTGTTTCTGTATCTATTTTGTTCATTAGATTCCACATATGAGTGAGATCATGTGATGCTTGCCTTTCTCTGACTGGCTTATCTCACTTAGCATAATACTCTCCAGGTCCCTCCATGCTGTCTCAAAGGGTACAAGATCCTTCTTTTTACAGCTGCGTAGTATTCCATGTTGTAAATGTCCCACAGCTCTTTTATCCACTCATCTACTGATGGGCACTTGGGCTGTTTCCAGATCTCAGCTATTGTAAATAGCACTGCTATGGACATAGGGGTGCGTATATTCTTTCTGAATGATGTTTCGAGATTCTTAAGATGTATTCCTAGTAGTGGGATCACTGGGTCAAATGGCAGTTCCATTTTTAATTTTCTGAGGAATCTCCATACTGTTCTCCATATTGGCTGCACCAGTCTGCGTTCCCATCAGCAGTGTACTGAGGTTGGGAACCTATATTTTTAAAAACCATTCTGGAAGACTCTGATTTATAAGATCGGGTATACATAACCAGATCTGTTTTGCAATCAAATAACATCTGGACAATGATATCATTGCTCCAACTGCTTTTTTAAATTGCCAAGTCTTTATGCACATGGCCTCTTTTAGTCTTCACTGTCATCTACGATTTAGACCCCATTATTATCTCCAATCTGGTGAAGAGCCAAAGGGTTAACTCACTTATTTTCGTAGTCTGCTCTGACTGCCATGACAGAATACTGTACACCGGGAGCTTAAATTACAGAAATGTATTTTCCTGCAGTTCTGGAGGCCGCAAGCCTTAGATGAGGGTGTGGGAGGGTCAGGTTGTGGGAGCTCTCTTCCCGGCTTGCAGTAGCCTCCCTCCTGCTGTGTGCTGATGTGGCCTTTCCTATGTGCCTTCAGGGAATGAGAGCAAGATCTCCATCTCTCCCTCTTCTTAAAAGGCCACCAATCCTATTGGATTAGGACCCCATTTTTATAACCTCATTTAACCTTCATTACCCCCTAAAAGCCCTATCTTCAAATAAGTTTTGTTGAGAGTTAGGGCTTCAACATATGAAATTGGAAGCAGCATGTACAGTTAACTTTTTCAAGATATTTTGATGAAAAGAGAAGGGGGGGGAAAAAGCGGTAATAGCTGGAGGGTGAAGTGGGCTCAAAAGGCTCTACTAAGATGGGAGAAATAGTGATTTTTTTCCATATTGACCGCAATGATCAAGTAGAGAGGGGAAAATTATGATCCAGGAGAGAAAGAACTTCTGGAGCCACGTCCTATGTGCATGGGGCTGGCTGAGCAGGACCACAGAGGCCTCCCCAGGACAGGGAGAGGAGATGGCTCTGCAGACCATCGAGGTGGGTGGGGAGGGGCCCGGGAAGAGCTGGCCTCTCTCTGATCGCTTCCAGTGCTCAGTGAAAGCAGAAGAAAGGGCGTCAGGCGCCAGCTCAGGGCCAGGTTGGGAGAGGAAGGCTGGAGGTTTAAAGAGAGGGAGAAGGAAACGGTGGTCCAGAAGAAGGCAGGTAAATGAGGTCTCCAAGGAAACAAACTATGATTACAGAGCACATGGAGAGTCCACTTGACATAAGTAAACTAATTAAATTATTCACTTATCCTACAATCTCTCAGCAAGTGTTTACTTAAACACAGCAATCATAATAGTAAATGTAGGAGACGAAGCCATGAACGCCTCACCCCTCATCTGCTTGCTTCTCTCCACCCTTATAGAAAGGGTTCCCTCAGGTTCTCTCCTCAGCTCCCCTCCTTGCCCCTCTAAATTCCCTTCCTTTGGGGTACTCCCCAATCCCATACTTTCAAGTATATTAAAGAGCCAGGGCAGCGTACCTCCTAATACACACTCTCTCACTGAAACCTCCCACTAAAACCGTACACCGACCACCCAATAGAATTATAATGAGAGAAGCATGTGTCACTTTAAATTTCCTAGCAGTCACAGTAATAAAAGTAAAAAAAATAATAATTTTAATAATATATTTTATTGAAACCAACGTATCCAAAAATTATCGTTTCAACAAATATTGTAAAAAACTGACATAGTTTACATTTTTATGCTAAGTCTTCAAAATTCAATGTGTATTTTATCCTTATAGCACATCCCAATTCAAACCAGCCACATCTCAAGTGCTCAAAAGTTATATTTGATCTTAACTGGAAGCTCTAGACTCTATTTTCAACTGCCCCCAGGCCACCATCACCTCAATATCTGCAACTTAAAATTTTCAAAACCAAATTAATGCTGCCCACTGATATCTGTTCCCTTTAATGTCTTAATGTAATTTCTATTTTACTTCCCTCTCTTCCCTATTCTCCATTGAGAAAAAGTTCAGAAGAGCTTTTCCATGGCGTCCCTTTCTTTCCATTCCTGTCATCAAACCAGTTCTCACCATAATTAATTCCTCCCTGGACAACTGCAATAACCTCCTAAATGGTCACCCCTAAGTGGTCTCTCCATCTGTAAGCTGTTCTCCATCCTACATGCTGCTGCTGGGTTCGATGTTACCCTCCTAAGCATCTGCCCGCCTCGGTTCCCCTCTGCTAATGGAGTAAAAGCAGAAGCTCTAAACCATAAACCATATCTAGTTTATACCAACCTGCCCCTTTTTTCACTCCTGCCTCTCTTTTCTATTAAGCCCAGAAAAGTAAAGGTATCTTCTATCCCTGAAACGGCTTTATCTTTCCCACCTTCTTACTTTTACTTGAATAGTTTAATCCAGTGGTTCTCAATTGTAGCATGAATCAGAATCATCTGGAAGACTTGTAAAAAACACAGATAACTCCAAGATTTCTGATTTAGTAGATCTGGGGTAGAGCTCAAGATTTTATATTTCTAATAAACTCCCAGGTGCTGCCGAGGCTTCTGATCCTGGGGCCACACTGGTTTAATCTCAGGAAGGCTCTTCCACTCATCTGCATGCATGAAATGTTATTCTCACTTTATTCTCAAGTGCTGTTTCTTATGTGAACTTTTCCCTAGTTACTAAACCAAACAGAATGTCTCTCTCTTCTGGGCTTTTGTAGCTAGTTGTACTTCTCTTGGACCATCACCTACCTTGCATTAGAGCTAATTTGTAAGTAAATATTCCTTAAGACTAATGATAGCAATTTGCATCCTGCACAGTACATGTCAAAGATATTTAATAAGCATTTTTCAGTTGAATTAAAGAGGCAGACTCTGACCTCAATAAATTAAAAACATTTCTGAACTAGAGAACAGAAAATCTTTCTTTAAAGAAGAAAAACAAAGTCATGGGGAAATTCTGATCAAGATGGTAAGTAGGTAAACTGAATAATACACTTGCCTCCTCCCACAATGACATCAAAATTACAACTCAACTACAGAACAACCGTCATTGAAAACCACCAGAAGTCTAGCTGAACAGAAATCCTATAACTAAGGATATACAGAAGAAGCCACACAGAGGCTGACAGAAGGGGCAGAGAGGGAGAAGGGCTGGTCCCACACCCATGTGTGGTGATTAAAAATGGGAAGGGATATCTCAGCTGTGGAGGTGCCCCCAGAGGAGCCAGGGGTCCAAGCCCCATAATAGGAGCCTCAGCCCAGAATTCCAGTACCAGAAACAGAAGTCCCCATAACTTCTGGCTGTAAGGGCCAGCAGAGATTGTGGCTGAGTGAGATGGAGAGCTGCTGGAATCTCAGGCATTCTTAAAGGGCTGGTATGCAGACTTATTCACTGACAGACACACTTGTTCTGAACTCCAGAGCTTGTGCAGAAGCTTAAAAGGCTCCAAGGACATATGGCGAGGAACTGAATTACCTGGCTTCAGGGTGAGGGCTAGAGGAGCAGCTTCTCCCAGACAGATGTGCTGGCAGAAGCCACTGTTCCTTTGTTGAGCCACTCCCCAGGAGGGACAGACAAGTGCCATATCCGAGTCTCCATCAACCTGGCTAATACTGTCACTCAGCCCTGGTACCCTTCCCTGAGACCCTGCCTCACCCAAATTTTGGGCCCACAGGAGCTGCTTCCAGTGACTTTTCCATACAAACAGCCTGCCTTGGCTTGTGCTTCAGACTTTCCTAAAATCTCTCAAAGGTTCATAAACCCCAAACAAGCAGTATCTAGCCTCGGAGCGCCCCATACCTTTTGCTAAACAGCCTCAAGCCTGGCACTAGCAACAGCCACCCACAGTTTGCAGCTTATTCTCTCCCAGGCACCTCCAAGCCCAGCACAAGTGGCAACCATCTGCAGATCACTTTATAGCTCATACCAGATGGCCCTGGACAAGACACTCGCAGTGGTTGAACTTGGTCTGCGCCTTCCAAGAGGCCCCAGAACCAACACATCCAGCAGCCGGCTTCAGACCACACCAGGGCACCATCCAACCACCTCCACAAAGAACATACTCAAAGGGCAAACTTGGCAGGCGCGAGAGCCTCGCTGAAGTGAATCCTGCTCTGTAGAGTCAGCCCTTACGCAACAGTTCCTCCACTGCAGTCACAACCAGTCCTCACAAACAATCAGCCTGAGGGCCAACCTTTCCCATTGATGTGCCAATCGGAATTAGGGCTCAACTAAAACAGGAGGGCACACACAACCCACACGAGAGACATACCTGGAGCACCTGGCTCAGCTGACCAGGGAGCCTGCACCACTGGGCCCCACAAAACACCTAAACATAAGGTCACCCTACTAAGAGCGGGAGACATAGCAGCTCTGCCTAACAAGGAGAAGCAGACAGAGGGAGGCTGCCAAAATGAGGACACAAAGAAACAGGTCCCAAATGAAAGAACAGTACAAAACAAGAATTAGCAAAATAAAGACACATAATCTACCAGGTGAAAATTTCAAAACACTGGTTATAAGGATACTTTGTGATTCAGTGAGAATTCCAACAAAGAGTTAACATAAAAATTGAGATAAAAAACATAATAAAGAATCAGACAGAAATAAAGAATACAATAACTGAAATGAAGAACACATTAGTGGGAATCAACAGTAGATGAGAGGAAGCAGAGGATCAATTCAGCAATTTGGAAGATAAGGTGGCATAACACATCCAATCAGGAAAGCCAAAAGACAAAAAAATCCAAAAATATTAGGACAGCTTAAGGGACCTCTGAGACAACATCAAACATAACATGTACCATTAACACTTTGGAGTTGACGCCTTAGTTTATCTTAGCGTGAAAGGTATCACAGATCATCCTCAATAGCACGCTCTTTATTTTATAAAGGATATTCCACTCAGGTGCAGATAGTATTTTAGGAGGCCATGGGTACTTTGAGAGTCTGATGCAAGTTCGGATGGAAACAGCTGAGAAAAGTTCACATACACAAAAGGTTCACATACAATTTGAGTGATACATGAGCTGCCTAAAGGGTTTCCATTGTGCGTGCTGCAGACTGTGGGTCCTAAATAAATAAATCCTCTATTTACTATGGGAATAACAAAACTACATGTCCACCCATTGTAAATCTTAGGTCGTTGTTGGTTCTGCTTATAATTCTTCCTTAAGCAGCTTGAATTTCCTCAATTGCCCTTTCAAATTAAAGAGAAAGAATATGTAAATTGGAGGAAACAGTGAAAGAAAGGAATTGTGCATGAACATATGCAATATGCAATACACATTCCGTGGATTACTACATTTAATTCTCAGAACAACCCTGTGAGATCAGTAAGATCCATTTTTGTAGACTGAAAAACTGAAGGAAAATTAGGTCAAGTAACGCCCGCGTAAGAAATTCATGATAGAGCCTAGAATCGTATCTAGATTATAATTCATGTTCTCTATGCTATACCATTTATTCATACTTTTTAAATGGCTCATTCATTCTTTCATTTAACTAATAACCTGGACATTCCCCTTAACTCTCTAACTTCACCTTCTGTTATACACACCTTTGATCACTTGATCCAAGCCACACAGGCTTCCTTTCTACTCCTTAAACTCGGTTCCTTTAACAAAAATCAACTATGAGGGCAATTAATAGCCTCAGTAGTACTGATACCGTTGTAGTTTAACCTAGTTATTAATAACAGGAAAGGAGCAAAGGAAAGGGCACCTTTTATAGGCATGCCATTTGCGCAGCTGTGCCAGGAAGCTGCAGTTTAACGCTCCCCAGATAGGAAGGGACCGCACAGGGGAAGAACAGAGGCATGCCTGTCAGTCACACCTGGGAACAGGTCATTGGCCAGAGGGGGCCTGGCCACTGCAAGCCCAGGAAGATTCGAGATACTTAAGCTCCACAACAAAGGAGTTTGCTCTCTTGCCAGCTTGCACTCTTGCTCTCTTGATTCCTGCACTTGCCCGCACACAATGGACTGATGGACTACAACTAGCCTAATGCTAAACCGGACCCAGCTCCACCATGGCACAGAAACTCTGGGTACTGGCTTTGCTTTTAGCTCTGCTGAATCCCCAGCTGCACATCTTCTAGGACGGGATTAAGGGAAATGGGACTTCGGAAACCCAAGGATGTAATTCCACGAAATAAAAATCACTCTTCCTCCCATGCAAGTCTCAGAAAATTCTTTTTCTTGAGATATCTTAAGGACCTGACCCCTAGCACTCAGTGGGGACAGGGATACCCCACTCTCACTAGCAACAGAGAAACACCATCCACACATTTCTCTGACAACAGCACTACTGTGAAATATAATTACTTATATGTACAAATAAGAATCTCTGCCTTCTTAAGAAACATTTTTTGGTAACAATTTTATTTAAAAGGTGATTAGCTCAACTAACATACTTGCAATACAGATGTGCTTGTGAAATTAAAGTGTATTATCAATTATGGAGAAATGATTACAAATGAAAATAACTACAGTAATAAAAGCATAAGAGTAACCTCATTAAAAAGTGCTAATTTTTACCTAGTTTGTAGACATTAACTCCAATTCATTTAAACTACAACAGTTATTTATGGAAATTACAAGGCTACTAAGTTCAAATGTTCTACTCCATTCTACAAAACATATGTACTGGCCAAAACACCTATCTTAAATTGAGAACACTGGGAAAATATGTCTGTGTAGTTTTGCTTTTTTAAATAAATATTTGTATATATTGATAACCTCTTATTTTTCTAAAAATAAAATCACTTTTAGTCCTCAAGACCTGTGAATATTAGTATATAACTGAAAAGACTTCTAAGTAATAAAGAATCCATTTGATGTGAATATGTTAAGATGGTTTTACGGTTTGTGACTGCAGCAATTATTGTAAATCTTCCATTGGTGAATTTCCCTCTGTGGCTCTCAGCCATGCTCAGACATGTCTTTCTCATGCAGGCTAGCCAGCTATTCTCCTGCTGTTTGATCTCAGCAGATCATAAGGATCCCATGCAGGCTGAGACTTTGTTAATATGAAATATTTCTAACATGCAAAAATACGTGGAGGTTATATGAAATACATACCCACCACCAAAAATTTATAATCTCCTTTCTTCCTCCGCAGCATAAGCACAATATTGAAGTTGCTATGTATCCTTCCCCACCTATATTTTAATTTTCCCTCATATGTATATGTATCTATTTATAAAGAATATAAGTACCAAAGCTCCTCAACTTACGATGAGGTCACATCCTGATAAATCCATCATAAATTGAAAATATCATAAATTGCTGAACACCGTAACTTAGCCTAGCCTACCTTACAGGTTAGTCAGAACACAATACCCCCAACATTCTGCCAACACAGTGAACAGTAGAGTGTCTGCTGTTTACCCTGGTGGTTGGGTGGCTGACTCAGAGCTACAGCTCTGTGCTGCCCAGCATCGTGAGAGAATATTGTACCGCATATCACTAGCTGGGAAAAGATCAAAATTCAAAATTCGCAGTATGGTTTCTATTGAATGCATATAACTTTCAAACCATTGTAAAGTTAAAAAATCATAAGTCGAACCATTGTAAATCAGAAACTGTCCATATCATGCCATACTTTTCTTTTGTCTATCACCAAATCTTTCAAGATTTGGCCAACATTGATACATGAAGATCTAGCTCATTTGCCTTAAGTCTTATATAATATACTGCAATTTATTTATTCTTTCCCTTATAAATAGTTATTTATAATTTTCAATTTTTCATTATTAATATCAATGCAGAAATGAATACCCATGGGCACATATATGAGAATGTCCCTATAGTGTATGCCTAGGAATGGAATTACCAGCATGAACACAAAGTTTCAGCCTGGATATTGCTAAGTTGCTCTCTGTGGAGGAGACACTGTGCCATCGCATGTCCACGGAGGGACCTGCCAGCTGGATCCTGGCCAGGACACAGGCTGATTGACCCCTCCACCTGCCCACAGCCGCTGCTTTACGCTGGGTTTTGGAACAGGCCATTGCCCTGGGCAAGCATATAAGATGTTTTCCCCTTTTCTGGATGGGTCACACCCCCGCACCCCCGTCCATCCTGCCCTGTCCTATGTGCCTCCTATGTAAGTTCCCTTAATAAACTTAATATAATGTTGAAGTTGTCGCCCTCTTTCTATGGCCTTTTGGCCCAGGAAATTTTTAACAGCATCCCATTCATTTGATTTCCCATATGATCAAAATTTCATGGAGTTTTTTTCTACTTATTTTTTGCAGCCATGTGTAATGGTAACAGCAACTCACATGGGTCAAATAGTTACCACGGACTAGGCATTATTCTAAACAGTTTACATGTTTTAACTCATTAGAACTCACAAAAAAGGTATCTAAGCCATAGCAAGATAAAATAACTTAACCAAGTAGCACAGTTAGTAAGTGGTGGTGCTAAGTTTCAAACTTGGTCAGTGAAACCAGAGTCTGCACTTAAAACCCCACAGCAGACTGCCTTGGCTTCAGTGGGCTTAAACAGAATGGAAGCTCACTTTCTGGAGCGTGCAGTTTTAAACTCATCTGTCAGATCCATCCTGATGTTATTCGAACTTCTATATCCTTTCTAAATATTTTGGTTCAATTAATTTATAATTTCTAAAAGATGTGTTAACATATCCCATTTGGATTACAGTTTTGTTAATATTATTTTATTGTGTTTTTTTGCTTTTTAAGTTCATTTCAATTCATAAATTGTCTTATATTTAGATAATTTTTATTAATTCATTTATCTTTATCACTACTAACAATGTAAGATAAACTAAATTTTCTGATATTAATTTACTATGCCACCTTTATTTCTTTTGTTCAGATTTTCCTGCTATACCACTTTATAATCATGATACATATACATGTATATATGTGCATATATACATATACATACTCACATATGTGCATGTATAATAGAATGCTTTTTAGCTGGATTTTACATTTTATCCAGTCTGAGATTTTCTGTTTTAATGATTGAGTTTAACTGTAACTGATATTTTATAACTATTTCTTCCCATTTATTTTGTATTGTATATTTATCATCCTTTTGGTCGTTGCTATTTTTTCTCCCTTTCTCCCTTCCATCAGACTAATCAGCTTTTCAGCACAGTATATATTTTTCTGTTCCTAGTGATTTCTAAGCTAAAGAGTCTAGTTTTATTCTTTTAATTATTAACCTTACATTTTTAAGATGAGCAAGTATATAACAATGCGTTAAGATAATTAATATTTTTATATTTTTTCTGAACACTGCGAGAAGTTTAGGAAGGCTTAATTCCCACCCCTCACACATATCATTGTTGTTTAGAACTTTACTTCCACCTTCTTTAAAAACAATGCAACACATTTTTTCAAAATCACGGCTCCTTACATCCTATTGCTTATTTCTAGAATCAACTTCCTTCCTTTAACGTTAATAATCCCTTCAGAAAGAGACTGTAAGAGGAAAATTCTCTAATTCTTTATGTGACATAAAATATCTTCACTTCCTTTTATTCTTAAATGGCAGTTTACATACAGATTTATAATTATTCTTATTTTTCCCCCTCAACATTTAAAAATATTTTTCTACTGTCTTCTTGCATCTATTTGACTAATTAGAACCCTGCTGCTAGTCTTATTGCTGTACCATCTTGGATAGTATGTCTTTCGTCTTTGCATCTTTAAAGATGTCCTTTTGTGTTTGCGTTGCAGTTTCACTGTGCTGTGGATAAGTGGCTTGGCTCCCTTCAGCCTGAGGACCCATCTTATTCTTTGTACCTGTAGTGTCCTCTATTGTTATCTACTTGCCTATTACCTTTCCTTTCTGTTCTCTCCTTCTGGAACTCCTGCTTTAGAGTTTTAAAATTTTAGAGCTAACATTTGTCCCTGATCATTTTGAATTACTTTTTTTATATGGTGTGCAGACAGTGGTGTTTTTTAAGGTGGTTACCACCTGGAATTATAAAATCTTAGAGATAGTGATTTTTTCACATATTTCCAGATGTGTGTGTTGTTTTCTATGGATAACAGAACTAAAAGGAGCCATCATGTTGCACATTTGATACAGGTTAAGGAGGCAGACGTGAAGCACCAGAACTAAACAGCTCAGCGAGCTTTAACCAACTAGAGTCACTAGCATGATGGGTTCTATGGAAATAAAAACCTCATTTGCATAGGCTGACTTCTTACAGTGTCCTGATGCAGTCTTATTCCAAACTCTCACTGCTGTGATGTACAAGCCATGAAGGGAAGTAATAAATTGGGCGTTTTCTTACCAAAAATCACTGGAGGTTTGTTTGAAATTTAGATATACTGACTGGAGACTTTTATGAATTTCTGGAAATTGATGTCAGTATTTTCAAGTAATGAATCACTGGCAAAGAGAAAGAACAAAAATGCTTGATAATATGGTAAATCCTAGTAAGTAGTTCTCTGCACCTCTCTCTATATTACAATAGTAGAAAGAGAGAGAGGGAGAGAGAGAGAGAGAGAGAGAGACTACAGGGAGAAGCGAGAGGGAAAAAATACATCAAAAGACTCGGTCTTTTGAGAACAAAAAGTGCTAAGAACGTTAACAGAAATGAGAGGAGTGAAAGGAAGAGAGGAAATCCAGAGAAGAGATGGGAGGGCATGGAAATTGAGGTGAAAGGAGGATCAGGACAAGAAATGGACGGGGGCAAAATATCACCCACCTGTATTAAAAAAAAACATAGTTTGGGAATCAGAAACACGATCTTAAATGGAATTCAATAGAAATAATCATCGAAATACATGTAAAGGTATTTATAGTGTCTCAATCTTAGTAACAGTTTGCAACAGAAATATTATATAATCAGGACCTTAGGATACTTATCCATGTTAAAACGTTAATCAGAGAAAAAATAAAATGTGGAAGTAAAGGTATTCTAACAGAAAGCATGGAAATTAATGGAGTGTGCCCACAGCTCCCAGCCCTCTAGGCCTTGGGTGAGCTGAGGGTGCCAGGGTGGCCAGGGCCAGGCCCTGAGGCAGCAGGGACCCCCTTTCTGCCTGTAACCTCACCCTTAAGGACTCCATGACACCTCTGTCTTCTACTCCAGCTCTGTGGGCAGCTGCTGAGCACCCATAGGCCCCAAGAATATGACATCATTGGGCCAAGGACATGGCAGGCCCAGAAGAATGGCAGTGGCCCCAAGAAACTGGGCTGTGAGGAACCTCAGATGCAGATGCTGGAAGGGGTGGCTCAGTGTGGGCTGGAGCCCAGCCACCTCAGCCTCAGGACACCAGCTGGGTGGCCTGGGCAAGTGACCCATACAGGTTTATCTTCTCTACGGCAGCTTTGCTGGCCCCCAGATAGTAGAGCAAGTGGTAGCCAATCTTGGGCTGCTTCTGATATAGTTCGGAGAGAGGTCCAGAAGTGGAGAGAAGCTGCTGTTGTCTTCCTGCATTTGGCATACGTTCCTAAATATTAGGTAGAGAGGCTTCCCCACAGATTTCTCAGGGAACTTCTCCATGACCTTCTTGGGCAGCATCTCCCCTCAGAAGTGGACCTTGAAGAGCTTCTGTAAGCAGTACACAAGGGCAAACAGCAGCTCCAAGTCAAAATCTTCCTCTAGTACCTGGTCCACAATTCTTATATGACCTCATACTGGGCCTCTCTATCACTGTCCTTTGTAGTTGGAGCACTTTGTCTCTTAGGGACTCATCCAACTGGTCAAAGAAGGGGTGATATCAACTGTCTCCTTGGTAAGGTGGAAGTGAAACTCTCTCATCTTTCTTTTGCTTTTGAGATCCTCCTCATCATCACTGAAGGCTGCTTCTGCATTGTCATAGCAACTCTCATCCTTGTCTGACATACGGTTGTCCATCTCCATGGAAACTGGTTCCTCAATTTTGATTTCCAGGTGGGCTGGGCAAACTGAAGAACTCAGGAAACTTCTCCCTCAGCACTGGTGCAGCTTCTTATTCAATTTAGGGTTGTCAAACAGGGGAGCCAAATGCACCAAGACCTGTTTCTCCAAAATGTGGTTGAGGGAGGAAAAGACTCCTTATCCCCACATGGCCCCCGTGGTGGATAGAAGTTGAGAATGATGCGACACAAAAAATCCAGGAGTTTGGCAGTGATGGCTGGGTGGGGCTTTCATAGAGTGATGCATGACAAGGAAGGCTGGCTCTATGTTGATGATGTTACCCTTGTCTGGGCTAAAGTCATAAAACAAAGCCAGCTTGGCATTAAAGGCAGTGACGTTTGATGTGCTTCTTGTCAGCAGCCAACCAATGATGGCCCCTGGGGCAAGATATCTGAGCTCAGCACGCATTAGAAGAGTGGGCAACCCCACAGATGTAACAAATGAGGTCACAGTGCAGATAGTGACTGTCTGGGGTTGACTAGTACTGGCGCTGGAACCAGTCCTGGTATCTCTTTTGTTGACCAAACCGCACCTGGGAGGTCATGAAGAGAAGCTTAGTCTCCATGTCTGGGGTTAGACAACATGTTGGGAATTTTCATAATGTTCTTGACTGAAGAAGCTGAAGGATACCTATGAATTAAGGACTCAAGGCATGAGGGTTATGGATAACATCTTTCAAAAAAACTTCAAAATCTGGTATTGGAAACATTCTGAAGTAGTCTTAGGAGGTTCCAGCCAATCATCAAGTATTCCATGACCTATTCAGAAGCAGTGAGATGCAGAAGTCCACCTCCTTCTGCCACAAGGCCTGGAGCTGGAGTTCCCATGGTAGTGGACAGTGAGGCAGAGGTATGTGTAAATGGCCATGGCAATGAGGATGCTGTTGTTCAACACCCCCCCCCGCTGCTCCGTCAGGATATCCAGAACACTTTCTGCCAACCAAATATCTTTTGCCATAACATCCCCACCAGCAATCTGCTTCATGAATGTCATGCAAACACCATCAGCTCCCAGAACCCTACTCTTCACTAGTTCCCATACCAACCCCACCAAATGAGTATGACAGGTGTCCTACAACTCCAAGCACTTCTCTGTAAGTATGTGGTTGAGTTTATTCAGAACAATATTCATGCTGTCACAGCTCACCAGAGCCAAGTCCTGGTAACACTCCTGGGATTGAACTGGTTCAGTGAGGAAAAAGGTGAGAGGGTGAAGAGACCCAGGCAGATTTCCCCATGCTGGGGAGTGTGTGGGAAGGGTGCATACTAGGCACTGAAGACATCATTAGCCTCACTCTCTGAGACACCATTAGTCATCGATGTCACAATGCTCATAGATCTTCCAAACATCTCCTCTAACTCATCCTTGGCATCCAAACTAGTTGAAAGTGGGAGCCTGTCCCTTCCTGGTACTCCTGCTCCCTCCTCCACTTCCCCAAACAGCAGCTGTCACTGCCACCTTTCCCTCCTGTAATTCCATGGCTGCAGCCAGGAGACAGGGAAAAGCCAGGGAATGGATGGGTGGCAAGTCCTAGAAATGAGGAACTCTGTGTTGCCAGGGCTTGGGTGCAAGAGGAACCAGGGGAGGAGGAGAGGGAAAGGTCCCTGTCCTTTCCACTCCTCCCTCCTGTCCAAAAGGCTGCTCTGTGGAAGAGGTGAAGGCAGCCAGCCCTCTAGGTCCTGCCTCTGGAGCAGCAGTGCTGAGGAAAGCTCTTAGCTCCTAAGTATGTGGGGGAAGGGTATGCACCACTCTGGGAGGGGAAGAGAGGTTTCTGGCCCTGAAGAAGTAGAAGGTGAGCCCCTTCTAGTTTCTGGCTCTAAGAGAAGTAGGGGAAATCCCAAGGTTTTGCCTCAGGAGATGGGAAAAAGGGGAATCCTGCATGGAACTAGGGGATCTGAAGCCTTCCTATCCAGTGCCCTGTTTGGGGAGCAAGGTTCCTTTGGATCCTCTCTTCCTGCCCCCCAGGGGTGAGGGTGAGTCAGTAAGCGCTCCAGGAGGGCACCTAGGACCAGCTTCTCCTTACACCACACACAGGAGACCACGGTGAAAGGGGGAGGGGAGAGAGGCTGAGGGCTATGGGGAGGAGGGGGCCCTCTTTAATTTTTAAAATGAAAATGTATATCCATTGGGCATATGTTAGAGTTTTCCAAGGGAGAAAAACTAAGATAACTTTTGCAAATTTCCTTTTTTTAAAAAACATAATTACAAAGCACTCAGATTATAAAAATCTTAAAATTCATTTTATGTTAATAACAATAATCTACCAACTAATTATCAAGTGCCTGGTATTATGCTAGACATTTAGATTCTCCGCTACAGTTTAAAACATACACATACACATGCACACACATATAGCTTTATAGATGTATCTTTCCTCTTCTGACATATGTCACTATTGTATCACCTCTGATAACTTTCATTGAGAACTTTTCAACTCAAATGGTGTCTGCACTCGATTTGATTTTTGATGAAATTGGCACATCAGTTTAAAACAACCACATTCACTGCATCTTTTTGTTCTGTACATGAGCAAATCTACTGATCATATTAGTTTCTTATAAGATGGAGAATGTTTTATTTTGTCCTGATAAATGCAAAAATTTTTAATAACTGAGGGAGGAAAACCAGTTGATGCTTATGAACTATAATTAGGTATTATCCTGTTTAGTATATATTATTTCACTCTCATAAACCTTTATAAGATAGGTACAATTACTATCTTCAGTTCCATTTGGGGGAACTAGAATTTAGAGAGTGAAATAATTTTCCCAAAGTAACATAGATAGGATTTGAAGCTACAAAGTCTAGCTCCAGGATCAAATGCCCAACCATCATACTATTACCCTTCAGCCTCTCTAGGACTAAGTGCATATATAATAATAAAAGCAAAGAAATACATTAATTTAAACTAACTCTATGTAAGTGAGGGTAAATAAGGCAAAAACGTGAACCTCCCAGTTCCTGATCTCCTTTTCCAGAGCTGTGTTTTGCTTTGAGCAGTAGTCTATGTCCAGGCTCTCAACACAGCAACCTATCTGACTGAGACATACAAAATTTATCCATGCTCTCAAAAAATAATTGGCCTTACTCATTCTACACATGTCAAAAACATTTGCTAATTATCATGACAAAAATACGTGTAAATTCGAATTGTTTTCAAAATTTTATAATCCTTCTAAATCAATATGTTGTGAAAGTGTTGCAATTAATAGTAAAATCCTACTTGAGCACTGATTTCTCACTGATTTACCCCAATTATTATTAGAAAATAAATGAATAAATAAATACAAATGTGAAATTTTCCAGCATACATTTTTTTGTTTGTGTCTAAGGAAGTATCAGCCACTCTCACTCCTTAAATATCCTTTGTATTATTAAATTGCCCTCAACAGGTTGCTTTCTCTTTCCTTCTATCATATGGCTGACTTCTCCTTTGAAACCCTACTCATACTTTACTTTCCCCAAGTAAAGCTTTCTGTCACCTTCCTCAGGCTGAGCTATTCCTCATGTTCTCTTTGCATCATCTATCAAACCATTTAGTCTACCATGGCATGCACTATCTCCCCAACCAGAACAATTTCTTGAGGCCAAAGACTATCTTACTCATCTCTATGTCCCAGTATTGAGCTGAGTGCCTGGAACACGGAAAATGTTCAGATGACTTTGTTGAAAAGGTGAGTAAATAAAGTAGATAGGCATTTTCCCAAAGTTCCTGATCTTAATAATCAAATGGATGCTAATTAAAAATGCAGATACCAAGCTAATCTCCTGGAGATTCATATTGACAAGTTTGAATTGGGGCAAAAGATTTTCTGTTTATCAGATATTTCAAGTGATTTCACGAGGATGAATGAAGAAAAGGGAGAATTACTGTAGTCATTTAATCATGAGAAGTAAAGAAAAGCTATGTCTTTGTACAAAGTAGCTCTGTCCTTGGGTTACCTCTGTTTGAGGTATCCATGGAGACCTTTACCTCTCCCTTTACATGGTACCAATCTGTGCTGTGCAAATAAAAGCAAAAACAAAAACAAAAAAACAGTTTTTCATCATATAAAAATAAGGGTATGAAGATAATCTATCCTCTGCTCAGAATATAAACTCAGCAAGGGGCTTGGTTATTACTTCAACATTGTTTCTATTTCTTTAGCCAGTGTTTTCAATGTGGCCTAAAAATGTCATGACTCAGAGTAGTTATTTGTAGAATTGCTTCAAAATGTTATCTAAACCACTGTAATTTCACACTTGGCATTGAAACTACCTGGTTGGCCTGCAAGAATTCCACTTACCTGATGATTATGCAGTACTTACTGAAACTAACTGTGTAATATTTTATTCTTTAACTCTTAGAACACAAACGTGTTCAAAGAGAAGACTGTGCTCCATGTTGCCACCTGCTCAACATACCTCACTCCTTAATTCTTGCAATAATATTTTCAACTCTGCCACTCAATGGAAACTTTTCTTTTAAAGATCACTAATAATCTCTGAATTGCCAAATCTCAAAAATTTCTTGGGTGTCTGTTGGCCTCTGTACTAACAAAGACAAGCAGGCCTTTTTGCAATACTTGTTCCTTGTTGGATTCTTGGTTTTACTACTTCTCTCTCTGCTACTTTTGGGTCTCCTTTGCTAATTTAATCTTTTGCTTCTCCTACTAAATATGTTTGGTTCCATTTTGAGAGCTAAACTTGTTGATCTAGCAATTAAGTTCTTCCAAATTTGGAAAACTGTTCAGGTCTTATCACCAAAACTCCTCTTCCTGTATCCTATGGTCTAGACCAGCACCAGTCACATGTGGGTTTTAAATTAACTAAAATGTAAAATTCAATTCCCTAATCACACTACCCGTATGTCAAGTGCTCAATGGCACTTGTACAACACATTTATAGAGCATTTGCATCATGACAGAAAGTCCTGTTGGGCAGTGCTAATCTAAGCAGCTGGACTACTTGACTTTCTCACCTCTAAACCTTAGCCCATTTGATTCCTTCTACCTGGAATGTTGTCCACCAACCATATCTCTTCCTATAGAAACTTGACCCTTTATTCAAGATTCATTCTAAATATTTACGTCTCTCTAAAAATCTTTACCAATGTGGCTGAAAGTGTGACAGCTTTATTATGAACTCCCTAGTTCTTTGTAACACTCTTACCCATGTTGCTTTGTTCTGTTATTGCCAATACAAAGGTCTGCTCTTCTTAGCTAGAGATTAAAGTGTCTGAAGACTTGATATTTTCCAACTGTCAATGAATGCTTTCAGTGTGCTCAGCTAAGTGCTTGATGTTTCTCAGGTCCTCATAACTCCCCTGAGAAGTATATGGTGTTTTACCATATTAACATTAAGGAAACTGGAATTTAAAATGAAATGATTGGACAAATGAAAGTTTCAGAAAGGGAAGCGATTGCCTAGGGTTACAGAGTGGTGAGCCCTGGATCATCCCAGGTTGCTCTAACTGCAAAGCCCATACTCTTAATCACAGGGACATATTGCTTCCTCCATCTCATTTAGCATTTTAATGTCCACCCCACCCCACTTGTCTTGTAATACTAGGCATAACTCCATTAGTGAATGAGTGAATAGATGAATAATGCCTTATATGTATTAGATAATTTACAGTTCATCAAACTTGTTGACGGCAATAATTTATTTCCATATGATTCCCCCAACAGCTCTGAGGCAACTCCGCAGGAAACCTTATCTCCATTTCACAGAGGCTGAGAGAGTTCAGAGGCCTCCTGAAGTACACAGTGCCTCATGGTGACAGAGATAAAACTTTAGTCCAGGCCTTCTGCCTCCAAGTTTCATCAGCCTTTCTTTCAAATCCCCTGAGGTTCAAAACTCATCAATAATCAATAAAGACTCAAAGTGTTTTATCTCAATATACTGTTTTCTACTTGCCTATTTTATTCTTTAAAAAACATGATAATGAGGCTTAATTGTTCATGTCTATGGGAGGGGGAGAGGCAGTTGTCATTTTCAGTGATGGTAAAATAGCCACACATTTAGATCTTTATCATATTGTTTTTGCCTTAACCCTGTTAAAACAACTTGCTTATATTAAACAAAATTCTGGGAATGTTAATTAGCAATTTAGCTATGAATATGCTTGATTATTTTTAAGTCTACTAATAATATGCATGAGTCTCATCTGTAATTACATCTGCATGTTTTTTTCTCTCTTTTTCCTTCAGGAAAGCCATCTAAAATGCATTTGGGAAATGTTTGAAAAAAATTAATTCTATTACTCTTATTTTCCAGAATCTTCTAAGGGTTTTATGGCTGTAATTATATTTTTCCTCTCAAGGCAAAGCAATATATCACAACATCCATTATCATATGTGTTGACAAAATGAGAGATTCAAGGACTTAATTTTATACCCCTTAAATAACAGAAAAATCAAGTATACTATATTTTCTCCTTTATTACATTAATTTTCTCATGTACTTAAACAGTTTTCTATTTTGTATTATATCAGCAATGGCACTTTAAGAGTATTACACTTACATTTATTTCACATCCATCCTGGACTCATGTGTTTTTGTGCATATGTAAGGTTAGTTGGGGGTGAGAATGGCAGTATTAAACTCATTTCTTTTGAGTGTCTTTTCTCAGTCATGATGCAGTCTTTACAAAAATTATTTTACTAATATGAAGAGAAATCTAAAAAATAATTTGTCCAAGACAATCCTGCCAGAAAGTGGCAAAGGTCTGTTTCAAACTTATACCTGCCTCATTTCAAAGCCTAGGACATTTTTTATAGGAATGACCAAATGGTTGAATGGCTAAATATTAAACAAAAGGCCCCTGGCCCCCTGATACCTATTCACTAAAATGTTTATTAGATGAATAAATAAATAAAGGAATGAGTAGATGAAACTCAATACACATCAGCTCATTTACCTCCCCATCAAAAGAAAACATTTTCAAATAAAGATTCAGGGCAAATACACAATTAGGAAAATGTTTCAGCACTGATGGGGCTTTTAGAAGATTGCTGTCCCCAATTTCAATAGTCTTAATGCACAAGCAACTTGCCTGAAGCCTATAATGCCCTTGGATTTCAAGTGGAGGAGTCTGATCATCTGGAATCAGAAAATCAAGGATCTGAAATACTGTTAAATAAATAGATTGAACTGAAATTAGCCTCTTAGGACTTTAAGTGCTTCCACATAAAGTCTTAGAGATAGAAACAGGAATGATGTTAACTACAACCAAATATTGCCTTAATTCGAAATTTAACTTCTGCAATTTGATCTAATGTCACATCGAGGCATATGGGCCCTCCACTTGTAAAGAGTTTACACCAGTTTAAAACAAATTCATCACATGAGCAAGACTGCAAACTCAAGCAGTAGCGATGTTTTTATTTGATGCATTTCATTACTTGTTTTCCATACCTGTAGCTACCATGTGAACCTATCTCCAATAACTTTACCACCCACCTTCTTGAAAAGCTTTGTAACTCTTCTCTTTGCATCAAACCTTCCTTCAAATGGCTATTAGAAAAATCTCTCCCAAGACAGCTTTTATCACAAGCTCAAAACCTACCAGAGTTCTCTAAAGCCTTGTATACAACAGATTCTTAAAGTCTTCACCCCTCTCACCATCCTCCTCTCTCCCATCTCCCTGAGACAGATTCTTCACTAGTTTTTTTGTGTGTGTTTTAAACCACCTACCATGCACTGTATGATATAAACTTATTTTCTTATCTGTGATTTTCAACAGGCTAGTGATCCTAATTTAGAACTTTAGAACATACTTTGAAAATTATCTTTGCTATATTTTCACATGGGTGTATTATCAGGTTCTGTATCAATTAGGGCCCCAGAAGGCAACAGACTTCATCCCAGATGGTTCAAATGGAGAAAGTTGAATGAAGAAGTGATCCACCAAATTATAGACAGAATTAAGGAGCAAACAAGGTGGTGAAGCATCTAGAGATTAGCAACAATGATAAAACAGTACTACTACTGGTCAGGATGAAGAGACAGAGAGAAGGGTTAGCATTTCCACAATAGCCCAACTAAAGCTAGAGGCATGGAGAGGGCAGCCTGGAGGCAGTGATAGCCTGAAAGGACAGTACCATAGCCGGGACACAGGATCACAGCAGGGTATGGAGAAAAAAATACCCAGGCCTGTTTCTCCTTTCACCCTCCAAAATCTTGCTAATGCCTCAAATTGGCCATGCCCAAGACGAAGACAGAGGGGAAGGGAGTGCTAGTTGTGCAGTCTACAAAGGTCAGCTTTGCAAGGCACAGGGAAGACACAGAAAGGTGGAGAATGGGTGGGAGTGTGGCAAGTGGAAAACACCTTGTACAGTCCCCAGCCAAGCTGTAGCATTCAGAAGATTGGAAATTTCTGAGGTCACCTGCATATGGAGTGAGAAAACAGTTGTAAGACCTCACTGGAATCTCAGCTAGGTGTCACTTTGAGCAACTACTTAATTAGAAGCTCAGTGCTTTACCTTTCATATAAGAATAATACTGTATTCAGTTTATAGAATTGTTCTGAACACTCAGTGAAAATATATATATAAAATATCAGTACAATAAATTCTAAATAAATGGTAATATTGTTACTGGCTAAATGAAAATTATATATATGTCCTCTTATAAAACATCTTATAATTAAAAGGTGAACCATCTTAAGAATCAATGAGTATTAGTGGTCACCTCTGTAGCTCACCTCTACCCTCATCCCCTTGCCTTAAAAAATACAGCAGGACAGCTTCAGGACTTGGCAGGCAGACTATTTTATTTTACACTAGTGACTTGGATGCCATTTCTCTTCCTTCCACTCAGTAACAGACGGTGCCCTGGACAGCAGTGACATCTGCAGCCCCAAGGGAGAAGGGTCAGCACAAATTTTAATTTTGCTTTTGGTTTGGGGCTTTAAGTACACAAACAGATTTTTTTTTCCTCCCTGTCAGTTTGCATCTAGCTTTGTATCTGACAGTTTTTAATGCTAAATGTATTTGAATTAACCCAGAAATTTATAGCTCCAGGTTTTTGCTTATTTTGCTTTATACCTCTAATTCAACCTCCTTTATTAAAATAAAATTTAAAAAGGTGAAAGAAAATGTGCAAAATAATTTTTATATCACTAGGATATTAGAAAGAGGGCATTCTGGTCTTTTGAACTTCCTTGCATTACAAAATGTTAACATTTGAGTATTTTAAATCATAAGAAACAAGAGTACTAAAGATAACCTATAAAAATCTGTAGGCAATTTGACTCAACTAGAAAAAGGAACTTAAAAGCTGAGAGAACATTTATAAAAAATTGTATGTCATGTTCACTGAAATGGAATGAAATTCTACACTTATCTCTGCTATGGGAGTAAAAATAAGTAAATAAATCTATGAGACAGATGATAGATGACAGATATAGATAGATGATAGATAGATATAGATGATAGATAGACGATAGAGAGATAGATGATAGATAGATGATGATGATAGATGGATAGATAGATGATAGAGATAGATAGATGATATAGATGATAGATAGATAGATGATAGATGATAGATAGATGATGATAGATAGATGATAGATAGATAGATAGATAGATAGATAGATAGATAGATAGATAGATAGATAGATAGATAGATGATAGATATAGATAGATAGATAGATGATAGATAGATAGATGATAGATAGATAGATAGATAGATAGATAGATAGATAGATAGATAGATGATAGATAGATAGAGATAGATAGATGATGATAGATAGAAGATGATAGATAGATAGATAGATGATAGATAGATAGATAGATATAGATAGATAGATAGATAGATATAGATAGATGATGATAGATAGAAGATGATAGATAGATAGATGATAGATGATAGATAGATAGATAGATAGATAGATAGATAGATAGATAGATAGATGATAGATAGATAGATAGATAGATAGATAGATAGATGATAGATAGATGATAGATGATGATAGATAGATAGATGATAGATAGATAGATAGATAGATAGATAGATAGATAGATAGATAGATAGATGATAGATAGATGATAGATGATGATAGATAGATAGATGATAGATAGATAGATAGATAGATAGATGATAGATAGATGATAGATAGATGATAGATAGATGATAGATAGATAGATAGATAGATAGATAGATAGATAGATAGATAGATAGATAGATGATAGATAGATGATAGATAGATAGATGATAGATAGATGATAGATAGATAGATATAGATAGATAGATGATAGATAGATGATAGATAGATAGATATAGATAGATAGATATAGATAGATAGATGATAGATAGATAGATGATAGATAGATAGATAGACTGATAGATATAGATAGATAGATATAGATAGGTAGATGATGATAGACAGATAGATGATAGATAGATATAGATGATAGATGATAGATGATAGATAGATAGATAGATAGATAGATAGATAGATAGACGATAGATAGATAGATAGATAGATAGATAGATAGATAGATGATAGATAGATAGAGATAGATGATAGATGATAGATGATGATGATGATAGATAGATAGATGATAGATAGATATAGATAGATGATAGATAGATAATAGATAGATATTGATGATAGAGGTTTTATTCTTAGGAAGTCAAGTGTTTGCACGAGGAACAATTTGATCATCCTGAGTTCAATTTCAGGGGAATTTCTGTAATAGAAGACTCTCCTGATGTTTGAATGTTATGGCTACATTTGGGGTCATAAAAATTTCCAACTCAGGCATCCCACAGAGAAAAAGCATCTATCCCTAAGTATATAAAATAGTATCCTCATTACTGAGATGCTATCCAACCTCAGTGGTATTTGTAATTTCCCCATGCTCTGGGCAGTCTTCAAAGGTCAAAGAGAACACCAAAGGCTAAGTGTATAAGATAATTAGATCAAAATAGAACTGAAAGCTGGCCTCAGGTAGCTATTTCTAATGGGAGTCAGTCAGAGGACAATAAAAACCACAGTTCATGCCCAAACGTTCTCCTTGGTCAAGGAGAGACTGGTTGGAGAAAATCAGAACTCAATGGTCATGTCTGATTGGCCTCAATCCAAAACTCCACAGCAACACTCAAGAAGCTTCAGAGACAAATAATTACATAGCTAATTTAGGTGTTTGTATTAGATCATTCAAAGCCCCCTTCATCTTAGGCCTGATTGTTCTAAACCAGATAAATGTGCTGAATTTACAACAGAATATTGAGCCTCACTTCTATTATGTAATGGGTAGAAGAGAAAAGTAAAAGAAACTGGGCCTTCTTTTATTTTGATGCCAGAAAGACAAACAGGATGGTCTGTAATAACCATTCAGACTAGTAAATCACATTAACAACAATTCACTGTGAGATAACTAGATATATGAAATTTTTGAGTCCTGGTTCCTTTCTCTGACCCTTAGACAGTTACTTACTGCAACTCCAGTTTTCTAATCTGTAAAAAGGGGATACAAGATAAATCACCTCTAATATTTCTTCCAACTACCATTAAAAAAAGCTATTGTTTTATGTACCAAACAGGATAAAAAATATGATTCTATAAAATGCAGACCTGTCATCCAATGAGGTTACATTTCAGGTAGATCTGAAGCAACCAAATTCGTATTAAAAAACTTTCTAATACAAGATAAAAGAAGGACTGAGCCAGATTTGTGCCACATTAAAGAATCCAAGTCACAGAGACAAAATAAATCCTTTAATCAAGAAAAGTTCATATCATAAATTATATTGTTGATGTATTCCACACCCATTTGTGAGATATGTATCAAAAATTTGTTTTATAGATAGATAGGTATATAGATAATCAATAGAAAGAGATGGAAAGATGAAATTTTCAACCATATTTTCTAAAACAGTTGTATAAGAATTTTTACATCCAACAGAAAATAAATATCAGACTAGAGATAATACACATAGTTTAGCAAGAAAAGATCAAGGGTGAGTAAAAGTATTTAAGTATATCTGTCATGAGAAACTATATAGTAATACAATAAGCTGTAAATTTTTTCTTTTCACTCCCTAAAATTTAGTTAGAAATCATTATCCTCATGCGAACTAGTTATAAAAATACCATATAAATCATTTATTGGTGCTATAAATTAAAAACAAAATGCACCAAAAAATCTGTATTCCAAATAACTGAGCTATATAGAAATATTTCCTTAAAAGTTGGAGACATGGGAACACTTTCCACAACCAAAAACTGAATGCCATTCACCAGTGAATTAAATAAAGAAAATCAAAGAAAAAAACTGAACAGCCAGATTGATTGCATAAATCTTCATCAAAGATAGAAATACTTATATAGGAATTTCATGACTAAACAAAATGCAAACAACCCAAATACTTTTTTAACCAACAACTGCATTCATTAGCTTAAACCTTTCACTTTATTTTAGTGTTTTGTCATCTTTATCCTCTGAGTTTTAAAAAAGAAGCTGGAGAACAGCCTTTGTTGAAGAGTTTGAGCATATACTAAGTCACAGCCCAATCTCTCAACCTCAAAGTCAATTTAGCAACTAGAAAAGACACAGAAGAAAAAAGGAGATGTTGTGCTATAGGGAAGAACTGTCATTCATTACAGTGTAAAGTTAATGAATGCATCACATACCACAGAAGTATTTTTAGATTCAGTTATTTATTCAGCAAATATTTATCCAGTGTCTTCTAAGTGGAAGGCACAGTGCACACAAAGGTGAGCAACAAAGACACACTCCTAGTCCTCATGGAGCTTTCAATTTAATAGGAGATAAACATCGACAAAACAATCCCACAAATAAATGTACAATTGAGTGATTATACAAAAATGAATATAGTGCTTTACGGGGATATAGCAAGGAGATCAGACCTAGTCAGGTAAGACCAATTGGAGGATCTGTATACTATTCCTGGAGTCTCACCTAGCAAATAGGTATTTCCAAGAGTAGAATGTCCATCAGGACACCCCAAAGTTCTGTTCTATGGGCAGCCACTAGCTATATACCCCTACCTCCAAATTCTATGTCTCAACTGGCCTTACCAAGAATGAGCTTATCATGTCATGAGAGATGAACCAACACTCTGGCACAAACCCCACATCATTCATCACCATTCAAACCAAAGCAGCTTAGCCATGGTCCTTATCGATAAGTGATGGTTGCACCACCATAGTTGGCTCTACAGAGACCCCAACGGGACCCATTGCCCCCTCTTCCGGCATACTCTTAGAGTGACACACGGAGTGAATGTACTAAAGCAGTAGAGTAAAGGACCAAAAGAAGGGAAGGCTGTAGTTTGAAAAGGGAGAGAAGCATTCTTCTGGAAATGTGTCCAGACAAGGTAGACTCATTCAAGGGATTCAGATGATGAGATTCAGGTGGATTAAGATATATACAGTTCATCTGAGTGTCTCAAAAAAGAAGTTTTTAATATGGAAATTGAAGTGAAGATGGGATTCATTTCTTTTTTTAAGATTTACAGTTAGGCCAGGCCGGGCATGGCTCAGTGGTTGAGCATCGACCTAGGATCCATGTGATTGGGGTTCGATTCCCGGTCAGGGCACATGCCCAAATTGTGGGCTGCAGCCAATCAATGACTCTGTCATCATTGATGTTTCTCTCTCTCTCTCTCCCTCTCCTTTCCTCTCTGTGAAATCAATAAAAATACATTAAAAAAAAAAAGAATTACAATTAGGTGAAAAAGAATCAGCTGGTGATAGAAACCTAAGACCTAGGAAGTGAAACCGGTAACCAGCTTATAAGAATTCATAAGGACAGCTGAATAGCGAGATTGTGTGTAGTTCACAAATGCATACAGTATTTTCCTGGAGATTCCCCTGACGTAAATCTAGTCCCAAATTACACTTTGCATGTTAAAGATAGTACTGAGCTGCCCAGAAAGCCACCAAAGGGAAAGTTCCCTGGCCACAGGGCTGTGGTCCTTGGGGTGCACTGCAACTCTTGTGTGGTTAGAAACTCATCAGTGATGGAACATGTCATGTGTGTCTCTGAGAAGAAGAGAAGGGAATTTGTGATGGGAACTGCGCTGAGTTTGCCCTTCTTTTGACAAATCTTACTCTCTGCTTATTTATATCAAAATTATCATCATCATCATCACCCTTTTCTCCAATGATTACACAAGTCTCTTGCTCACGCTCTTCCCAACTCTGTCTACACTTACCCCAAATACACACCAAAGTTATTAAGAGTTCGAAGAACCAATTGTTTGCCTATCCTTATAATCATCTGTTCTAAAAGGTAATTTAAACAATTACTCAAACCTGCAGCCCTGGCAGAAGAATGTGAGTTGTGCAGTCAGCACAGCAGGCTGAAGTTGGGCTTTGTGTCAGTCTTAGGGTGATGCAGACTGATCCCACCAAGAAATCAGTTAACAGGGACATTTTCTGTCATAAGGCAGGGGAGAAGAAGCTAAACAGTGCTCTGGACTTTACTGAATTAAACCTTCATATCAGTTAATGAAACCCCCCTGGGAAGCCTCAAGCCAGAATTCCCAAAATGTTAGCCATGTATTGAAAATGCAGCTAACACTCCTAAAAAAGAGGGGGTAGGTGGTCATCTTAAACAGATCTGAAGTATTTATTTTTCTGCTACCATAGATCAGCTACACCACTGCTCCCTTTCACAGGTACAAATGCACAAAAGACAGCTTCTGTTTCATAAAAGTAGCCCAGACAAACAACACTCTGCAGGGTGCTGAACCCGAAGCTGGCAGCCAGCCCGGCCCTTGCGCTCCAGTCTGCTGGTACTTTACCCTTCCACAGCTATCAGCCTGCCTCAGACCTTCGCCTTCACTCTGACTCGGGACAAAGAGACGACCACAGTGGAAATCCTTCTGTATGCTGCTAATAAGCCTATTTAGAGTCAATGAGAAAGCCTCATTTTGCACCAATAAAAGCCCTCACGAGTTCTACTGAATCAGTAAAACCAAAATGTTTCTGTACACTCCCTGTCCTCATTTCACATCAGTCTGAGGGGGAGCTCAGCAAAATGTTGGACACGATGACCTCTAAGTTTCCTTCTTCTCTAAGGTCCTCTGATTTTCTGTTGGCTAGTGGGATTTTAACTTTATTTAAATCATCATATATTCTGATGGATTCCTGAGACCTTCTTCACTGTGATCTGCTGAATCGGCATATTTGGAATCTTGGATCTCTCTTGGCAAAGAATTAAATACTATTCCCAACTAACTACTTAGCTAATGTTGCCTATATTCGTTCTAAAAAATATCTGAGTAGGAGACAGATGTAGAGCATACTCTCACCTCCCACAGCAAGGCTAGGGAAAGCTTTGGTGTTTCATGAACCATGAGCAAAAAGGAAATTCATGCCAGCATTTTAATGCCCTTAATGAAAGATATTAACCATTTTCCCAAATGAAAACCTACAGTTCTAACCATTTGACAGCAGTGATATAAGCAAATAAACCTATAGGTAAAAATTCCTATATGGGTCAATGGTTTAATGGAAAGTTATACAGGGGTGGAATGACATCGCCTGTTGGTCAGGATACTAACTCCCTTTTCAAGAAACAGCCACATTCAAATCAGCTCACTGTTGGGACATAGTGTAGAGGTGCACAAGGAAATAACTACCATTTCTAAAAACAATGCAAGTTCTGTATGTAAGCTCAATGTTTTAGCCATAGAGCGTTTTAGTAACACAAGGGAGGACCAGAGCAATATGAATGGCCTTTATGAAAGATTGACCAATAACGGCCATCATCATCACCATCAAAATATAGAGACAGGAAAAAGTAGAATTTAGCAAGAATCCTTAGAGGTTAACTCACTTGCCCAAGATCACACAGCCAAGATATAGTGTTTGAGAATGAAACCAATGAAGCTGAGAATTTTACTAGACACAGAAAACATAATAGAAACATGTAGTTTTTCTTAGGTCTTATTCAGTTGATAAAATTGCTCGCACTTTGAACAGGTATTCATTACACTACAAAGAAAAATGCTTAGCTAAATTATTGTCTGTCTAGGTGGTAAGTAGCACACTACCATCATTTGTAAAATAATATTTTCGTAGACTAGAGGGCATGTTGTTTAAAGGAACCCAGAGATGAATTATTTTGATAAATTAAGGCTTACACTCTAATATGTGTGTTTTATAATTCTCCGACTTATATAGAAATATGTCTCAGTGAAATATTTCTGAAAAGCTGTATATCTGTTTAATTTTACATTCACTGACTGGAAAATCAGTACTTAAGAAACCTGTGGTGAATCTACTTAATATAAATAATTTGTCTGCATTGCAAATATTAACTTCCTGATTTATTTTAGAATTTTAATTTTTCCGTATCTTCTTAAAATGAGGCATGTTCATGTCATGTTAAATAAATAATTCCCATTTACTGATAAGACATTATGTTAGTTAGGATGATTTCAGCTGCAAATAATAGAAAAGCCAATGCAAAATGGCTTTTAAAAGGAGAGGATTTATCATTATCTCATATCTCAAGAATGGAAGGGCATTCTAGGCTGGTTAATTCAGAGGTTTAAAGATGTCAGCAGTGACTGAGGTTTCCTCTGCTTTTTTATGGTGCTATCATCAGCATGATTCCCCTGCTGCAGGTCAGCCACCAATTACAGACATAACGATCACCTATTGCAGACATAGCAATAACCAGAAGAACTCCCCACGCTCCATACCCTAAAGGGCCCTGTAAGACTCACCCCTCTATCTCCTTGACCACAATTGTATTACAAGTTGCCCTTTCAACCAAAGCTGGCAAGCAGGATATGGCCACCATAATTGGATCAGACCAATCAGAATTAACTGGGTTATATGGGGTATACACTAAAACAAAATTGTTGTTCTGTAGATCTGTCAGCCTACACCTATGTTGTGCAACATGACAGCCACTAGCCACATGTGGCTATTTATATTTAAATGTCCACTAATTAAAATTAAATAAAATTTAAAATTCAGTTTCTCAGTTCACTGTCCACATTTCAAGTGACCAACAGTCACGTGTGTCTAGTGGCTATTCCATTGGACAATGGAGATATAGAAAACTGTCCTCATCATAGATAGTTCTACTGGATGGTGCTGACCTAGAAGAAAGGGAAATTCTGTAGGCTAAGTAGGCATCAGGACCTGCTGTACTCCTATGTAGGAGACAATGAGCTTTATGCATAGAATCTCTTCCAATCTTCCACAGGATTACTATCTTTTGTTAGTCTGGACACTAGGCTGCTAGGAAAACTTAATTAGAAGTATCATGACCTATCTCACATCCCTGCAGGAAGGACAGGGCAACCTGTCAGCCCTGTTCTGTCTACATGTCAACATCATCCTTCCAGTCCAACTTTCCCCTCATGGTGAAGAACTTGACAATCTGCTCAGCCTCCCATCTCACAGCCCCACCTGAACCCCCAAGAGAAACCAATCTTTCCCTTCAGCTTCATATTTTAAAATGCCTTAGGAGGACCCTGATGATCCAGCTTGACCCAGTCTTAAACCAATTGGTTGTAGCTGCAGAGACACCGAGGAAGGAATTAGGGCTTTAGATCAGAGATATGTCCTTAGGGGGTATCTCTAATGAATATCCATGGATATAGAGGACAATTCTTAGGAGGGTAAAAGGAATTCCACAGTCCTCTCCTTCACCACATTCCCAAAAGTCTGAATCCCTTAACCAAGCTCTGACTCAAGCCCTATATTGCTCTTCACATACTTTTTGGGTCTATCTCACCTAATCTTATTTATAGACTAGTGAGTCCCACCTTTGTCTCTACAGCAAGACCTCTTTTCTCAGCTTCAGAGTCACATAACCAACTAATTAGATATCTTTTATACCCATCCACTTTTCTCCATGTCCAGTGCAGTACAGCCATCATAACCTGGGCCACTGTCACCTCTGGAAAAATTACTATAATATCTAAGTGGTCTCTCTCAGTGTTATGTTTACATACAGAATAATCTTATTAAAATGGAAACCCAATTATGTCACTGATCTGCTTACAATCTTTTAGTGCCTGTTCATTGCATTTAAAAACAAATTTCAACACCCTCATGAGACATAAAATCTTACACGATCTGCCCTTTCGTAGGTCCCTATGCTTCTCTCCTACTATCTCCCACCCTACTCTCTTAGCCATGCTGAACTTGTTCAGTTCCTCAAACCACTTTCCTTTCTCTAGTCTACTGGTCTGTGTGCTTCCCTCTGCTTGAAATAATAATCATACTAATTACCTCTTTATCTTGTCTAAATCCTTTCATAATGCAAATAATTAGCCCTTTATATGTAACTGTTTTGTATTCTTTTTAGGGGTTCAGAATATCACATTTTCCTAATGTTCAGCCATCTGTATATTCTTTCTTTCTTTGTTTTGTTTTTAATGAATTGGTTTCCTCCACTGAAGTTTAATAAGCACTGAGGGAAAGACATTTTTTTCTAATGTTTCTGTACTTTTCTACCCATGGCTTCATCTTCACTGACCCAAGTTTTACTGCGGGTTTTCAAATAAATGCTTCTCTGGAATGCTTTGCTGTCCCTTGATTGCCAATATCCCCATTTCCATTTCTGAACCCTTCAATGGAATATTCCAGAGATCGTGTTCAGCCAGATACCTGTGAATTCCAACCAGTCAAGCTCATGCCAGAGTCCACTGTCTACTCTACAGAAAGGGATTCCTAGACTCCCAAGTTCATTTTGGCTCTGTAGAATGGGTGCCTCCTCTGTTTTAAGTTATTTCCTGAAAAAATGTGAGGCTTTATATACTCTTAAAGTTCCCTCTAATCAGTGGGTACTTTCTTATGCTTCCACAAGTCAAGTGGTGTTAGTGCTTCTCAGACCAAAAGGATCAGTCTGACCTCCTTAGCAGTCAGGGAGCATCACAAAGAGGGAATACTTAACCTTAGATAGCCATTGGGAAAACATTCAGGCCACAAAACAGGAAAAAACAGGATGGGTCAGTGAAATTCAGTCCCTTGTTGGGAAAAGCCTTCAGAACAGGAAAGGATTAAGGAAAGAATCCGATGTCAAATCAGATTTCAGTCCCTTCATCACCTTCAGGTTGCTTTATGGTTTTAGACAACTCACTTAGGCCAGATAGACCTCAATGTCCTTTTCTGCAAAATGAAAGAATTGAGAAAAATGGTCTCTGTGGGCCTTTGCAACTCCTTTACTCTATGTGCATTTATGTGCAGTGTAGTGTGTGCTGTTGTTAAGTTTTCAGAATATTTGTAAATCCTGACATGGCAAACTTTGCAGCCCACTTTGCAAATTTTGGAGGTAGAGAGGTACATCTATAAACATTTCTTTAAATTTAGTAATTGAACTCGCCACTTCAAAATTTTCTAATGATGAGACAGGCACGCATGCACATACAGACACACATGCACACATTACTGTATCTTTACACAGTAAACATACATACAGCACAGGCTCTAGATTTTAAGTTTTTGCACTTGACAATTTAGTCTTATTTAGATGATCTTCTGTAGGACACCTTGGGTTTATCAGTAATGTTCAGCACAGTTGAATATTTATTCTGCTAATTAAATATCAGATGCCATTGCTATCTTCCCAAACTAATTCTGTTACTCAAAGTGTGGCCCAAGGCCCATCACCATCCATGTCACCTGAGACTGTGTGGAAGTACAAAGTGCCTCACCCCAGAACTACAAAATCCGAATTTGCATTTTAACCAGGCACTCGGGTGATTTGTATGCACACTGAAGTTCTGGAAGTGCTATTATACATTATAGTACTTCCTACACTGCTATCAAATAGGCGAAATTTTTTCTATAAAGGAGTGAATAAATGAGCAAACTAACTGTAATTTAGCAAAGTGAATGGCTATAACTCAGTGCCACTGAGCTTGGAGTTCTAGAAGCTTGCAGTTGATTGTTTCTCCTGTGTTGTTTTTTAAATATAGTCCTCAGTCTACTTTTATAAATGGCAAGTGGCCAGGGAACTGGATGAAAAGTTTATTCTGTTCAAGACCCACTCACAAATACTATATATATCATTAAAAGTCACTGTGAAGAATATTAAAATATTTGCTATTTTCTATAGGAGTAGGTAACAACCAATATGTTATTTTTATTTCACTTTATAGCTGGTGATTTTAAAATTCCATAATGCATTGCCATCATACATAAAATATAAGGAGAAAAATGCTTTTCAACTATGTGGTAAAAAGCCTGAAATAAGTAAATAATAAAAGAAATTGAGGATATAAAAGTAAAACACAAATTCAAATAAAACAGACCAGGATTCTAGCTGCAACTCTGAGACTGTGATTTTTTGAACAATTCACTGAATTTCTCTGGGTTCCAGTTTCTTCATGTAGAAAATGAGAGAATAATCTTGATTTTACATCCCAGCTGTAAAATTTTAAAAACTGATATGTCTGAAATCAATACCTGTTTTGTCATCTCACATGCATCCATTGGGATTTAATATGGAATTTCAGAAGTAAGTCATTCTGGAACTTCTGTTATTTTACTTGCTAAGAACAGAAGCATGTGGACGACCTGCCACCTCATGATGCTAATGTAAAGACATTGTCCCCAATAGAGTTTTACTCTAGGCAAGAGGCAAATGGGGATGGCAGAACACATTTGAACACAGGGAAACTTATCTTAGCTTCCTTTCATTCTGAATTACCAAATCAAACTGTGTACATCCATCCCCCTCACTAACTACCCAATTCACTCATATAGTCTCCATGAGTCCTAGGAGAACAGGTGAAAGCTTCCACCATTCATAGCCTCCCAAAGCATATAGAGGACTACTGAGAGATAGTTACACCTGAAAAATACCTGGTTACTCTGGCACTGGAAAAAACTGGCAGGCCTTTCAGGGAGCTAATTATTGAGCCTGCTATTTGGTTCAGTGGCAGAATTGCTTGTTTGCTAGAAGAAACATATTTGTACATTGCTTTTTCCATTACCATTATTTCTATCACCATAAATAAGAATCAATAGGCCATTTCAAGTAGCATCTGTTCACCAGCATTTAGCATCTGAGTGTCAGGCACATGCAGGCTAAGCAGCAGTGTCCCAACCTCCTGGCTGAGGATTGAAATCCAACAGGCCAGGAAAACATTTCAAATTCAATAAGGCAGGGTATGTGTGTCTGTATGAGCAACTCGAGGGCAAGGATATTCTATTCTTTCTCTCTATATCTATAGTACAGTGTCTTGTACTATACAAGCAGGCTATCCAAAATGAGTAGACAAGTGAATAAATGATGGAAGGATGGAAGGATGAAAGGATGGATGGATGGGAGGATGGATGGATGGATGGATGGATGGATGGATGGATGGATGGATGGATGGATGGATGGGTGGAGCAAAAAGAAAGCTTTATGATGCTATATGGAACTGACTGGACATATTGGGTTGGTCAGAGGATGTTGTTTTAATAAGGGCAGAGCTAGTCACAACTCGAGATGGAAAGTGAAAGCCAAGGCCAACCGTGTGACCAACAGGGAGTGGCCTTTGAGAAGCAGCTCAGCTGAACATACTCAGGTCCCAGCAATATTCACTCTGAGGCTTCTCTAACAGACAAAAAGTCAGCATGACTGCCATTAAAAAGTTAAGTGAGACCTCAAAAAACAACAACAAAAACCCACTCTCCACTGCCAGTGAGAGTCTTGCTGAACAAAGCAACGTCAGGTAAGGAACTATTCAGAGAAAAGGTGGGGGAAAGAAAAATGCAGTCAGTGAGTGTGAACAGCAGAAGACGGGTTCAGGCAGAGGCCCGACTGGGGACATAGGTGTGAGAAAAACGTGCAAAGACGGGGAGGGAAGATGAAGACCCACAAGTCTCGAGGGGGGTGTCTGAGGAGGGGAAAGGCATCAGGAGTGAGAGTGGAACAAGGGAGGGAAAAGAGGTGAGGTCAGATAAATGTCTATAAATAACACCCATCACCACTAATAAGTATAAGAGAATCTTTCTTCTTCTTGAGAAGATGAGGGAATTTTAAGTAAGATTAAGAAGTTGTAGCTTTCAGAGCTCAGCAGCTCTCAGAAGCAGTAATCACTACAAAAATCGCTAGGTGCCTGGTAGGAATTACTTCACTTTGGAATCTGGCCAGCATATCAAAGCTAACAGTAATATCGCATCCTTTTGAAAGCTTTCCTGAGATTCTAGGAGGGGAAAACATCTCAGAAAACTGTGCTGAGTTAATTTTAGGAAGAAGGTGCTCCTCACAGCCTGAAGACATTCTATATCTTGAAAATTGATATGACAGAAGCCCAGCCCTGCTGGGAAGCACTTTCTTATCCCTGTAAATACACTGCCAGGATTGCCCCCAATGGAAGAAAATAATTACGCTCACAGATTACCATCCTCAAGGTAAAACGTTTCTTAAACATAACACAAATGATGCTCCAAATGCAGGTAAAAGGACCCTGTGAGCATCCCATTTCACAGAGTTCCCTAACTTTTTGACTCATTGTGGATGGTTAAAATGTAAGGCCAAATTCTGAAACTTACACATCTGTATACATCCATTTTTTAATTACACAGAATTGGGCAAATTGGAAATATAAATAATTTTCACACCCTGGACACATCTACTCACAGATATCGTGTCTATTTTGCTTCTTAAGTACATTTGACCGATAAGGTGTTAGGTCATCTTCACTCTTCCCCCAAAACAGAGATGAAAACTGGGTGTTGATGGTAATTTGGGGCACAAGTATTTTCCATCACTATTTGGAAAAGTCCATGTGTTACTGTTTGTTTGTTTTTTAATTAAGTTAGGATGTTGTATTATTTACTTATTTTCTACCCAGGGACAATAATTTCAGTATCACCCATAATGGAATTTGGATGAAAATCTGTTTATTGACCCTGTTCCCTAAGGGTGTGTTTGCCCTAGCACTTGAAATAAACATTATTTCCATTGCACTAGAAATAGTTCTAATTGGACAGACTGTTAGAATTTTAACAACATCCAAATAAGTCAAAGGAATCTGAAGCAGACATGGCACCAAGTCAGGATTCTAAGGCAACCCAGTTCAGTATCTATGCCTGAAATAAGTATCCAATACACACCACGTACAGGTACTAAAAGGACATCTGTACACATCAGCATTTGCGAAAATATGAGTTTCGAGAAACTGGGTATTCTAAAAAAAGTCTGTTAAAAGTTATGTGATTAGTTAATAACTACTTTCCTACCAATTTTATTAAATGTAATATGTATAAAAAGAACTGTGCTCATCATTTCAGTTACTGGCAGATTTTCATTAAACAGTCTTAAAACAACAGATATGAATGTGCAGATGATAAGACACATTCAGAATTCAGAATTGAGCACAGTGTAAAAAATATATCTGAATGAAAAACACACAGGGGACTCTGTGCATAAAGTCTTTCAAGTTCTTCTATAAAGTGGCCCCTCTTTATTTGCCACTATTCCTTCACATGCACCCTCCTACCCAGTCAGGCAGATCTCTCCACCCTCCCTCGCACATCTCCATGTCCTACTCTGTGTCTCTGCCCTGCTGACCCACCATTCCCATTATCTTGGATGCTCTTTCTCAAAGCTTTCTTATAATCAAGCACTCATCTCCTCCATGGAGCTTTAAATTTAAAACTTGAACTTACAGCCATATATTTTCTGAACTTCCTAATGTTGCATTTAATTATAGGATGCCCCCCTCTGCTTAGGTACATGTTTGTCTATATTCTTTTTTCCAACTTAATCACATTATTGAAAATTAATAACTCCTCTTCATGCCCCTCCCTGAAGTTTCTGTCAACGGCCCACTCCACGTTTAATCTCCTTTTCTCCAGTTATTCCTTCCAAATCCTAGGTCTCTCTGAGAACAGGCTTCCATGTGCTCTGTCCTAAAGAAAAGGTCTGCATCCCTGATTCTTCCTCAACTTCCCCTCCTACACCTACTTTCTTTTTCTGCCAAACTTCTTGAACAAGCATTCTTTCCCCCACTTCTTCTATTCCGGTTGTCTCACAATCAGAGTCTCCCGATCACGCTTCCTCTGCCTCAGCCACACCTCTTGCAGCACTGAAACTGTGTGCACCCATCTTATTTCCTACACACTGAGAGGGCAGTGGCCCCCAGTTCATCTCCTTCCCAAACTCACCCACTCAGTTTCCTTTCCTGGCTCCTCCCCTAGAGTCTTCAGTCTCTCACCCCTCATCTCCGCTCAGCCTCCAATGGCAACTGCACCTCTGCCCTTGTCTTGAACTTCCAGGTAGGTCTCCATCTGCCTAAAGTGTATTTTTAGTGCTGAACACTATGTGGGTCCCAGACCTTACGCTGCCACCTGCTGGGCAGTTCCATGGGGCTATATCAAAACCAAACTCAAATTAGTCCCTCCAAATGCACCATTTATTCGGTCTTCTCTGCTAAGTAAATACATAACTATTTTCCTAGACCTAGCAGGGAGAGATTTGACATTCAGAACCTCCATCACTAACTACCCCCAGCATTAATCACTTCATGCAGTGTAAATACTACCTACAGACTCTGTCCTCTGTGATGTACCCTAACTAACATGTCTGTGTCTAGGCCGTGACTGCCCATCACCAGAACGACTGATGGGCCCTCACTGACCCTTCTCCTATCTCTCCCCTGATCTCCAATCCTCCTTACACTTCTGCCAGAGGAATTCTCTTAAAACAGGTATCTGAGCAATGCCCTGGATAAAAAAAACTCAGGTAATTCTACCCTACAGGTATGGTAAAGCCCAAATGCCTCAGCTCTGGAACTCCTAGAAAGAACTTCAAGAACTTGCATGACCTGGCCCCAGCCTATCTCTTTAGCTTCACCTGCCCCCATGGCCCCTCTCACTCACTGCCCTCACCCTCGCTCACTCCAGCCTCCCTGTGCTTTTTCTTCTGCACCTTGAACAAGAGAGACTTGCCCTAGATCCTGCAATGGGCTGTCCTCATATCTTCACACAGCTGACACCTTCTGGCTTTTCAGGCCTCATCTCACATGCCCCCTACTTGGGGCAGCATTCGGTGACCACACAATCTAATTGCCGCTCTCCCTGCCACACCACCCAACCACCCTTTCACATTCACTCTTCTATTTCTTATAAACATGTCTTGGCATCTGGAAGTTTCTGTTCCTTTATACATTTACTTATTTAGTATCTGTCACCTCACAGTCAAAGGTAAGCTCTGTGAGCAGAGACCTCTCCTCCCTTCCTCACCCCAGCTCCTGGAACAGTGCCTGGCACACGCAGCCTGCAGTCAGATGCCTCCCCAGCCTGGTGCCTATCTCCACATCGCCCTCCTTGCTCTGCATAGATGCCCACTCTAGCATTTATCATAGAATATCTTTTATCTGAACAGCTCTTTCCAAAGGAAGTGAGTAGAGGGAAAGGAGAATATCAAAATATGGGTGTGAGGAAGGGATGTGTGGTTATAAAATACCCCTTCAAGTGTTTAGCATTCAGGGTAGAGGATTTATTTATCTTTTTAAACATTATCCCTAATGTCTTATGTTTTCTTTTATCATGCTATAAACAGTAGCCTTTAACTTTCATTTTCTATGTGTTAGTTTCTTATATAATATGATATATATGAAATGGACTTTTTTAACGTTAATATTGACCTTGTATCTGGGACCTTGCCCAATTTAGTTATAAGTAATTTTTAATATTACATATATATTTCTATTCATAAAATCATCAAAATGTGCAATTAGATATGCTTAATTCTTACACTTAAAATATAAATATTTAATAATCACTATTATTTTTAAGCATAATATATAAAATAAATCATAAAAAATCATAGTTGCTGGTGCTATGCAGAATATGGGAGGTTATTATAAGGGACATGGATTGAAATCATTTTTAAAAAAACAACAATGTCTTATAGCAAATTATTATGATCCATCATCTTCACTGGAGAGCAATATCATGTCTTTGGTATTTGTCCATATCCCAACAATCCTAATAAAATGCTTTGCCCAAAGTAGAAACTCAATAAATGTTTTTTAAGTAAGACTGAAACACCCAGCACACGGTACATGTCCAATAAATATTTGTTGGTTGACTGTAAGAACCAGTGAGTACACCTAAGTTTGTTGAATGAGCAATGTATGCTCAGCCCTTCTGGGAAACCATGACAAGAGACACAAGAAAACAGAAAATACCTCCATCACTATCCATATAGAAATACTTCATTTCTCAGGTAATGATAAAACGAATGTACCAAAGAAAATATTTAAGTGGCTACCTGTGCATTTCTTTATATGACTGTTCCTTTTTCCATGTGATCCTAACTTGCATCCAAAATTCTCCTCCCAAAACTCTGCGAACCACACATTTCTTCGATTATTGGCAAGAGTTCGGCTTCTAAAGTATCGATCAAATCCTATTTTAAAGAAGAAAGTTATGATTTTAATATTCTTTCATAAACAAATATTATCAGAGCTTCTAAGTGGATATTATGTTATATTGTGATTATTACATGGGAAAAAACCACCAAAATGTGTTAAATGGGGGAAACCAAAAGCTTCCCTTATGGCAAAAGCAAAGAAGAATCAGGGGACAGTATCTCCACCCCACCATTTACCATTCAGGCACCTGTCCCCAGGGATGAGCGTAACAGGAAAGCCTGTTGGTGTCATCATCTCAACCTCTCCCTCTCTTCTAGGTCTCCCAGTGTCAGGGACCAGTGACCTCAGGCTAAATATTCAGAACCAACTCAGACTTTTTTCATTCCCCCCCCAACTAAGGGTTAGTGTTCCAGGCTTCTATGCTTCTACCCACCTCAAAATTTATCTCTCCTATATGCTCCATTTTCAGCTAATTCAATTAACTAGTCAGTACTAATGTAACCATCTGGAGTCATGGGTAATGGGCTAACGTGTCAGCCTGCTCAGGTAATGACCGCATTGAAGGGAGGCCACCTGGAAATAATGCCTTACTCAAAAGGATAATGGGGAAGGTAGGAATTTCAGTCACTGATAAGACCATTGGCAAAGACATTTGGGAGACAGGCGGCCTTTCAGGGATGTTCCACATCTTCGCTGTAGCGTTTATTTTATCCATAGGGTCTGCCAGCATCATGTCCCCATTTTCTATGAAGCAAGCACTCTCCCTCCAACAGCGCTGTAATCATCATGTATGCCCATGGAAGCACGCAAACTTAGAGGACATCTTCAAAATGTCTTACGTCATGGGAATATTAAGGCCAACTATAATTGCCTTTCTTTGAAAAATCCAATAAGTACTCTTCTAACAAGATGTGTGTGTGTGTATATATATATATACTGGGTAAATAGTTACTGTCTTGGCAATTCTGCCATCAGAACTAAAAATTCTGTCCAGAGTCATCAATAATGGGTGCATTTCAGTATATGCACCTTTGAGTTTTGATTTAATTGGAATGAAAACATATTCTCTACCAGGCATCCTTACCATCAATTGATGCTCTTTTGGGCAAAATCGTCACAGCCCCTTCTGCAATCTCTTCCTGCTGATAAACGGGTGCTATTTTGGATCCCCAACTATCAGAGCCGATCCAAAGAAAATGCCCACTTTGGTTTAATTTTTTTGCTGCTTCCAATACCCTCCTGGGGGAATTAAAAGAAAGAAAACATACCACATTTATCGAGAAACACTACACTTATGAATGTTACAAGACGGCTATATCCAGTTATATACCCTCAGTAGGGCACCATTAAACAATTAGTCAAGCATTCCAACTGCCTGAGTCTTATCATCTCCTAAAGGGAATATATTGGTGACTAACTCCAGCACCTGTTAGGCAGCCTTGCCCTTAACCTTGTATACTTCATTCTGACTCTCATCCTTGTCTCACTTCTTTCAGTCCCCAGGTTTTACTCAATAGACATTTCAGACTTAGAAACTCGAAGGCTGTTGTGCACCAGAAGGCAATCTGCAGTTGCATGAGACTGTTTCAATTCCTATGAAGTCTCACAATATTTTATACTGAACATGAAATATGTCAGGAAAAGGGATGTGGGCCACAGATCTAATCCTACATGAGGAGGAAACAGTACCTGATGTCATCTTCATTGGCAAACATAATCACGGCCCGAGCATTAGGTGTTTCTAGCAGGCGTTTGATGATTTTTTCAAATTCTCCAGGTCTTGGTTCGCGTGGGATTTTCTGTGATTGAGCAATGCAAACACCACCTATTGTTTTTTAAAAAAGAAAAAAGCGATTCACAAAGGGCACTATTTAACAAACTAAATGAGGTTAGCTACTTTATAAAAACACATCATTTGGTACAGAATATTGTTTCCCTTTTTTTAGTGATGGGAATTTTTAAGATATGCTATCAAGTATATCAAGCAACTTTCAAGTATATAGTAATACAATCTTGTGAACTATAATCCTCATGCTGTACATTAGTTTCCCAGAACTTCTTCATCTTAAAATTGAGAGTTTGTACCCTTTGACCAAAATCTCATTCCCCGGCCCTCTATCCCTGGTAACCACCATTCTATTCTCCAGCTCTATGAGTTCAGCTTTTTGAGATTTCACATATAAGCAATATCATATAGTGTTTGTCTTTCACTGTCGAACATTTCACTTAGCATACTGCCCTCAAATTTCATTCATGTGGTCACAAGTGGTATTTCTTTCTTTCTCATGACTGAATTATATATCATTTTGGTCATTTCTTTATTTATCTGTTGATGAACACTTCAGTTGTTTTTATGTCTTGGGTATTGTGGATAAAGCTGCAAAGAATATGGGCATGCAGATGTCTCTTCAAGATTTTCTTTCCATTTCCTTTGGATACGTAACCAGAAAGGGATTTGCTGTACCGTACGGTAGTTCTATTCTTAATTTTTGAGGAACATTCATACTGTTTTTTATAGTTATTGTACCAATTTACATTTCCACCAATAGTGCACAAGGGTTCCCTTTTCTCATATTCTCACCAGCATTTTATCTCGTCTTTTTTTCCTTTTTAGAGGATTTATTAGGGTGACGCTGGTTAATAAAATTATTCAGGTTTCAGGTGCACAACTCTACAGCACATCATCTGTACACTGTGTTGTGTGTTCACCACCCCAAGTCAAGTCTCCATCCATCACCATTTATCCCTTTACCCCATCCCCTTGGCAATCACAACACTGCTGTCCACGTCCGTGAGTTTTTTCTTTCTTATTTATTTTATGCTCAGTCCCTCCACACCTCCTACACAGCTCCCACCTCCAACAGCTGTCAGTCTGCTTTCTATAGAGTCTGTTTCCATAATGTTTGTTAGCTTATTTTGTTCATCAGATTCCATATATGACTGAAATTATATGGTATTTGTCTTTCCCTGACCGACTTATTTCACTTAGCATAATGCTCTCCAGGTCGATCCATGCTATCACAAATGATAAGATTTCCTTGTTTTTTATGGCTGAGTAGTATTCCATTGCGTAAATGTACCACAGCTTTTATACCCACTCGTCTACTAATGAACGCTTGGCTGCTTCCAAATCTTGGCTATTGTAAATAACACTGTAATGAACGTAGGGATGCATGTATTCTTTGGCCTTTCCTTCTGAGGCAAAGAGAGACCAAAATGGAGATTTAGAATAGATCTCTGCCCCTGGGTTAGGATAAAAGAGGATTCTCAGCGGCAATAGAGCAGAAAAATAACACAGGCAAATATCAGCAGGGAAAAGCAGTATTAGCAATATACTTCAACTCCATTATGGTTTAAGCAGGCTTTTTGAGTCAGTTGAGTATTAAATCATTTATACCATTGCTTCTGTAGGCAAAGGCATTTTTACTCCCAATTAACAATGCATTCAGGTATCTAAAAGTCACTAGATGCCATTATATGCTACACATTAGGTTGGACCCTGGGAACACAGAGTCTAATCCAGGAGTTACCATCCAATTTGGGAGACAGATTTCCAATAAATTATCATGAAATATGTAGTAAATTTCCAAATTAAGAAACTATACCATACAATGGGAGCACAGAGGAGGGTGTAACTAAAGTGTTTGAGAGAGATGTATTTTTTTTAAAGGTAAGAGTTCTTTCTTTTTTAAAAATACATTTTTATTGATTTGAGAGAGAGAGAGGAAGGGAGAGAGGGAGAGAAAAAAAAATCCATGAGAGAGAACTATCGGTGGGCTGCCTCCTACACACCTGGGAATCGAGCCCGCAACCAGGGCATGTGCCCCTACTAGAAATCCAACTGGCAACTTCTTGGTGCATGAGACACTGCTCAACCAACTGAGCCACACCAGCCAGGGCCCAGATGAGAGGGAGTGTGAGACAAAGAGGCCAGATCATGCATGGCTGTGCAGGGCCTATGGAAGATTCTGAATAGTTCAAATGCTTAAGTTCCTCCCTAAATGTTTCAGTAGCCTGTAAGAATGTGTCCTGTCTTTGCATTTTATGGAAGAATGGATGAAGATTGTTCATGTAGAAGGCAACCTGGAGTGGAAAGACTAGGAGGCAACGAGCCCAGGGGGAAGGTTAGGGGGACAGGCAAAGGGAAAACACAATGCTTCCCATGCTGAGGAGGAGCCCACGGAGCTGTCCGAATCTCTGACTTAGAATCGATGGGGCTTTGTACTAGGTTGTACAGCCTTATTGAAGTATTATTGGCAAATAAAAAATTGTATATATTTAGGTTGTGAAGATTTGATCTAAGTAGGAGGTAGTGAGAAACCAAGCATGACCAACTGTATGGTGTTGGCCTTTGTGACCAGTTTGTGTGATGCCACCATTAAGCAAGGAGGAAAACAAGAGGATGTCTTATGGGTATTTATTAAATCATGTGGACAAAAGCATGATTTTGCTTCAGGACAGGTTGTCTTTGAAGTGCCCATGGAACATCAAACTGAAAAAGGGGGTCTGGAGCTAAGGAGAGGGAAGGGAAATGTAATTACAATTTTGTCAGATGCTGACACTGGAGGTAGTTGAAGTGTTGGGAGTGAAGCGATCACTCAGAGGGAATATTTAAGTCAACAGTAAGAAAAGGTGAATGATAGAGCTTGGAAAACCCACTAGCTTTGGAGAGGGGGCCAGTGAATGAGACTGGAGAGGAGTGATCACATATTTTGAGGAGAAAACTTGTGGGACAAAGCCTAGTGGTTAAGTTGAAAACTATGCATAAGTTCTTTTAAAAAATCAAACAAACAAATAGACCAAAAAAAAACTGCAGTGAGTGGAAGCGTTTAGGTAACTATAGAAATGTAAGATCAAAACCGTAACACTCTCCGGGGAGAGATAGCTGTTTCAAAATATGCCTGCCCTTTTAATTACATTGCTGCAATTACTTAAGCAGACCATTAAAGACATGCCATATCCTAAGTATCATTCTGATTACTACTGGCTTCATAGCCAGAAGAAATGCAGGCTGGAAAATTTTTATTATGACTATTTCACATGAGGCAAGCAGGCAATCTAGACATAGACTGAAGGCTGAATTCACTGATTTATTCATTCATTCAGGATCTATTGAACATTTTTATTAATTAAGTTGGGCTTTTACATAATCTAAATACATTTTTATATATTTTTTATTGCTCTCCTTTACCTAATATTTGTCAGCCTGGCCAGTCTGTATTTTTCAGGAAAGAGGGCCTGCACAATTCATTTACTTCAGCTGAACTAATACTTATGGAGAATCTGCTCCACCCAGTATTTTGCTATTTGATGTCTTATGGGTATTTGATTAAATCGTGGATTGTATTGCTTCTCAAGTGACTGGAGTTAGAAGATTAGGATTCTTTTCTTAGCCCTGAAATTCATTCACACTTTCTGTCTTCATATCTGTCAAAAAGCCAGACAGTTAATCCATCATAGGCATACATGGTGTATTATGTTTCAGGAACTACAGACATTCAAAGATCACCTGTCCTCAGCAGTCTTACAGTTAAATGACAAAATGTAAGAAAAGCCAGATAAAGATGTAAAATTATCTAATAATGAAAGATAACAGCATAAGATATTAAAATACAGTAATAAACAATGTCATCCCCCAAGACAGTCCTATGACATCATAAGATGTCATTATATACTGTTAGAGTTTGGTTAAAAAAAAACACCAACAATGTGAAATTTAGTCAAACATTCAGGCTGAATCAAAAATATGTTTCCTACAATACTCATTAGCTATTGTTTTAATTTTCGAGAGGCTCTCTGACTTGATTTAGAGTCCCAGGGTGGGTAGGAGGAAGAGGAGTTGCCCTACATCTATTGCTTCTATTTCTTTGTATCTCACCCTGAAAGAGCACTGATTGTGTACAGTCCTAGGGACACTAACTTTCCTATTCTGCAGGTGTGCTCAGTTCTGCAGGAAATAATTTTTAAAGCTTAGCAGTTAGGGGAAAATGTTGTATGGAGGAGTTTATAACTGGCTGCTTTCTAGAACTTTGTCATTTCCTTGTTTATGTCAAGTCCCACCCCCCTCCCCCCTTTGGATTCTTTAATGACAATGGAAAGATAATTTGTTCAACTGAGTACTGTAAGTGCAGGTACACTTTACAACACATGTGATTGCTCCTTCCAGCCTCATTCACTCTATGATACCTCACTATTCCTCATGGCAGCCTCTAAGGTTGGTATTTTCACCATATTTCCAAGGTGGAAACTGAGAAACAGGGATACCAACAGCTAGCAAGAGACTGGAACCCAGGTTCAAAGCCAGATCTGTTTGACTCCAAGTCTAGACTTTTCCATCATCTTGCCCATCAATTATTGACTACACCTGTTGCTTAATGGTTTAGTGGATGCAAATAATTGATAAATAAAATAAAGCAAATTTAAAGACTTATTAAAAAACCCAGCAGGTTACCCCTTGTAAATCAAATTGATAGCTATATAAATATAGTACTTCTATTGAGTATTACGAACCTAGTTAAGATACTTACATTTCATGCAGATTATAGAACTGACTTAAATTTCTTCAGTATATATGTAACCAGTCTACTCTCAATAAAAAAATAAATTAAATAAATTATATCTTAAGTTTGTTAAAAATTATAATGCCCCAAAATTAAAAATAAATAAAGCTTCCTATTAAAAAAAAACAAAACAAAAAATCCTTTCCAATTGTCCCCCATAAATACATGTCCTCAGGAAGACTTTCCTGAGGTCTCTAGTCTTCCCCTTTATCTTTGCACTCAAGAAGACACAATAATTGTATTTTTAAAATTTTGTTATTTATTTTCACACTAGTCTATAAGCTCCATGACTACTGAACTTGTCTTTTACATTTACCACCACACTCCCTGACACCTACCACTGTTTGGTACACAGACTTCGACAAATATTTGTTAATTCATAAACGCAAGACCTGTAATAGATACCGCTGATATAGAGAAATAGACATGAGAGAGTCCTGCCTTCAAACTCCTTTTAGCCAAGTAGGAAAACAAAAGATGCATATAAATACATGTTTAAAAATAAGTGGCATAAAAAAAATTGGACCAGCCCGGCCGGGCGTGGCTCAGCGGTTGAGCGTCGACCTAGGATCCAGGCGATCAGGGTTCAATTCCCAGCCAGGGCACAATGCCCGGGTTGCAGGCTCGATCAATGACTCTCATCATTGATGTTTCTACCTGTCTGTCTGTCTCTCTCCTTTCCTCTCTCTGAAATCAATAAAGATATATTAAAAAAAAAAAAAAATGGAGCAGGTAATTCAAAGGAAGTTGCCACTGAAACAGGCTCTATCTCCCTAAATAGTTTATAACAAGGTACCATGAATTAAAATATCACCTTGGCTTATCTGTAGGGTGACATAATAATTTATTCTTATTGATACAAGAAAAAATTTGTAAAAAATTTCATTTATAATTTTTATCTTTACAAAGCTGAGACTCATGGTTGAGTGGCCCAGTGTCTCAGGTCTGAAAGATGAAAGGCTCATTTCTTTGTGTTGGTTTGCTAGTACAGAAAGATGTTGAAATGAGAAAGAAAACAGACCTGGAGCCAAAAGACCTGAGAGTGGGCCTTGTCTGACCTTGAACTAGTTAGTCTCTCATCTCTGAGTTTCTTTACCTCTGTTACAGGTTCTTAACTACCACCCAGGATGTCAAGAGAATAAAATTTAAAAAGGTAAAATGATATAGCTCTAGACAAATGTGGTACATCATCATCATCATCATCATTATTATTATTATTATAAATAACCATGACCAGATAAGCATCATCACCAAACCTGAGATGGGAGACAGTTGATATTCAGATCTAAAACATGGGATTGTCAACAGGTCATATTATTAAAGCCTTCACCATTCTTTATATAATATTATAAATTATCTTAAATTCTGAGAAACGACATCTGCCCATTGTCTATAATGACTATGTTATAGATTTATGTCCATAAATGACTAGATTTCACTTTTCACCTATTGTTGGTCACCACAATGTGATAGAGGCAATCTCAATGTGAGAGATTAAAAGTTAGTTACATTCTCTCCCCACCCCCCCTTAATTCCTACCCAAAGGATCTAAGTCCCCTTTCGAAGAAAATCCGTAAGTATTCAAAGATCTGGGTTGAAAATTAGAATTTACTCTTTAAAAGAATAAAAGAATGGTAAACACTATTAAACTACTAATGGTGCCAACTATTAAGAAGCAAAGCTGTTGTGGAAATAGTCACATGTTCTGTTTCATTTAAACATTTGCCTGTAGATTAGTAATCAGCTAGAATCTAAAAGTCTAAGACAATACTGTTGCAGGTTGAGCTCCCCAGAAGCAGACCCTCAGAAGAAATTTGAAATGTGTATTTACCCTTGGCATCCACCCTGTGAGGGGTGAGGAATGAAGCAGGCCTGGGCGAGATGTCCAGTTGGCTATGGCCCAAAGACAAACACCCAACACAACGGGAGCCCTGAGGCTAGGATGGCCTCCAGAGTTGTTTCCCAATTAGGTCAGGAAGGCCCGGCTATTATACCTCCAATCAATCAGTCACTGGATCTGGGCAGCCTTAGGTAGCGGGGCAGAGACATTGGGCAAGGCTGCTCTCTGCAGCCAGGGAACCCTTCAAGGGGCTCTAGAGCAGCCCCTGAGGCAAGGGTGACATGTCCTTCCCTGAATGAGAATCTGATCCGAAGGGAAACTCACCATATATACAGATTAAGATTTATAGGGAGATGAAGATGCATCTCTGAGATGACAGTGCAAGTTAAATAACTAATAAATTGTTATTGTTTAATTGCAAAACCCCTCCTCAAAGAGGACTTATGGCACACAAAAAGGCAATGTATACAAACTGCACAAAACTTGTAGTCAGCTCAGAGAAAAGAAATAAGATCATAAAACTCCTTGGTATTTAGAGAAGTTGTGTCAATGAAATCTGAAAGGATAAAGAATCATGTTTTTAGTAGTTGCTTATTTTTAAGAACAAACTTTCTATTAATAATGTCCATGGAGAGAAATAAAACAGGAAACAATGTCAAAGCATCAAGTTCTAACTGTGATGAAAATCAAGAATTAAATTATTAGAATGAAATTACTTACATAGCTATGTATAGAATATTAAATGTGATTTTCGTTTAAACAACATGATTACTACCAATGTCTCAAATCATTTCAGAATTTTGGTCAAGTTAAGCTCTAAGTAAATCAGATCAAGTCTCTGGTTGTATAAATTGTTAGATCTGTATGACAGACTTTGGGTTTGGTGCATAAACAAATCAACACAATTAGCTTTTATTATTTGTTAAAGAGAATAACTAAAGCATTGGTTAAAAATTATTGGTCAAAATTTTTGATTCACTATAAAAAATTATCTATAACAGACTGTTTTTGACCTAATAAAAATGTGATATTGCCAGTCAACTATTATTTATTTGTTATGAATGAACCTTCAGATAATAGCAATGAGCAAAACCAAATAAATTTTTGGTTTTTTCTTAAAGACAATATTAACACATAAACTCTTAGGGTCCAGATCCCAATTACAGTATGAAGGTGGAGAACTTCCCCGCTCACCAAGCAATTCTCTGGACACCAACTAAATCAGAATCCACAAGTTAAGGGTCCAGTTCTGTACGACTGGCTCTCCTTCCCAGTTTGTTACATTTGGTTTTCCTGGCAACCGGTGCATCCTTAGGTTAGTTAAGGCCTTTTCCAAAGTCATCTTATTAACATAAAAAATGACACCTTAATAACACTCATCACTTCAGAAATGCCAAGGGTTTTAAGCTCTCTGTGCCAGAAACAGGGCAAAGACCAAAAATCCATTTCTTATTACAAATCACAATATTACAATTATCTACCCTAATTACCCTTGGCATCCTTTCTTTCCATCTTTCTGGAAGCGTAAGTAAAATAACAATTTGGCCTAATGTAATTGGTCCATCCTTGATAGTCGAGTAAATTTTGTTCTAAGGTTCAAATAAGTGTAATCACGCCTCTTGTTACAGTATTTTCACTTCCTTATGTGCTGTACAACTGGGACTTAGCAGAAAAGTGCATAACATGATGAAAGTGTGTATGTTTGTCAGCTTAAGGAGCACTTTGTGAAAGAGATTTATCTCACACATCACAGTAAAGAAGAAGTGTTATCTCTAACAATATGGATTTAAAAGAGCAAAATTACACTTTAATCTGTGCTCATTCGCACTCTCTGTCTCTCTCTCTCACATACACACACACACACCATTTTATGCTTTTTCCTCTTATCAAATGCCATGTGGACTCTTAAAGGGACTCTGAAAAGCAATAAAATGAGGAAATAACGCTCCTGCTACAGATGCAGCATGAAGCAAATACTACTCCCCTCTGTGTCCCATGAAGAGCAACACTATGGACAACCTACTACGAAAAGGACTGGGACCTGGAGGCCCTCTCCTGTCCATCCCCATGGGGACTCTCAGATAGATGCTGGTGCTCTGGAGGCAGATTGGGCTGGGACAGTCTCCCAGGGTCAGTGTCCATATATACTAGGCTTTCTAACTCAACCATAGCTCATCACAGATCCAAATGTCTACTCAGAAAAACAGTGAGTGGCATGGTGGTTACAAATGTCATCTCTGGGGCACAATATCCTGGCCCTTCACTTACTGGTTATGTGACTCGGAGCAAGTTGTGTGACATCTCTGTGCCTCTATCCCTCACACAAAGATTGAGAAAATGCTAGTATCTTCCAAATGGGTTATTGTGAAGGGATTAACTAAACACTTAACAGATCATTTTTTCCCTCAGAAAGCCTGTTATTTGCAAATTATTTAAAATAAAAACTGACAAACCTCAAAGAGATATGGTAACTCAATTTCAGCAAGCAATAGCCACCTATAATATTATTTGTAGACAGTTCAAATTTCATTCCTCAAATGTACACAGAATAATAATTCTTACTAGAGATTCCAGTCAATGGGGATATTAACTGCTGGAAGTTCCACAGTTAGAAGGCAAACTCATGCCTTCCACAAGCTAGATCTAAACTTCTAATGTGTTGTCCCTTCCCACTCCTGAAAACTGGAAACATCTAAGGAGACATGGGCATGGGGGAAGGAGAAGAGAAGAGAGAGAAAGAACAGAGAGAAGAGAGACTGGAAAGCAGACCAGCCAGACCAGAGGTATCTTTGTTGGTGGGCAAAACGTGGATTCTCTGTAAGGTCAAAACAGCAAATGCGGGGTCAGGAACAGTAGGAGAAAGTCACTTGACTAGTTTTAAATAAGTTTTACCAATGTGTTGTGTGCACTTGTATTTGTCTGGATTAGTTTCTTAGTACTGTCACTGTCGTAATTAGCTAGCTAATATTAAAATAGGAAGCGAGCTACGGGGAGGCCAGCCTTTCTAAGCATGGCCATCTGGACTGCCACTCCTCAGGGAACCACTGGTCCACTCCCTGCAGGAGAAGGAAAAATGGGCGCATGCACAGGAAAGTCAGGGTGATGTAGGGAAGGTGCTTACCTATCAGTCTAGCCTGGGGGACAAAGATCATTGGTTAGAAGGGTAGAGCCACAGCAAGGGCATGAAATCCTAAAGGCTTAAGTGGTTAAGCTCCTACTTAAAAACCCCAAACAAAGAAATTCTCTTCCTTGCTTGCTACTTGCACTCTCTTGCTCCCTGACCTGTACTTGCCTGTCCTCCTGCTATTGGATTCACACAAGTGGGATTCCTCAGCTGCTAGTGGGGTCCCGGGGTGCTGCTGAAATGAGCACATTCAGAAGCCCCTGTGGGAGAATGAGGTGTGGGGTAAGGCTTTATTTGCATGGAGTTACATTCCTCAGTTTCCAATGCCCCCTTCTCCTAAGCCAGTCCCGAAAGAGGCGCCGCTGTGGGTTCAGCAAAGCCAAAAGCAAAGCCAGCGTCCAGAGCTCCTGTTCCCTGTAGTAGCCGGGTCAGCAGAGCGTCAGGCTAATTAAAGTCCCTTAGTCCACCGTGTGGATCCCACAGAGCCATGAGCCATGTGGGCGAAGGCAGGGGAGCGTGGCCCCTGCAATGGGAGAGCCAGGGGCCCAGGGCCTGAGAGAGAGAGCCAGCAGCCAAGAGAGAGAACTCCCTTTGTTTAGAAGTTTAAATATTCAGGTTCTGCCCTGCAGTGGCCACTGACAGGTAAGCGCTTTGCCACAGCACTCGGACCTTACTGGGCATGTGTCCAAACTGCCTCCGTCCAGTCCCTTCCCCCAGCAATCAGCTGGGGAAAACAGACTTGGAGAGTGGTAAATTAGCAAAGCTATATAAATGGCCTGCCTATATTATCTAGTCTTGCCTTTACTCCTTTCCTGTTCAATAATAACCAGGTTATTATAACAGTATCACTCCCTCCGCAGCCATGTGGCCCTAGAAGCTGCATGGCACATGGCCATGCTGACCCCACACACTCAATGGACTACAGCTGGGAACACAAGCTAAGCTAGCCACATGCTGGACTGGACTGGACTGGACTTTAATATGGAGCAAAGACTCTGGGCAGTGGCTTTGATCTTAGCCCTGCTGAAGACAAAAAATGAGACATTTTATGGTGAGACTGAGGAAGATGGGACGTTGGAGGGGAACTCCCTTAATGTTATCTCATTAATAAAGCTTCCCACATCTGGCTGGTGTGGTCCAGTGGTTGACCATCGACCCATGAACCTGATGGTCATAGTTCAATTCCCTGTCGGGGCACATGCCCAGGCTGATGGCTCGATCCCCAGTAGGGGGCATGCAAGAGGCAGCCGGTCCATGATTCTCTCTCATCATTGATGTTTCTATCTCTCCCTCTCCTTTCCTCTCTTTGAAATCAATAAGAACATATCTAAAATAAATAAATAAAGCTGTACACAATACCTCTTCCTCCCGTGGGGGCCTCAGGAAATTCTTGTTCTCGCAGCACCCCAAGAATTCCACTTCCACTGCAACAGGTGGGGAACAGAGGACACCTCACCAATAACATTACTACTTTTGGAGTTTGGGGGGATTTTTATTTTGTGTTGTCTGTTCATTTGTTTGTTACTGCCATTTCGAAGTAGATTTCCAGATACTGGGGCCAATAATAAGACAGGAAGGTTTCAAAAGATAAAACTAATTCCCTGTAAATGCTCAAATGCCCTATATGAATAGACTCTTTGAGAGAAGAGAAATTTCACATTTTCCAGCCCATTGCCTGGAAAAACTATTATGTCCAAGACTATTGAAATCAAGTGAGCACTATTTAATTTCTTACTCATTCTGGACTTAAAAAAAAAAAAAAAAATAGTATTGGACTTTGAATTAAGCCCATTATAATTAATTCAGAAATTAGAAATTCAGTTACAGATTAGGAATTCATTACAGAATTACACCCATTAAATTAGTGAGGGGGAGGACAGATATTGGTGGCACCTACCTTTCCTCCATCCTTCAACAAATATTTATTGAGCACCTACTACATGTCAGATGCTTTTTAGACATAGCATACAACAGCGAACAATACAGAGAAGGCCTCTGACTTCAGAGAGCTCATATCTATCTCTAGGGTCTAGTGAAGCCTGATACCTGTGGGCACTCGCTACATGTGTGATGAGCGAATGAACAAGAAGCTCCTGTTTCATGATATAGTGGATTGATCTAATAAAGAGGTAATAAGCATATCCATGCATTAAAAATACCATCATTCAGAAAAAGGCAAAGCACCTCTGCATCTATGTTATGTCTGTACATAGAAAAGTCATTTCCAACGCCTTCTACAAATGGGACACTCTCAACAGCATATCAACAGCAGCTCAGAGCTTGCAAACCATGAGCATTCTTCTACCCAGCACGTAAGTGGTATCTTAGTCTACTTACCAGCATTACCTGAATTCTGTCATATGTTGGCTTTCAGTCAGTGGTCTTTCCTCAAAGCAGCATTTTCAACAGATACTCAAAGTGGGTTGACATTCTCAATTTAAGGAAGAAGGAACTAATAGTTAAAAGTTTATTATTATTTTAGCTAAGTAACTCTTTAAAGCAAGAATTGCACCACAACCAATGTGCAGTAGTGACTAAACTAAGAAATAGACTTTAGAGAGAAAAAACAAGCACCTAAAAACTCAATTTTTAAGCAAATGCAAGTACTTGTGGTGTTTTGCAAGGTAATGCAACACCATTTTCCATAGCAAGATTTGATATATATGTTTGAGATATAAAAAAGTTAAAAATATAATTATATATTTAACTTCATGGGTTCAAATAGAACTAAAAAGAGAAGAGAGTTTTTGATAGCAAGCCATCATAAATTTTAGTTATTTAAAAGGTTCTTTTTTAAAAAAATTAACAGCTTTATTAAATTATAATTGATATATTAAAAAGCTGCATATATTTAATGTATACGATTTGATGGTGAGTCTGGGCATATGCTTACACCTATGATCCTATCACCAAAATCAAGGTAATAATATATCTATCATCTCAACAAGTTTCCTTGTGTCCTGTGTGTGTGTGTGTGTGTGTGTGTGTGTGTGTGTGTTAAAACAACATGAGATCTACCCTCTTAACAAATTTTTAAATGCTGTTAACTATAGGCATTATGTTGTATATCAGATCTCTAGAATTTCTTCATCTTGCATAACTGGAATATTATACCTATCGATCAACAACTCCCCATCTCCACCACCCCCCACCCCCAGTTCCTGGCAATTATAAGTCTACTCTGTTTGTATGAGTTTGACTATTGGAGATAACTCATATAACTAGAATCAGACAATACTGTCCTTGTGAGAATGGCTTATTTCACTTAGCTTGATGTTCTCCAGGTTAGTCTGCGTTGTCACAACAGTGGGATTTCCTTTTTTTTTAAGGCTGAATACCACTCCATTGTATGTATGTTTCCACATTTTTAATCCACTCATTTGTCAATGGGTATTTGGGTTATTTACATATCTTGCTGCAATAAATATTGGAATACAGATATCTCTTCAAGACTCTGATTTCAATTCTTTTGGATAAGTACCCAAAAGTGAGATTGCTGAATTATATGGTAGTTCTATTTTTGATTTTTTTTGAGGAACTTACATAACTGTTTTCCCTAATGGCTGTACAATTTTACATTCCCACTATCAGTGTACAGACTTTCCAATTTCTCCACATCCTTGCCAACACTTATTATATATTGTTATTTAGTTGTTTTTTGGGGGAAAGGGTTGTTTGTTTGTTTTTGATAATTGTCATCCTTACAGGTGTGAAGTGATAGCTCACTAAGGTTTTAGTTTGCATTTCCTTGATGATTAGTGATGTTGAGCAAATTAAGTACAGAGTTCGAGTCTAGTCCTAATAGTCAAGTATTCTTATTGTACTTTGCTATTGTCTCTCAGTAACTGTCTCCTTGGTCATTAAATCTCCTCAGAATACATAATTCAACACAACATCAACAGGTAAGATAGTATATAACATCAGGACTAAATAATATAGAAAAATGCTTTTTGTTCTGGTTCAGGTTGGGCAAAAAATTCATTCATTAACATCCTCTCAAAAGAGTGTCCTGCAGGCTTCTTATCCCCATGAACCCAGGTATGCCTGCCATTACCCTCGGAACATTAACTGAGCTCTTACTACATGCAGAGTGCTCTGCAGGGATCTGGAGTTGCAAAATGAATAATAAGACTTGGTCCCTGCTCTTGAGGCACTCAGAGTAAATAACACAACATGTAAACAAATATTACAATTTGATGTGAGAAATGCTGTAATACAGGAAAGCCTAGGAACAAGGGAGCAAGAGAATGGAGTCTAGTAACTGTGAATTAGCTTCAGCAGCTCCTGCCAGTCACCGTGGGAATACATGGGCAGAGAAGCGTGAAAAGTAACTGTGTGGCACATTGATATACACCAGAATCAACAAGTCAGAAAACATTTCCAAAGTGAGCCAGGATTGCTTGCGCTAGCCAGAAACCAGCCGGAGCTATTTCTAATTGCTACTCCCAGTCAGCAGACATGTTCGGTATTTCCCGTGAAAATGTGATTGTCATTAATAATTTAAATACGATGTAATAAACATCCAGCATGCCTGTACTAAAGGGGACTTAATTTCACTTTTCCACAATAAGAAACAAACAACTCACCTTGGAGTGGAAAGCACACAGAGAAAAAATATGTAAGTAACCATTAAAATGACCTTTTGAAGGAGAAATAGCAAAGCATCAATCCTAAGAACCAAGGATTCCAGTTGGGTTCAAGAAACTTTAATCATAACTAATCAGCCAGCCATATACATGGCATTATTTATTTCAATGTTAAAATATGTCAGAACTTAGAAGAATGGATTTTTATTTTTTTATTTTTATTTTTTTAATATATCTTTATTGATTTCAGAGAGAGCATGGGAGAAGGAGAGAGATAGAAACATCAATGATCATCATTGATCGGCTGCCTCCTGCATGCCCCTGCTGGGGATCGAACCCACAACCGGGGCATGTGCCCTGACCGGGAATCGAACCATGATCTCCTGGATCCTCGGTCGACGTTCAACCGCTGAGCCAAGCCCAACCAGGCAAGGACAGATTTTTAAAAGAAATTTTCTTCCTATTATTGCAAACTGTGAAAATGTTTAAGCCAAGGTAAAATCGCATCATTTCGGTATTCACCATCAAACACTTTTTCACTGAAACCAAGAAACTCCTACATCTTCAGAGTTATAGGAAATTTGGCAAGTGTGTTATAACATTTTGCATTACATTATATCACTTATCAAAAGGGCTTCTTGAAAGAACACCAAGCTTTCAATAATCCCAGCATCATCCAAATACAAAAATAAAAACCAATCCTAACCACAAATGACAAAAGGATAAGAATTTGTTACCTCATAAATTTCTGTGATGCAATTTCTACAATTTCTGTTCATGCAGGGACTCCTAGATAAAACTCATCCTATTTGCGAATGCATTATATCTTAACCATATACAGCATGTGAACAGCTCTAAAATGAAAAGCATTCTAGCTTGTGAAATTTTCACAAGCATTTTGGCTTGTGAAAAAATCTTGAAATATGAATCGTATGCCAGAGGACTGGTTCTGTCCTTTTAACAAGTTTGCTCATGATGTGACATAATTCTCTCATCCTTAGATTGGACCACACCCACATTCCCTCTCTATGACCCTGGGCAGACACAGCCTCTCTGGCTTTGTTTCCTCATTTGTAAAAAGAAGGGTGCTTGGCAGGATGATCTTAAGATTCTTTTGGAATTCAACATTTTGTGTTTCTATTAATATACCACATACACTGCCTCCCATGAGTACTGTGAATTATGTAAGTTCTAATATGGGAATAGAACATCATGTAAAATAAAATAAATCATTTTTAAAAGCCTAGAAGATACACAAGAAAACTTGTTCAATTCAAAATTATGAAACCTGGCTTCATGAGTCAGAGCATGAGAGGAAAACTTAAAAATTAATTTTTAGAAGAGTATTAGAGACTCAGATAGGTTCTTGGAGTCTGGTACCACTTCACTGAAGCACTATAATTCCTTGTCAGTTCAATAAAAAGAAAATGGGAGTGAGGGTCAGGCACAGTTACAAAGAAGATGGGTACATCTCCATGCCGATTTGTCCATTAATACCTTTCATTGCACCATTCAATAATAGCCTCCCTGCTCCCATTGGTTAATTTCCCTCTCATATATCTTTATTCCTTTTCTTCTGTCTCCTCTTACTCCGCCTTTTTCAAAAAACAAATCATGGTGACAGACCATCTGATACAGCATCTTTCCAATTACTTCTGTCCTGTTCTTTCCCTAAGACTCACTAACAGGACAGCAGAAGTAGAAAAGAACTGTTGTGTCGACTGGGGTCTAGTTAAGCATGGGAAAGAGAACACATTCGTTGATCTCTACTTCTTCCAAATATCCAACTACACTGTTGAGTAAAAAATGGGGAAAATAGAAAGAAATGTCATCGGTGTTTTGAGAGCTGAAAAGCAGATAATGGCCAAGTCATAACTGACTTACCAGAATAGAAAGAACTGAAGCTAAAGCCCACAAAGCATGGGATGGGCTGATGCCACAGAAACAAAGCAGTCACTCCACCGAACGCCAGGAAGGACCTGGGAAGGGAGGCCCCAGAGACTCCAGAAAGAGGGTTGAAAAGAGAAGTGGGTGAAAATCTTTGTAAATCCCTTCCTTCCTCCAACTGCAGTCCCTCTGCACAGGTCAGAGGGTCACTTTCCCTGGAGGATGGATTCAAGGACAACAGCCACAGCTGAGGGCTGAGTAATTCCCTATAAAGTGAAAGCCTTCGTGCTGAATGGGGAGTCCCTGCTCCCCCTTTGCTGCCTATTACTCAGACGCCGGCAGCATGACTTTCATCTCCCAGGCAGGCATTTGAGTCATTTTTGGAGAAATTGGCCAAAGGGTAATAACATACTGACACTCCTATATGGATGTCTCTCAGCTAAATGGCCATGTCTACCTGCTCACTGTAAAGTAAAGCCACCAGTCAGTACCACACTTCCCAAGCTAACAAACAGCATGTCAGTACCGCATTCTTAATGTCACACCAAGAAGAAGAGATAAACTTAGAGGAGAGAGAAACAAGACATAAGTAGAAGATGACCTAAAAAAATATTAATATCATCAAAGGGAAAACATTGTGTCTGTGCAACAAGAACAGGCAGCTACAGAAACACAGACTCTCAGAGAACAAGAAAGAGCTCCTGGAAATTACAAATGATAAGAAGGTAAAAATATCTCAGCAGATAAGATACATGAGAAAGTAGTTCAGAAAGTAAAACCAATGAAAAGTCATCATGAAATTAGAAAATTTATTCAGGTGTAATGTTCAAATTTTGAAGTCTCCAAAAGAAAATAAAGCAAGATCATTACCAAAGAAATAAATATTTCTGAGAACTGAAGAACACACCTTTTTGAATTAATAATACCTATCAAATGCCTAGCAAAAAGGAAAGAGAAGGAATTAGAAGGGGAACATCAGCACAAAAAATTTTTAAAACATTTGAGAGTGAAAGAAGATTACAGAAAAAAGATTAGGGTTTAAAGTGGCTTCAAGATTCTCAATGGTAATACTGCCAGTCAAAGAAAAATACAGCAACGCCTTCAAAATGATGAGGAAAGGTTAGCTTTACTCTAGAAAAACACATGACCAGCCAAACTATAAACCAGTGTGTGGGTAGAATAAAGTATATTTTGGACATGCAGAGACCTGAAAATATATTTACTTCCCACACATCCTTTTTCGAAAGCTTCTGAAGGATGTACACCGTTCAAACAGGGAAGGCAACAAGAAAGAAGACTTAAAATCCAGGTAACCGGTAATCCAACACAGGAAAGTGAAAGGGATTTGTCAAAGTGATGACGAAAGGAAGTCAAAGTTAACAGCTGTGCAGCTGGTCTATAGATCCTCCAGTCCAGATTAGGGCAGGAAAATAGAAAACTCCAGAAGTATCTCCAAGGAAGAAGAAAGAGAACTGATGGCCTGTCTGATGTGTTTGAATGCACTGAAAGAATATGTACTGTTCTGTCAGAGTCTGAGGATGAATTCATAATAGATATATAGAAAAAACAAGCATATGACAAAGCAAGGAATTATTAATTCCAGGTAAAATAAAATGTTGTATGAGAGGAGACATGTTATTTTAGCACACTATCTAGATGAACTGTGGCACCATGTGCACAGTCATGATAATCTAAACACTGAATATTAATGGAACCAAAACTGTGATCTGATCATACTGGGATTAGAGAGGTGTATCTGTGTCCATGTGCCCATGTGTGTGCAATTCGTGTATGGTGGAGTGAAGTCATAATCTTCCAAAATAGGAAGTCCATAAAGATGAAAGCTAAAAATTTAGGAATGCAGCATAAACAAGTATAAGTGTAAAAACGAATTGCAGAAAAACAACTAAAGGAGTTGAAAACAAATGTTCTTAAGAAATCATGATTCAAAAGTGGGAGGAATGGGGTAGGTGACTGCAGTTTTTGTTAAGTTTAGTTGCACTATATGCAATATCACTTAGCTAAAAAGTCTGTTTTGGACTCTGCTTTTAAAAGTCATAAGTAGGGGGAGGGGAAAGGAAATTTAAAGATGGAGACGTGGTTTTAATCCTATCTGTTAAAGCAAGCATCTCTGCCACTGGGTTTCTCTTAAAAACTTCTCTGCATCTTCACACTGGGCCTGTATTATCTTACCTAACTGGGAGTTTTGTTTATTTTATTTGTTATTTAAGTGGCATAACGGACATCTGTTTAGACTGTTTAGAACCAAACCTAGAAAATAATGTATTTTGGCAAAAATAATAATTAATAAGAATGCTATGACAATCTATGTTGCCAGGGTTTAAAGCAACATTTTTCATCTCAATCAAAACTAACCTGTCTCCATAAATTGTTTCATTTGCAATCTCCAAAGGTTCTTATCAGATATATCAGTATTTTGTTTTCATGATATAAAAGACCTATCATTTAAACAAAACCACAACTGCTACTTTATCTGGATACTATTCGCAATTTAACACAGTGTTTGTTGCTAGATTTAAAAAATGAGCTTTTATGTGAATACGGACATAATTATCACCCAGGACATCTTATTTGAGCATTTCAAGGACCACAGAACAATGAAGCTCTCTATGGGTAGAAGAGAACACCGGACCAAAAATGGTGGAGGTTACTCTAATATCTTAGCTGTCAGGTATAGGAGTTTATAGGAACTTTGGTAGGTGTTCAATAGTATTTCATAAGAGAAGAGGGTGAGTATGGGAAATATACAGGTGATATCATCCAAACCCTTCCAGATAGGGTTTGAAGTCCTATCTAGGCTACTTTCAGCAAGATATGAGAAGGTTTCATGAAGGACCTTCTTGGCAATATTTCAGCTAATTCATTACATCCAGAATTGAAATGATGAATCCTGTTTGGGAAATAAATCACAGATTACCATAATCTGTGATTCAAATACATCTACATGTATATTTAAATTTATGTTGTACACTGAAGCACTGGACATTTGTACCTCACAGCTCTCCAGGAAAGATTTGAATTGATTTCTTTTCCAACAACAAATAGGTGCCTATTTTTAGAATACGTGGTGAATGAAGAGGCCCCTCACATTCAACACTTACACAGGAAAAACGAGAGTCAAACATCAGTATAGGGAGAAAAGTCAAAGGGCCAAACGCTGCACCACAAGGGGAATGAGAGACCAGACCCTGATTTTCAGAAAAATTGGCATTCAAGTGGTAAAAGAAATAAAAGGCATTAAATTCATAAGTCATTCCTTCATTTGAATGCCAAACAATAAGTATTCATCGAAATTTCATAGATTTTATAAGATTACCACTTGGGCATAAAATTGGGAACAATCATGTAACTCAACAATGTACCTCAAATAGTGTTAAAGTCTCTTCCTGCATGATGTCACTGTAAAACAGGGATTATACCATATAATCCCTCTCATGGGTGTCCCAGATATAGTGATTATGTGAAATCAGGTTGTTACATTGATTTCAGGTAACAGGTGTTCTCACCCTCCACATCCACAGTACTCACAAGGGTGATACTGCTTCTCTTTCTTCTTCCTTTTTCCAGCAAAATGGCATCTGTGTGGTTCATCCTTTTTCATTTTTTTTAGAAAATAAATTCACTAATATCCTTAGACTTTGATGGTGTCAATAAGAACAAGATTCTTATCAGGCTCTAATTGGACGTAACATTGTACAAAGGAAATTAATGAACATGGGAGCCTCTCAGAGCTTTCAATTTATGTGAGAAGTCAAATGAGGAAAAAAGACAGAGAAAGAAGTCAATGCCTTTTATAAGGGCCAATCCATAGCCCAAAATTGCTGCTTCGTGGTTCTTCAGGAAAATAAGTCACCATCGAAGGTCTGCAAGATCACTCTTTACATGAGAAAAGGAGAACCGTGGGAGTTGGGGGGGGGGGGTGGCTGTAGCATCTGGATGAAAAGGAGCTGTTTCTCAATAACTTCAAGTGGTATCAATGCAAGCCAGCAGCAAGATCTCAAATGCAGGTACTTCTTCCGGATTTCCAATGATTATTAACCATGAAAAGCATCAAAAACAATACTCGGTGCATCATATTTAGAGCTCATAGCTTACATGTCTTCTGTTTTTCTGCAGATAGGTTAGCATTCAATTTAGTTTTGCAGGGGTGCCAGAGCACATGGGCATAAAACTGAAAAATTAAATAGCTCAAAAAGTGTAGGTGGGCTTCTGTGAAATTGGTGCTGAATCAATTTTTTTAGAAAGCAGAATGCAGTACTAGAACTGCTGCATCTATGTTCTATTATTAAGTGCTTAACTCTTCTAAATTAGGAAGATAATAACAAGCAATCTTGTGCAAAAGCTGAAGACCTAAACAATACAATTCTGAAACCAAAAGAAGACTGCTTTGCTATTTTTTACTTTTATAAAATATCACTGAGGCATCATAACACAAAATCATGAAGGAAAAGATGGAAAAGAATATTTCCCATAATTTTGCCATCCTAGCATTTAAAAACTGTATGATTTATTTCAGTCTTTATCCACCTTAACCCATAATTACCAGTTATTATTAATGTGCATATACTTTGTGTGCTTGGCTTTGCACCGAGAATTTTATAATTAGTGTTCTTCCATGTGGTTTCAAGAGAAGCAGCAGAAAGAGCCCTGGGTTTTGAGCAAGAAGTTTCGGATTAAGTCTTAGCACAAATTAGTGCCCTATCTAGTCCTGTTAGTTATCACGTTCTGAGCCACACGATCTTTCGTAGAATTGATGTAACCAATTTCACTCACTCTTCTCCTTGTTCTTGGACATTTAAGTCATGACCAATATCTCACAGGTCTAAAATCCGCTATAATGTACATTTCCTTGCTATAGCTCTTTCCTTCTCTTAAAGAATATCCTTGATACAACTTCATGGTAAGGTGAACATATTTATATATGCTTTATACTTTGGGGTACCTACCATAAAATTGTTTGCCAAGAGATTTATACCAACTCATACTGTTACCAGAAATACATGACTGTACAGCAGCTTTGCCAGTAATGAATATTATATGTTTAATATTTTGGTAAGGTAATATCTGAAAAAGGATATCCCATCATACTCTGCAAATATTTGGTGGTGGCTTTCTTATATTTTGTGATAATTAGTGGAAGCAGTCAGGAGTCCTGAAAGTTAATAAAATTTTATATTATGACCCTTAGTTCCATAAAGGACGATGGTTATCATTTAACCTAGTCTTTCATCCATGGAGAAATTTTTGCACAGTATCTTTGATGAAAACTTAGCAATTATTCTAGACTTCTCACTGTGCTTAATGGCCCTCATTCAATGTATTTCTAAGTCCTATTGTTTCAAACCCAAATCCCTCTTAAATCTGCTCCCCCTTCTCTGTCTCCCTTGCATGGCCTCAGTTCAAGCCCTCCATAGCCCTCACCTGGATTACAGTAACCTGTCCTGTAGCATTTCTGCCTCCGATTCAATAATTGGCAGCATGTGTAATCTAAAATATTAATCTGATGGTGATATTACTTCTCTGCTTAAATTTTTTTTTTTCAGGACAAAAATTGAACTTCATGGACAAGGCTCTTCATAATCTAACTCAGTCTTTAGTTTCATTGTTCACCGTTGACCCAAAACCTATTCAACACCCACAAAGGTCATGCCCTTGCAACGTTCACCTAGACAACTCTTGTCCTGCAAGACTCTTCTGAGGGGTCCACTCCTTCAAAGACTTTCCTAACGCCACATCCTACAGTGTCAGTTGCCCATTCACAATTCCATCAACAGAGAACAAAAACCTCTACTCAGGGTGTTTCTTCCACTGTATTGTGGTTGCCAACTTAGCTGTTCATCTTCACAACTAGCCTATTGGCTTTTTAAGGCTAAAGATGTGCCTTTAACTCCATCCTCAGTGCCCTGCAAAGTGTGAGCTCTCAGTGGTGGTGAGTAATGTCTGCTGGAGTATAAATAAATGAATGAACAGCCCAGTTTCTGCTCAGTGACTTTCAGTGATAGTACCCAACTGTGATAGTCCATCTTATTTGTTGTGACCTTTAAAAACTAGAGAGCTACGATCACATTTCTGTTACAAATGACTGGGCAAATGTTCTGCTGAAATGTGCAAGGCAGTGTTAAAGTATTTGGTGGTCTGAAAATACATGAAATTGGTCATCTTGGATGATTTACTGAATAGAATATTGAATAATATCTTTGGTGTGTATATTAAATGTGAGGTCTACCCTAATATTAGACAAATGCATACTAGAAAAAATAAAGTGCGAATGCCTTTAAGGACAAATTGAATTCGAGGATGATGCAGGGCCTCAGGTCCAGTCTGACTGTCTCAGAGGGTCCTTCTGCAGGTCAGGAAAGGCTGCCTGAAGGAAGTCTGGAAGGGCTGCCTGAGCTAAAGGTGTTGACTGATGCGTTTAATGGGCTCTGGCAGCTGCTTTCACACGTACCCAGTATGGAAGAATGAATCGAAGCAAGAGAAAGGGAGAAAAAAAGGAACATGACCAAGTGTATTTGTTTAAAGTAAAGGAAGCAAACAAGAGAAGTGAGGGGAAGGGACATCCTGTCCACTTACTTTATGAGCATGAAGGCAATGATTTAAAAATAACATGGGCCAATACCAAAGTGATTTAATTAGCATGGTGCCTCATTTGAAAGGAAATACTTCCTTCTGTGTCCTGCCTGGTGCTGCCCAGTAGAACTTTCTGCAATCATGACATGTTCCATGGCTGCACTGTGTATACAGTGGCCACTAGCAACATGTGGCTACTGAGCAATTGAAATGTGGCTAGTATGACTAAGGAACTGCACTTTTCACTGTATTTGATCTTAATATAAATTTAAATAGCCATATGTAGCTAGTGCCCTTTGGGGCAGAACAGAATTCTGTACCCCTCCAACCTTTGAAAAATAAGGAAACTTTTAAATTTAAGGAGGGAAAGGACTTAAGGGACAGGTTTACTTGTTTGGAAGATAATGAAATGATGCTTTTATTGATCTTCGCAATTTATAACATACTTTCATGTATTTTATTTAACAAGAGCAGAAGCTAAAGATGAATGTAGAATCTCCACCCACAGAGGCAATAAAAAAAGAATCGCAAGGCCCTGTGTCTTTGCCTAATTAAAATGTGCTTTCTGTGCAGCGAAGGCCTTCCTGGGCCATGCCGGGAGGAGGACAGCAGGGATGGGGAATGCACACCGGAGCCAGAGTGCCTGTGCCCAGGGCCCAGTCTCCACTTACTAGCTGTGTGACCTTAGGCAAATCACTTAACTTCTTTGTGCTTCATTTTCTTCCTCCTCTTCATGGGAACAGTGGTAGTATTGCCCTCGTGGGCTGATACATTTTAGCACATGCAGAATACTGAGGGCAGTGCCTGGTGTGTGCAGTAAATTGCTCAGGGTGGGTTAGTAACTAACCAAGGGACCAGCAGTCCCTCAAAGGCACAGAGAAGCCTCTTTTCGAAGAGGACACCTCTCTGGTCTTGGCTGGTTTTTCTTCTGTGATAAGTCTTTGCCTTATCAATGTCGATGTGGTCCCAAATACAGTCCCAGACAACAAATGATAACAGAGGGCCTTCAACCAAGTTTTCCCTTCCGATAACCCAATTCCTTCATTTTATCAGCCTAAAAATTAGCTATTTGTTTGTGTGATCACTTTTCCCGTCAACTTCTAACAGTTCACCAACAAAAGTTGAGATCGTGAGCTGATGGTTCCTATTAAGTATTAAATCTTTTCACATGGACACAGCATTGTAGATGATATTCATAGTCAGAATTCTTGAAGCTCCCCTACTTTTCAACTTGCAACCAGGGTGTACTTGGTAGTCATAATCTGGCTCTTGGTTACACTCTGGCCTGTTTCTGAACTTTCTCTGCTTTTCCAAGCTTCCATCATTCCCTTCCTTCTGTCACTCAGACACCCCTCACCTCTCCTCCCTCCTCCCTCCAGCCAGCTCGCAGCTCCGTGCGGGTGAGCAGCAGATTTTAAACCTGTATGAAAAGCTCTCAAGAGCGGTGAAATAATTTGTCTGTAAGTAAAGCTGATGTTGAACACATTGGAACGGAGGTGAAATGTAGAATACCTAATAAGAAATGCATTAGTTAATATAGAGAATGATAAAAATAATCTCCAGGAGTGATATAAAATGAAGATTTTCCAGGTGTTACAGAGCTAACAAGGCACAGCATATGGCAAGGGCTCCCGTAATTGCTAGGAAGGAAAATGCGAGAATATGTTTTATCTTCCTCCAAACAACAAACTCAATGATGCGCTTTGAATCAGTGGAAGAAAACACTCAGGTTGCGAAGGTGCTATAAAAAATTCTCATCTCTAGGGGCTTTATGAATTAATCTTTGCCTGAGGCATGCATTTGAATGCCTAGTATGAATTATTCTTTATAAAAAATATACTGAGCAGGATAGAAAATGTAGTTTGCAACTAGGTTAACAAATAATAGACTAATAGCATTTCGTGTCAGCCATAGATAACTGAAAAGTCAAGAGCCCAAATATATATTTATCAAGAATTCCTAAAACATTTGTTTTAAATAGAAGGAGCCAAGTTGTATCCTTCATTTTCTACACTTGGAAAACACTGGTGATTACCCCAATAATTTCAGAGGGCAGAAGTCTCACCAGGACACTTGAATAATGTAAGTACATCTCTACAATTCTTCATTTTCTAGTTTGAAATTGAAAAACTCATAAGAAGGAAAACACAGTCCCCTACAACAATCTGAGTTACTAATGAGTCCATTGCTTTTCAGACAATCTTGTACAATATCTAGACAAATGCTTCAGCTAGCTCTGGTTAGTGACATCAGCTCACATTGCAATATATTATTCCCTGATGTGTGTAATAAATTACAAATGCTTAATAATTTATCGTGGTCTCTGAAAGCACTGCACAGCACTTAGCATCTAACTCAACAGAAAATAACTATTGACCTCAACAAATTACAGAGGCCTCATTTTTATACTCACTTTGCTAACATTCCTTTTACTCCTCTTCATTAATTTCTCCTCTAAATTTCAAAATAGCATCTTAGAAAGAAACATCAGGGTTATCTAGGATCAAGTTTCTCAATGTAGAAATGTCTCCAGCAAATGGGTGTAAATAGTTTTTTTATTTTCCTCAGCATCTCTGAAGCACTGTTTTGTTTGTCCGTTGATAGGCTGACTACTTTGTTTGGTTTGGCTTTGTTTTGGGTCTTAAGAATATGTCATATTTATTGCAGCATTTGGATTCTGTTTTGAGGGCAGTGGAAATTCAAAATATGTAAAGGCTAACATCCTTCGGTGTCAACACTACAGATTGTAAAGTAAGAAAGCCAATCAATGAACAAATTGTTTATCCTTAGTTAATACCAAATAATGGGGGTATTTTTAACTGAAAAACTAAAATTGAGGTTGGTACCTCAACTGGTGCACACAGAGCAAATCACAGGCAACTAATAAAGAATTAACACAGTATCTGTTATTTAGGACCTCTTTTTTGAGAATTCGCAGTTGATCAACACATGAGACTTTGGAAGAATTATAAAGGAAAGGCACAGTTCTCACCCTTACATAATCTCACTAGAGAGTATAAACACGTGTATAAAGGCGTATTATTGAACTCAAAGGATATCATGTAAATAGCATACAGAAATGCCTAGAGATTTGGAATAAAGTTTAATGAATTGAGTTAATAAAAAAAGACTTTCTTTTAGAAGTATAGGTTTTACAAATTAGAATATATTAAAAGAAAAGAATGGGAATGCCCTGTGTCCAGGAAGGAGTAAATATTATCAGGTCACAAAATGGAAAAAAAAAGTCAAAATGACTATAATAAATGAGTTTACATGATTAAATTGAGGAGGCAAGCAAGAGAGGTAGAGATGAATCCTCAGATGTTTGACTATGACTAGATTTGCTATGAAATAAAGTATAGAAAGAGTTCAAATTCTGGAGTTGTACAATATTAAAAAGTAATAAGAGGTCTGTCAGGGTTCTGGGAACCCCTTTCTATATCCAAAACAGGGCTAGAACCATGATGAAGCTGATTTTGATTGTGAAAAGCTTAAAATTCGTTCCCTAAGGAACTATGCCCTGCAATCTCTCAGAAAAAAATGTCATTCTCTCATGGTAGCAAGGATGAGGCCCTCAGAATCACACCTTGTCACCAAGCATAGCTGCAGCATGGATCAGCCCCCAGCAGGGTGCAATGAACAGAAACATACTTCCCTACCTCTTCTCAAAAAAACATCCGAAAAGGGGCAGGCTTCAAAAGTTTTTAAATGAAAGAAAGTAGAGGGTGTGATTAAGTTGTTCACAATCATACAAATATGAAGGGCAATGGGGACAAACGATGCATCCTGAAAAGAATTAAGAGCATAAAAATTAATGACTGGATACAGGTCATCTGGAAAATTACTCTGGCCAGGTAAATGCATAGGTGAACACACCAGATTCTAAGTGACCCAATCTCTCTTCTGTAGACACTTAGTTGGAAATGTTTAACCATTTTTCACATGTTCTCTAAACCCACATCTGTTACTATTCCCAATGAGCATCCTGTGCTCTTTCTTCTTAGCACTTATCACAGTTTATAGGTTGATAAACTTGTACGTTTTGGTTGTTTATGTAAGAGGAAAAGTGTGGAAACCAAGGCTCAGTGTTATGGAGATGGTGGCTAGAATTCAAATCTTAGTTCCAACACTTATAAGTGGTAAATAAACACATTCCATGCCTCATAAGGGTTCCTGTAAAGATTAAAAGAGTACATATCAAGGTGGCAGAACAATGTCTGGCATGTAATAACTCTTCAATAAATATGGAGTCACTGGATGCATAAGAGCAGGGACCTTCTCTATTTCACCCACCACCACTTCTCTGGGACATACTAGAGTTTGGGACATAGGAGGAGCTTAGTGAATACTGTATGTGGGGCGAATGAATAAATACTTTGCTACTCATTAAGCCCTTAATGCATCTGTCAATACACATTCATTTTGTCCCCTTGTTCTGAAACTACTAAGCCCTGTACAACTGCTCCTGATGGCCATACTTAAACTTAACCGGGTACTTTCCCAATACTCAAGAAGCCAAGTTTAGAGAAATGTAGGTAGAGGCAAAAACTCCCAGAGTTGTCAACTATGCTATCAAAATCCTTTTAACATTATAAATGTATATTAAAAAATCATAATTCTTTTATATATTAAGAAAGTCAAAGAGATGTTCAATGCTTCTAATGTATCAACTGAGAGTCTTTCAGCCACAAAATGTAATTATTTAGCCCTGCTTTAAATCATTCATAAAAAATGTTTAGTGATGAGTCTCCATAGCATGCTTGTGATTTTTTTAAATTGATTTTAATAATGGCATACACAGAGGTTAAACCAGTTAAAGTGAATATACCAGTCATTTCTAGGCCACAGAAAGTAGCAATACAAAAAAATTTGGAAGGTAAATAAATAGAATGTATCTTCAAATGGCTTGACATATTAAAGTCAACAGATGACTAAATAGTATGAGGTTATTCTTGAGGGTCAGGGAAAGAAATTCCAAGACCTTTGTGCCCACAGTTAGGGTCAGGAGGGAAGCAACTTCACTCACATGGGTCAAATGAGACATGGGAAGAGACTAGAACAGTTAATTGGACTGGACCTATGAGTCATCTTTTCTATAGTATAATTCCTATGCTTCTGAGGGAGCCTTGCCCTTCATAATAACAAAGATATACAAACACATAAATATTTGTCAGTGGATGAATGGACGAAGGTACATACACAGACACACACACACAATGGAATATTATTCAGCCTGTGAAGAAGGAAATCCTGCCATTTGTGACAACGTGGATGGACATGGAGGACTTCATGCTAAGTGAAATATGCCAGTCACAGAAAGACAAATAAGTACTGCCTGATCTCACTTAATGTGTGGCATCTGAAATAGTCAAACTCGCCCTAGCCAGTTGGAGCATCGGTCCTCGGCTAACAGATCTTGGGTACGATCCCAGTCAAGGGCATGTACCTTGGTTGCAGATTCAACCCCTGACCCCAGCTGGGGTGCGTGTGGGAGGCAACCAATCGATGTGTCTCTCTCACTTCGATGTTTCTCTCTGTGTGTCTCTTCCACTCTCTTTAAAACAATGAAAAAAAAATCCTTGGGTGAGGATTAACCAAATAAAATATAAAATAAAATAGAATAATAAAAAATAAAATAAAATGTTGAAAGCTTAGAAACAGAGAGTAGAATGGTGGTTGCCAGGGACTGGGGATAAGGGGAAAGAGTGAGGTGCTGTTCAAAGGATACAAAGCTTAATTTATGCAAGATAATTTCTGGAGATCTAATGGACAGCAATGTGGCTGTAGCTGATAATACTGTACTGTACGCTTGACATTTGCTGAGGGTAGATCTTGAGTTTTCTCACACACAAAAATAAAGATAGAAAACAGTAACTATGTGATGTGATGAATACATTAATTAGCTTGATCTTGGTAATTACTTCACAATGTATATGTATATCAAAACATTGAGTTGTATACCTTAAGTATACAGAATTCTTAATTTTTAATTTTACACTTAATTTTTAATTATACCTCAGTAAAAGTAGAAAACAAAATAAAATAAGGGATTAAAAAAAAATCCATTAACTCAAATCCCACAATAAGAGCTCAATTCCTTTGACTAAGAAAATATGTGTTTTTCAAATTAGAATACTTTTTTGACTCCGTGGAAGTTTGGAGCCATGTGTCAAAAGAGAGCGCAAAGCCACAGGATAAACATGGCTTATTTTCCTGTAAATTAAGTTTTACTTGAAGATCTGAGACAGAGGGAGATGAATGTTTTAACTGGTAAGAATTTAAACCATTCGTTTATTTAAACAAATGGATAAATCACCCTGTCCAATGCAAGACTTGCTGCATTCGTTAAAACAGGAAACAACAAAGAAGCATCATGCTTGTGATAGATCATTTTCAGCTACCCAGGAGTTTGTGCTGAAGACAGAGGCTTCACTGGAAAAAGAGTCAGAAACAAGAGGAAAAAGAAGACGGGTCATAAAGGCAAAGTTGACAATTTGGCTGGGCTCCAGGCCTGCTCAGGAGCAAGGGAGTCTGGGAAACCCAAGCATAGCAGAACCAACACCCATAGGAATCCCCAACACCCAAGCAGGAGGCAGCAACTAAAACTGACAAAACACTGGCCAAGTGTATCATCAGTGCCAAGGAGATGACTATGGGATTGGAGAGGACAGTTTTGGGGTTGGGGTGGACAAGGGCCCGATCACTGACTCAGCGGGCGGAGAGGGGAGCTGAGGCACACCCCCGCACACTCACACAGGCTCAAATGGATTTTGACAACTGTGTGTGTCAGGGATGAAAGCAGAGTTCAATCAGGACAAAGAAGAAATTGCTTACAGGTGTCCAGATTTACCATATCAAAAAAAAAAAAAAAGGCATGTGTATGACTTCCAAACTACATTTTGCAACCCCACTCACTTTTCCAGGACTAGGACTGTTATTCTTTTCCTCGCTTCTTAGATAAATCTTGTTCCCCGGCATAAACTCAGAACGCAGTTTGTCTGCAGGATGGTTTGGTGTTTTCAGGGGCAACAGAGATTCAGACCGGGTAAGCCGGCCACCCAGCTCATTATTTGTACATCTCCATGCAACGGAATACAAGCCTACTTGCATTTATACACACATGGCTACTACCAAGCCTGAATTACTCCATCTGGGCTGGCAACAACTTCAGCATTAGGGAAAGATAAAAACCATCAAAATCAAGCTGCTTGGAATTAGTTATGACCGCCCCTCTCCAGACACATGAATAAGTTTCCGTGATGGAATTACAGTGTGGTTGGCTAAAAGGAACTCAACAAATGATGGGTATTTGAGCTTAAAACAGCTGATTACTTGTCCTATGGTATCTTTTCTTAACATTCAATTCGCACTGTATTTGTAAGAACACAGGGAGAAAGCTGATGAACAAGACCTGGGGGACATTTTTCTTTCCTATCATCTTCTGTGATGGATAAGGCTCCCTAGGAAGGAGGTTTCTAAGAGCATGGCAGAATCAGGTCACATTTCAAACTCATTGTATAATTAGTCAGCAGGGCCATGGTAGAGACTCTCTCACCCCCCGGGTATCCACTCTTCCCTCGTCCTTCTAATGGCAAAATCCTTTGAATTTTATTTAAGGGATCTCAATCCCATCCCCCTTAGCCCCCAAGTTTCCAAATCTGCTCCCATTTTTACACACCCTGGAGGCAGGCGTTTAAAACAAAAAAAGAAATCTCACTTCACCTCACATACAGGAGGAGAGCTTTAATTCTGGCCAGTGGCACCAACATAGTGGCTCAAGATATATTTCATTTTATGTAGTTGATAACACTGTATTGAAATTTGCTAAAAGAGTAGAGCTTAAACGTTCTCACCAAAAAAATAAAAAGGGAGAGATAGAGAGAACAGGTGAAGTGATGGATGTGTTAATTATTATAATTATTAACTACATTGGAGGAATCCTTTCACAATGTATACATATATCAGATAAGTCAGCATGATGTACACTTAAAATATCTTACAATTTTATATGTCAGTTATACAACAGTAAAAAATATTTTAAGTACATTTCATTATATATATGACATGAACCAGGTGGGGAAAAGTAGGTTTACAGTTGTTCGTATGGACAAAGCTATGCAGTTTATGATTATTATAATAGCTTTATTAACAGTGTTTCATGTACTCACAGCTGTAACCCTACTTTTGCCCTACCCTGCATATGTATTCAAAGTGGCAGAATCTTAAAATAAAATAAAAATCCAGAAAAAAATAGTTAATGGCTGTCCCACTAGAGACTATCACTCAGCCCTCCCTGCCACCCTAGCCTCCTTTTCATCTAGGTAAGACCACAGGATTAAGGTTTTAGCCAGCGAGGTGTAACTGGAAAGGAAGCTTGTAACTCCAGCTCATGTTTGCATAAGGATATGATTTACTGTCCACTTTGTCTCCCCCTCGCCCACCTCCTGCACCTGGACTGTGGACAGCCTCAACGCTGTAGCTGAGGGCGGCACCTTGAGACCAGGCCAAGCCACAGACAGAAGGAAGCTGGTCTCCAGTGGGTGTTGCAGACAAGTGCTGACCCGTCCTGGGCCACCTGCCTACCTGGAGACCATTAAACGACAAAGAAATAAAATCCTACCCTTTGGGCCTCTTTGTTGCAGCAGCTTAGCTTGTGTCTTAATAAAAAGTTGCTACCTTTATTTTGGGGTCTTGTCATACCCAAACCGAAAATATCTGGCAGTAGCCTAGTGGCCAGGTGGCAGGTGGTGAGGACACAGTTATTGCAGTCTGCAAAACTGGTGACCCCTGTTAGTAAAGCCAACTCTTCTCCAGTAGCCAGCCCAGCTGCAAAGACTCCGATGGTACAGCTGCAGTTTTCCCATCCAAGCCCATCGCTTCAGGTGACCTCAAGGTAGAAGCCTTTAAACTGCGGGAGAGAATTAGGAGTGGCCGTACCCTGAAGCAATAAGTAAAAAGGAGAAATCAGCCAGGTTAAGAATTATAGCCAAAGGTTACTTTCATATGCAACACACTGGAAGTAAACAGGCTGGAATTTTTTAGGAAACTGCATTGCTCAAGAAAACAAAAGCCTCGCTGATGAAGCCGGGATTGTTTAATCACTAAACCACATCCCCAAATATTTAGTACCAAATATCAGCAAAGAAAACAGAGGAGAGAGGCAGTAAGCCTACTGGTTAAGAATTTTGATCCTGGAGAAATGATTGACTAATTATGCATCCTAACTCCCCAATTTCTACCTGCTTAACCTTGAACTCTTACCTAGACTCTCTGAGCCTCCGCTGCCTGTTTAGGTTTCCTGTGGATTTAATGAGACAATACACAAAGCACTTGGCGCAATACCCAGCTCATAGTAAGATTTCAATGACTGCTGTCTAAAGTCATTACCCCCTTGTTGTGAAAAGGTCACTATTAGAACCCAGGCATCTTAACATTCAGTCTTCTAGGAAACCGACTTCTTTCTGAGGTTAGCAAGCCATAAAATGTTTAATGTCTTGGATTTTAAGGAGAGGCATCAATCCAACCAGGAATTTATTTATTTACCAAGTATGTTTGTACCTTAGCGTTAAGTGTGTGACTGATGTAATAAAATAAATATACCAATAAAAAATCAGGTTCCCAGATTTTCCTAAAAACAACTTCTAGATTTGAAAAACCAACTTCCATTTCCCTGTGCAGTGCCCACTAAATAAGAAATAGCGAGCCTTGGGACTGTCATTTCCTAAATGTGTGATATCAGACAAGTTCCCAGACATCTTTGAGACTAGGTTTCCTCACCTGTAACGTGGCGACAATAACATCCACCCCGTGGATTGCTGTGAATATTAAACGAGATAATACACTCAAGATGCTTGCTACAATGCCTAGGATGCAGGGAGCATTCAGGTAATGAACAAAGGAAACTCTCTCATTGATATAGTTGTTACACAAAATGATAAAACACTGTCTATATCATAAGGTAATGACACCCTCACGTGTGTTTGAGACCCTTGGGTAGGGCACACACTTCATGCTATTTTCCTCATCACACGAATGGGTCACACTGACCAATCAAGCAGTCCTCTCCCAATCCTCATCGAGGCCACATTATTTTTGCAAGTCTATTGTCCAGGGATGAGATGCGCCCCCTCCCGTGAAGCTAAACCCCTCACATGAGATTGTATCTACAATGTTATTTTTTACTAATGGCACAGTCTATGCAACTAAACTGACCACTGCAGGCTTAGCTAAGTAATAATTACGGCAGTGTGTGTCATTCAGCATCCTCCAAGACTTAATGACTTCACGAAACCAAAATTAAGTTTGCAAAGAAAATGCTCTCTTAGCTTTCAGGGAGCTGATTGGGACAATTAATGTCATCGGCCCACCTGACATACGGGGTGGAGTGAGACCCTTTCTCTTTCACCCTTAATGTGGAGATGAACCTGAAGCTAAAAAATATGCTTGAAACTGAAGGAAAGATAAGTCTTTTTCCTTTCTGGATTAAAATACAACTTTTCCTTCCCCACTTGCAATTCCAATTCCTCATCTCATTTCTATCAGGGCAGAAGATGTTTAGCATGGCTTCTTTTAATCCATTGTTTCATCGTTATTTTTAAAACAATCAATTTTTCCCAGGCTAACATGTGTATAGTGTTTCCTTTTGCAGGTTGCAAATTACAGTCACCGCCCAAGTCTGACTCAATGTTCTAAGCTGATTTTTTCTCAGCTGCGGAGCTGCTTGCTGAGTGGCTTCACCGTGCATTTGCTTCCATTCCCTAAGGCCGTAGTTTCTAGAATCATCTTGGCTGCATCTGGTGGGCACTTCTGGGCACTTCATGACATGGTCAGTAAGGCTGCCTTTCTTCACTCAGACCCCGGGGAGTGTGCAGGACCAGGTCACACTGCCTCGTGGTGGCAGAGCTAAGGCCAGAATCCATCATCTGTGTTGTCACCATGCAGACAAGTGCCCTCAAACCTCTGTGAATCAAAAAAGAAATGATACGCAAAGATACAGAGAACAGGCTGACAGCTATCAGAGGGGTGGGGGGCTGGGGGCTCGGTGAAATAGGTGAAAGGAGTAATAGGTGAAAGGAGTAAGCCATAAAAAGCACAACTCCTAGACACAAACAACAGTGTGGTGATTGGAGGGAAAGGGGATGGGGCAGGTAGAAGAGGGTAATGGGGCGATAAATGGTGACCGACCAAAGGAGCCTTGACTTTGGGTGGTGAACACACAATACAACAGAGAGATAGTGTATTATAGAATTGCATACTTGAAACCTATATAATTTTATTAACTTATGTAACCCTAATAAATTCAATAATTTTTTTAAAAAAGAAATTAAAGAAGAACCCCAATTGAAGTGTTCCATGTCGGTACAGTCCAGTTCCAGGACTTCTGGCTATGCTATAACATCCCCTTGTAAAGTCTTGGCTGTCATCTAGGATTGTCATTTGGGGTCATTTTTTTTCTTTTCCTTTAGGGTTGTTTTGAACTTTGTCCTGTAGGATTGTTTGCTGCTTGGCTGGCTGTCCCAGCTAAGAGCCCGGGCTAGAGCCAACGCCCACTGCAGATGATGTGATTGAAAAGAGGACTTTGGAAATCATTATTTGCTGGCCTGGCCAGTCTTCAGGCTGTTTGCATCTTCCTTGAAAAAAAGGCAATAATAATGAAGCACAGAGTTTACACATTTTATTTAGTTCGTCGTCTCGGCAGCAGGTTTTTATACAGTAATATGACCCATGTTCAAATTCTTCTACCCATCCAAACCAAGTCCATTTGTTTCTGCTCCACTGAGCCTCTCTCACCCCCTTACTCCTGTTTCACCCTCAGAACAGCCACAGACTTCTCCTTACATCTCCCATGACAGTTATTTTCAATCACATATCAAAATGGTTAATATCACGTTTGTCACCTCTCCTCATTCACAAGTTCTTTGAGAACCATCCCCATGCCAGCTTCACCCCTGGAGCCGTCCAGGGCCCCACACTACCTTCACCACATGCTCAGGAAACATGGGGCCAAACATGGGGCCAAAACATGTATGGGTTCATACATGATATATCCAGTGCATCTCTTCAACCTGAGTGGGAACAATTCTAATTCTCCACTTTCTGAAACAGAATCTTGCTATAACCAAAGCAAACAAATTAAAGTCCTCCCTAGGAATGGCCTAATGGACGGTCTTAATTTATAGTTATTTGAATCTGTCCTATTAAGATGACAAGTTCATATAATTTTTAAAATAGTTCATTTTTATGTCCAGAAAATAGTAAACATGATAATATTTAAATGCAACAGTGGTGGTAGAAGCTATAAACTCCAAAGTTTGTTAGATTTACAAAAAATCAATATTAAAAATGAAAATTATATCTATCTGGAAACACTATTTTAAAAAAGCAATCTGCTGTCATATCCCTCCACTCTTCCATCAGATAGGGCATAAATATATTTTCCTAAATATGTAAGATAAATGAAAATGTTCTTTAAAAATTGAAATTTGATCTGTAATTCAGATGTACTTTTACATGTCTTTCTGCAATACTTTCCTTATCTGGGTTCGAGTAAATACTTGACAGAATTAGTAAAGCTTGTTAAACCCATGAATTGTTTTCTGGGCAGTGAAGTTGAGGAGGTGATTTCTCTAAACTTTAAAAAATATTTGAGCTGTAAAATACTTTCTGGGTGGCTTGATTACATGAATCAACAAGTTTCCAAACACCCACATCCCCAACTAATGATAATAATATGGCAGTCTATTATTGCTCTATTGAAAATGTGTCTATTTTTCAAAATCCAAAATTTCCTAATAATTAAATAGTCACCATGTGGTCAAGAAATGCACTTTGCAGACCTATTATTTTTCATTCTGCATGTCTTTTGTCTTTGCTTCCTTATGTCATTTCCCCATTTCAGACTGCAAAAGTTGTTTGAGGGCTGGGACTGTATTGTCAATAGTTCACTATAATTGGAAGCAGTAGGTGCTTACACACTCATTACCTGATGACGGACATCACAATAAATAGTTCAGTGTGTAAGTCAGTGCTAATAAGGCCAAGATCCTTGGGCCATGGGTGGACATTTGCTCTGCTCCGTGACAATAAGCCCAATCTGTGCTGCTGCTCATCCAGTTTGTGGGAGGGGAGAGGTGGTGTGGGCAATGAGGGGTGTACAAATACTCTGGTGCAAGTCCCCAACACAACTAGGGGTGGGGAGGTATAATCAGACGTCATTAAAACAAGGTTGTGGTCAAGGTCAAAAGCAGGCACAGCGAATTGAAGATAGGATTCATCGGTTCTTACCTCACTTTCTTTCCCTAACATACCCAAGTGGGAGCCATGCATCCACCCGGATCACAGACATGAGTACTGATCTTCAAACACTCTCATTGGGCAGGTGAAGGAGGCTATTTCTGTCATTTAGTGTGGTACATATTTTCTTTTTTAAAAAGGACCCCCATTGATAATGATATCCACTACTGAACCAAAATTCAGTCAAGTGTAGCAGAGCACTGAATCACTTTGGGATCTTATTAAAATAGTTTCTGATGCAATAGGTCTGGTGTGGGTCCAGAGACTCTGCATTTGTAATAAGCTCACAAGTGATGCCAAAGCTGATGGGTCCTTGGACCTCACTTTAAGTACCAAGATTCAAGAGTTTCTCAGTTTGGTGTGTGCATTGAAATTCTGGACCTCAGGATTCCAGGCGGTCAGGAAAGCTTTGAAAAAACTGAAAAAATAGTAGCAAGGTTACTACATTTTCAGAGGTCAAGCCCACTCACAATTACTCAGAAAGAGAAGTCAGAAGTAAATTTCATCAATCGCTAAGGGCTCTGAGCCAGGTGCTCCTCTGTCTCCATTTCCCAGGGCAGACAGCCAGGGACTGTGGGACACAGGGCAAGCTCCTGATCTCCTGGGCATTGGCAGAGAGAAGTCACTGCAGATGATGCTAAAGAGACAGGTGTTGTGGTCCTGATATAAGGCTAGAGGTGATGGGAGGCAAAAAGTAATTTGTATTGAAATCTCAGATCCCTGCTATAAGGCTAAGATCAAAATTATACATCTATTGGCCTAAGTTTGGCACACAGCTTATGAATCATTTTACACAAAAGTTAGTGGACATTTGGGGGCCTTGTGGACAGTCTTCTCCATTTCAAATACATTAAATTATGACCCCGGGCTCTGTTTGACTTTAGCAGGGTGGAATAGCTCTGGGGTAATCCAAGGTGAAATATTATCCATTTTTCCCTTTCCAATTGAGGTATCTTACGTAAAAGGTGGCGAGGCAGCTGAAATTAGGCTTCACAGAAGTGCTACAAATAAGGGTGAGTCAGCCATGAGCTCAATAGAGAGTAAATAGACAAATTTACATTCATATATGGATTGATTTAGACATCTGTCAAATATTTACCAAAAGAGTTTTCCCTTGTCTACAGAAGGCATAGTTCTAATATTTTTTTTCTTTCTAAAGGATTCATTTCCTCAGTCAGTATGATGAAAGTTTAAATATGAAATGCTTAAGCTGGAAATATACGTGAACACTTTCTGTATCTTTCCGCTAGCTCAGCTGACCCCCTTCTGGGCTAAGTACTATTAGCATGCAAATAAAACTGAGGTTCTTAAGTTAAATATTGTACTCAAGAGACACTAATAGTCCTGTGAGAATCATGAATGTAGCTGTGAAATCTCTCCAGAGCATACCCAGCAATATGACACACTAAGCTGACACAAACCTTCTTCTGACCACAGACATATGGAAAGTTGGACCAAACATAACCAAAATAAATATCATAATATAATCTGAACTTTAAGGAAAGATGTAAGTTTCTCAGGAGTCATAAGCAAATAGGGAAGTCAAAGTCAGGGATGTGAGCTGGAGCTAGGGCTGTGGCACCCCAAAGGTGTACTATGAGAATATGGGCTTAATAGGCGGGGTCTCAAATCCTGGCCCTGGACCTTGGACTACATAGAACTGTAACTGAGCTTCTGGCCTACGAGGGCTTCCCATTCTTTGAAAAGAGAACAGGAAAACCTCTACCTCATCCAGGGAGGGTGAAACAAAACTTAGTCTCTACCCTAAGTAGACATAAATTATTAAAGATGTTTAAAAAGTAGTAAAAAGAAATTCAGGACCCGGCCAGGCTCAGTTGGTTGGGTGCCATCCCATTCACTTAGAGGCTGCCTGTTAGATTCCTGGTCAAGAGCACATGCCCGGGTTGTGGGCTGGATCCCCAGTGGGGGGAGTGGTAGGAGGCAGTGGGTCGATGTTGCGCTCTCACATCAATGTTTCTCTTTCTCTCCCTCTCTATTTATCTCTCTGAAAATCAATAAACTGTTCTTTAAAAAAATAAAAGAAATTGAGAAGTGATACTGCCATCAACATCTTAAATTCAAACTGTTCCAGGAAACAAAAACAAAAAAACTAGTCAAACTTTGTATGCCCTTGATACCCAAAGGAAAACATAAACAAACCTAAAAGACAAATGAAAGACTGAAGCAGGATAAGCAATACACATAAAATACAGAGTTAGTATCGAGACTGTATAAAGAACTTGTAAAAATCAATAAGAAAATGCCAAATAATCCCATGGCAAATGAACAAAAGACACATTGATATTTCATCAAAAACAAGATCTCAAATTCCAACAAGTATATGAAATGTCCTCAATTTAAATAATAATCAGAAAAAAATAAAATGACAAATAACTTGGTGTTATTTCTTATATATCAGGATGACAAATAGTAAAAAGTTTGTTACTAATGGTGTATTAAAATATGACGTGACTTTCATACACTGCTGGTAGAAGAGGAACTTGGTACTCATTTTTTGGACAGCAAGTTGGCCATATATAGGGGAAGATGCACATACCCTAAAACCCAGCAACTGCACATCCAGGAATTTACCTTAGAGGAACTCTAACACGTGTGCAGGGAGACATAGGTAGGATGTTCCCTGTAGAAATGTTTGTAACAGTAAAAAAGAAAACGATAAGAAGAAAGCCTAAATGTTCATAAACATGGAATAATTAATAAATAAAAGTTGATATTTTATATTTGTAGTCTTTTATTTCTTTCCCTTTAGAAAAAAAAAAATCTGATGCAATTACATTATAAATAGTATATTGTTCAATCAGGAAGAGGAGTAGATTGTAATGTTTCTGTGTTTTCTATATTTTTGGAGTATGTTATAATTAGTTTTTAATTAAATGTATATTATAAAGTCTAACCGGAATTATATGTATTTTCAGAGGAAGATATATATCCTTAAGATATAGTTATGCATATAACAATGTTAGTTGCATTAAAAATGTTTATGCTGTTAATTATTTAGGGGAGAACATACCTATATATATGTATACATTATACATATATACATAGAGGCCTAGAAGAATACAGAGAATTTTCAGTAGTGTTAACCTTGGGAAGAAAGTAGAATGGAAGAGGAGAGTCAAGATGGAATTTTTCCCTTTTACTCTACCTAATTCTGTGTTCAAATCTTTATGACCATGTTGCAGAATACTGATTGCATTGAACTCCCAATTAATGACCTTTCTCTATCCCCAGCCTTTGCCCTATGACTTTGCAGTCTCCTTCCATCTGGCTCTGGACAGCCGTGTAACTGGCTTTGGCCTATAGAACACAAAGAAAATGCTGGTGAGCCAAGTACAAGGTTGGGTCTCAAGAGGCTGGCATGCTTCTTCTTAATCCCTCTCTTGCATAGTTAGGTTTACATTCTTGCAAAAAGCCTTGACTTGTCTACTGGAAGATGATAACCCAGGTGGAAGAGAGCCTAGTTATCCCAGCCAAAGCTATTCTACATCTGCCTGTAGGCAGTTAACCGCCGAACACATAAGACTCAAGCAAATCAACAAATCTACCTACCTGACCCACAGTGACTGCAAAAGCCTAAGTGAGGCCAGAAGAAATGTCCAGCTGATCCATAAACTAATGAATAGTAATAAATACATTGTTTTCAGCCACTGAGTTTTGGAGTGGCTTTGTTATGCCTTAAGAGCTAACACTTGCATTCACCATATATGAATTGTTTAAGAGTGGAGAAAGGTCCATGCACTTAAGGAAAGATGACCTTCATACCTAGATACAACAGGTAACAATCCCAAGCCTCCATTATCAATGTCATCAGTAGGGTCTGACATGGAAACTCGCTCTATTTTATTCACACACTGTTCAAGTTCTCAGTTAGAAGTTTACTTCGTCTTCCATTAAGCTGGAGCCGCACTAACCTACACTCAAGTGGAATCTGTTAGCACATCTTCTAACACGGTGTGTCATGGGCTTTCATGTGCCCTTCGTGAGCCTTCTCTAACCCATGAGAAAAAGATGATAAATAACAAATTGTTCATAAAAATGTGCTGCATTTCGCAATAGAGTCCAAGCCAATATAAATACAGAAAGAAATCAAGTGCCTAACGTTTCATTAAGTCTACTCCAAACTAAATCGACTGTGACCCAGAAGCACATCCTAGCAGGCAGTATTATTCTGCATTCGATTTAGTTATAGATCAAGTGCTTGGTGTGGCAAAGGGTATAAACCTGAAGACCCACAGGCTGCATTCTGCTGCAAACTAATGCTGTGACTTTGAGCAACTTACTTAAATTCTCCAGGTATTTTTAATGAAATAAGGAGCTTGGATAACTTATCTCCTAGGTTCCTCTCAATTTGAACATTCTTTGGTCCTATGACAGTGCAACTAGCCCCAAGGCTTTCCAATCATAAAAGCAACCTTTTCATTCCACTTTCATCTCCAAAGATTTTGGTGTCCTTTCTCTCAGTCCAAATCACTCATTTGAAAGATCTGGACTAAAATGGAGATTTCTGCCTAAAGCAAGCTAAAAAGCAGTTGCCATCAGAAGCTCCTTAATTCCTTGTGTTAAACTGGCTAAACTGTGAATGTCCACCAAGAAAGAGACATTGGAAACAATGGCCAACATCTTCATCTCACAGGTGATGAAAGTGAAATTTCCTGTGATTTACCAAATGCCAACAGCATCATAATGGACAAGGTAAATTGTAATTTTTATGTTTTTTAATTCCTGGTCCATCCATTAATTCATCCAAACAAGATTTATCGAACACTTACCAAACACTATGCTAGGCACTAAGAATGGGAAGATGCTAAGAGAAACCCACTTCCCTCATGGAGCCCACAGTCTAGTGGGAGTGTGAAGGAGGGAACCACTGTCAAACCCTCGCACCCATGCCATGTCAGAGGTACCTGTGGGATCCTTTGAGAACCCAGAGGAAGTAATATGTCACTCTACTTGAAGAGACATGGAAAGCTTCATTTCATGGAGGGGGGGGGGGAGTAATTGAGCTGAATTTTGAAAATAGGGAGTTTGTAAGGCATATAGGCCATGGGAGGAAAGGTCAGAGAAGGCAGCATGTGTAAAGATACTTAAAACACACACACACACATACATTTGGGAGACTGTAAACAGCTGGATAAGCTTGAATCTAGGATGCAGGTTGGGAATGTCAGGAGACCTAAAAGAAGAAATAGACAGGAATAAATAATGCCAAGGAGAAAAGCTTTGACTTTTTGTCTAGAAAGATGATAAATGAGCCACTTAAAAGACCATAAATCTAAATAATTCTTCAAAATTCTGAAACTTTACTTGCGATTTTTACAGACCATAGTCATGGCGGAAGCGCCCACTTTAGAACCGCATCTTACAAGAAGGTGGAGGCTTCTGTGAGCATTTTAGATCAAAATGTGGGTTTGACGTTGAGGTTAATTCCCGCACTTTGTAATACTATAGAATGTACATCACAAGAAAAAACTTAAAAAGCAAGGAACTAGTTCCTTGAAATTAACTACATCTTTTCTAGGTAAGTACTTGGCAACGGTACATTTACAAAAATGTATGGTTGGTTGAGTTGAAGGCCCAGGTAATTTAAACACCCAAATTTACTGAGCTTTTTTGGTTAGTTTGTCAATCTGCTTACTGATTTTGTTTTTCATTTGATTGATCAGACCTTAGACCAAATGATTTAGTCAAACCTTCTGGTAAGAAGAATAATACTTTAGAAAAATATTCAAAATAAAAATTTAAATGAATGACACAGGTATATGGAATATGGTATCATTTTGTTAAAAAATATTTATATATCTTGTCAAAAGATATACACTTTGTTCATAACCATAGAAAATTATCTGGAAGAACCTTTACTAAGGTATTAGAAGTGGTTTTCTCTGATTAGTAAAATTAGGGTTAATATCCACTTTTTATGTATTCTCTCTCTTTCCCTCGTCACCCTTCGCCTTCTCTTCTTGGTCTCTCTCATGCTCTTTCTCAGCATCCCTTTGATATAAAAGCAGCTATTAATTACTAAAAAATACAAGGGTTTTCAATTGTGTATATAAACCAAACCGACAAAAACTTCTACTTAGAGTATAAATTAGTATAACATATAAGAGCAAACGGCAAATAATAATAATGATCATTCCCAGTTTGGGGCATGCCATATTTCAGACACTGTACTTTTTCCCATGGTTTGTCTTTAATTTTGTGAGGTAGACATTCTTTTTATTTCCATTCTACAGATAGGAGAAATTGAGGCATAAAGATGTTAAATAACTTGCCCAAATTCTCACCTCCAGTAAGTTGCAAAAGTCCAAAACTTTTGATGGTCCAAACCAATACTGGCAGAGACGGCTCTTAATAACCATGCTAAGGTGTTAACAGCCGCAGAATCTCCAATAAGGTTAAGCTAGTAAATTATTATGATTTATTTCTGCTTTGTTCTATCTGGATTTCTATAAACACAGCACGTGCATTTATCAGTTTTGCCCAGTTTGCTCCATTTTCAATATTTTTTAAAGTTTCCACTCTCTAAACTTCCTTAGACTGTTAACTGGCATGCCATTCTCCTAGGGAAAGTGGTACATGAGGAAGACATTATAATACAAACTATACAATGGAGTACAACACAGCTGTAAAAAAATATTAAGGAATTGATATGGAGTCATTTCTAAGACATACTGTTAAGTGGAAAGGGCAAAGTACAAAATAATATCTATAGTATGGTACCTTTTACATAAAGTGATTATAGGAAAACACGTGTAACTGCCCTTTTGTGCTAAGGAAATACGAGAAGGATTAACCAGAAACTAAAGAGATCGGTTGTGTGTAGAGGGTGGTGTGGAAAGGTTGGAAAGACGGATGGAATGGACAAAGTGACATGTCTCTGGGTATGTTTTGTAGAGCTCTGGTTCTTAGTACCACAGTATGGTTCCTATTAACCACATACTCTCAAATAATAAGTAGTTAAAGCTAACTTGGATAAGGAGTGGGGAGGGATCCCAAAATACTATACAAAAATTAACCAATGAATCTAATTCTATCACAAATGAGTCACAAAACCACACTGAAGGGGTGGGGAATAATAAAACTAACCTAAATAACTATGAAAACGGTATCTTGACTGGAGATAGTAAAGCTAAAGACAAAAGTTACTATATAAATACTAAAATGTAGTCAGTAAATGTGTTTCTTACAGAGATATGGGTTCTGAACGCAATTCAGAAACTACTTGGCTATACAAATTTGAAACGACTATGTGTGCACTAGAATTAAACAAGCAGTAAAAACACTGTAGAAAACAAAAACCAAATTTCTCACTATTGGAGAAAGAAGTTATAAAGAAAGGAGGGAGGCAAAAATGAACCCTGAAGTAGCAGCATAAATGTGTGGCTTTAAATATATATAAAGATATGTAGATACAGAAATACCAATGCGCTTAATGTGCGGGTTGGACACACGCATGTTATCCCCGAGCTCCGCGAGGGCGCAGCGCAGTGACACTCAGCAGCAATAAGCACACCTGGCACCGAGGCCTCAACTTCCAAACTCCACTCTCTGATAAATGAAAACTTGGACAAGTGGCTGATTCCAGGGCTAGAACAGGGAAGATACACATATATATTCCAGGAATATAATGTAAGGCAAAAATTAAGAAGTGCTAAAAATAGATAAGAGCTTATCAAGAGAACACAAACACCAATCTGAAGAAGCTCCTAATAACCAAAGCTGGAACAAAATTGAGAAAGAAATTACGTAATGTTGTTATTATTATTATTATTTTAATCATCACCCAAGGATTTTTTTCCATTGCTTTTCAGAAAGAGTGGAAGGGAGAGAGAGAGACATCGACGTGAGAGAGACACATCAATTGGCTGCTTCCCGAACACTCCCTGACTGACCAGGGTGAGCCTGTAACCGAGATACGCGCCCTTGGTTGGAATCGAACCCAGGACCCTTCAGTTCATGGCCCAAAGCTCTAACCACTGAGTGAAGCTAGGTAGGGCTACATGAGTCCATACTCGTGGATATAAATAATTTATTATTTAGATAGACGAGAGAGAAAGATAACTCTTCCTTGCTGTAGAATTCTAACTAATGATTGTTGAAGAAAAGAGAGAAATATAAAATCACCATTAAGCCAGTACCATAGTAACAGATCCAAGATCCACAGATGTGTGCTAAAATCAGTGGGTGGAAGTTTGAAGAGAATCAGGATTTGCATAGTCTCAAAGCATTTCCCCAAAGATATCTGTTAATGACAAGGGAAAATGTAGTAAATGTCAAGTGAAGAAGCCCAGCAGAAAACATCTTAACCTGGTGACCAAGGTCAACACTATCGTATTGACCCCATAAACTCTATGACACGATGCAGTGAGGACACATCTCTGTGGTGTTCTTGCCATAAATACATCACTTCAATCCAATCACGGCGAAACACCAGACAAACCCAAACTGAGGCACATTTGGCAAAATAACTGATCTATACTCTTCAAAAATGTCAAGGTCATAAAGGTTAAAGAAAGGTGAGGAACTGGTATAGATTTCAGGAGACTAAGGAGAAATAACAACAAAATGCAGTGTAGGATCCCGACTGGAATTCCAGAAAAACAGTAACACATTAAGGAAAACATGGGGAAAAATCTGAATAAGAAATTTCCATGTTAATCTCTTGGTCCCGATAATTGCACTACTGTAAAGTAAGATTTTAACTGGAAGAGGTTACGGGGGAATAGGCAGAAACTTTCTGTACTAGTTTTGCAACTTTTCTGTAAGTTGAAGGACAATTCAAAGTCAAAAATTTTGTTTTAAAAGGTGTTGTTATCTTTAGTCCAACAAAATTGAAATGGTTTTGAGAAAGTTAATCACTTTGGAGAGAAAAAATCAAATTTGGCAAAATAAACAAACAAACGACAACCCACCCTGATGTAAAAATAACACAAGAAAAAACACATTTGGTTAAAAACATTCACTTTATGAGAGTTACAACTTAAGAATCTGCATCAATAATTCTGTCCCTTGTGTTCAACACATTTTAAGCTTTTCTTCCTCAGCTATAATCAATCTTAATTTTCCAGTTTCAGCAGAGAGGCATCTTCCCTTTTCCCAAAAAACAGGGACCTCAAGAAGCTCCTTGTCATCTCTAAGCTGTTTCCAAGTCCAACCTCGAAAAGCCCCTAATGCATTTCATTTTCACCTAAAGGAGCCCTGTGGCTAAGAAGGGCAACTCAGGCCTTGGGGTTCACTTTTGCCTGCTCGGGTGTTACATTTTTTTGCTTTATGGCATCATGAAGAGAACCCGTCTTTCTAGTTTGTTTCTTTGGTTGTTTTTTCCTACTGCTCGGTCCTACTCTCCCACATTTAGCAGCGTCTGTCAGGAGAGCTGTGGAGGGGCAGCTCCCAGGTTAATCAGTCAGGGCCCGAGCGCCCAGGAGCCGTTTGGTACAATAGCAAAGGGAATGGAACATACATAATGAAGCCTCCAAGCAACGGACTAATTAATACCTCTCTCTTCTTTGAAGAAAATGCCCCAATACTGAACTCCAGTAGATTATACAACATTTTCATTTACTAAAAGGATGACTACTTTACAAAATGCATTCCTATTTATTCATTCTCCGGGACCCCCTGGCCAAGGTCTTGCAAGAAACTTGACTAGGACAAGTAGAAATTTAATATATGCCATTCCATTCATACCGAAGGAGATGCTGTATGCAAAGGATGTGGCTCTTGCCAGCACACAGGAGCAGCCAGTAACTTTTAGGTGTTGCCTCCGCCTTTCCTCGCTCCACTTTTCCTCATGTCCTTATTGATACTGTGTTTGGAAAGATTTGCTTTGCAGAGAATTCAGAAAATGCGCAGGGGATAAACACCCTTAGAAATAACGAGAAATCTCACTGGGTAGTCAAATGTAATCTGCTGAGAGGCTTGGCAAACTCCTAAACCTCACTTTGCTGCCAGTCAAGGGAACATGAAAATGTTGACGCCTGAGCCTTTTCTCAGCTGTATAGTAGGACACTGGAGCTAGATGGCCTCAAATGAACTTTCCACCTCCAAAATGATTCTGCAAATGCTCAAGGGTTCTTAGCGTTGCCAGATGTAGCAAACAAAAATACTGGATGTCCATGTCCTGTGCAATATTTGGGACATACTTACCCTAAAAATGAGTCGTTGTTTATCTGGCATGCAAATGTAACTGGGTGTCCTGTATTTTATCTGGTAACTTCCCTCCCCCTTCTGGGAAATAGATAAGTCTGGATTTTTCTATAGATCCACTTCTTCCTCACTGTGATGCTCGAGCAATTGCTTTAATATGTCTCTATTTCCTCATCTGTAACTTGGGATAATAATAGTAGTATCTTCCTTACAGGTTTGTTGTGAGGAGTAGATCAATAACCTACACAGTTCGTAGCTCAGTATCTGACATATACTATGTATCCAATAAATGCTTGCTTTTATTATTACTGTGTGTACTGAGTAAAATATTTGTTGGAAGAGCGCACAAGTCAATGAGCAAAGTTTCGATTTTTTCAGGAAGATAGAAAATGTCTTTGCTAAGCAAGGTAGAGAGAGGCGAAGAAGAAATTGTGAATCCCTAAATTACACTGTAAGATTTTCTTGTAATCCCTTAATAATAATTACCATCAGGCTTCAGAATGAGGAAAGCTTACAGAATTTGCTTGCAATGTTTTCTACGTTTTATTTTTCCTTTTACTTCAGAATAAAAGGCAAAAGAATTAGAGTGAAACAACTGAGATAAGCCCAAATAAAAAATGAAGAAAAAGTACGTATGTAAATCAGAAACACACTTATTACTAGCTCTTAAAAAAAAGAATTGACAGTGACCTCTAGTAAAGTATTTCTGTCTGGAAGCTGGTCTACAACTGCTTTCCAAGATTGCTTGTGCCTGGATAGGAGCCAGCATTAAGCCCTTGTCTTAGAAGTGTCCTGTCTTCTCTCCCACCTTCATGTCCTCGGGAAGTCTCCTAAGAATCCATCAAAACCAATGCAAAGGCTGTGAAATAATACCTTCTTCTTGGCTGAACGAAAAAAACAAACACAGAAACAGAACCGCAGAAAAATTCTCAATGAAAATTGTTTAAGTCACTGTCAACTCATTCTTTTCCTGGCTGGAGAGGTAAAACATAAATAAATAAAAGGAGCTCCAAGACTCCAGTTTTACCAGCAGTTTCCAGAGACCAGTCTCTCTTTCCCAGGAAACAGGATCAACATAAATGACTCATTTTCTTTGGAACTAGTATTCATAGATATCTGAGGCTGTGCCCCAGACCCAAATGAGTTTTTTCTTTCTTTATGTGGCCTCTAGAGATAAATTATTAGTGTCAATTCAAATCTGTCTTCCTCTTAACAAATCCCAGTGGGTGTCTTTCCCTATTCAATCAGATAAATTCCAGATTCCAATATTTTAAAATACTTTTTTTCTACATTACATTGATTACTTACATAGCCTCTACAGAATAAATGGATCTCTGTAAGGTTTTCATTTTGCCCCCTAATTTCCTTAATAAGAGATCAGTCTGACAATTCCATCAAGTTTATGAGTACACACTGACATTTGTTGTGGGAGATTTTCCCAATGATTAGAGGAACTGTTATAAGCATCATATTCCAGGACTTGAGATGATCAAGTTGAAAGTTGAGTAAATTAAGTGGCAGCCTTTGCATTTGTATGTGTGACATGCTCAGGACAGAGGACCAAATTCAGTCAATTCTGGTATATTTTCAACCACTAAAAATCAATAACACTAATGCTATGCAAGCAAAGATGTGCATGCTAAAATATTTTATAAGATCTAATTTTATCACTATAAAATTGGGGTGTTTTATTTTATTTTATTTTATTTTGAGAAGAAAGGGGGAAAAGATGCATAGATAGTCATCTTTGAGATTTGAAAGTTCCCAGACAGGAATCCATGAGAAAAAAGACGATGGATTGTGAACTTCGATGGACCTTACTCTATTACTTATTATTGTTTGATCTCCCTGAGCCTCAGTTTCATGCGTAAAAGGCAAATAATAATGCCTACCTCAGAGTTTGTTGTTTGATTAAAAATTATACTGTATATTAAAGCACTAAGAATAGTGTCTGACAGTTGCTAATTCCCACTATGCTTTTCTTCAGCATTCCCTTTGGAGAGAAAAATATATAACTAAAGAGGCCACCACTTGATTTCTTTATTACTTCCTAGCATGTTTGTTATTAACCCTGGCAGGGTTGTGAACAGGGGAAAAAAGGACAAGCCCATGATAGGAAGGGATCAATAACCTGTGATGAGGAGAGATGGTTGTTGTCAGAATTCACCGCAGAATATACTAGGAGCAAAGTTTATTCTTAGGCTTAATTAAACTTGCAAAGTTTATCTCTTCTTTGCTCTCATAATGGAATTCTTCACCCATGACAGAGCCTACTATTACTGTGAAAATGAGTCATGAGGATAGATCTGGAAAGAGAAGAGTAATCTCTGCAGTGGAAGCCCTCCTAATGAGCACAGGAGCCCTCATCCAGCCTGGGCAACAAGTCACACAGTCAGAGGCACAGGAGTGGGACCCTTGTGTGGATAGTTTTGAAAGGTTCCGTGGATGATCTGGATGCCTGACAGGGGTCAGGCGGCTGCTCTGCTATAGAGGGAGCTTGTGCCTGGAAGGGAAGGACGCTCTCAGAGAGCTGAACTGAAGGAGTAAACACTAAAGCACATTAACTGAACAAAAAAGCAGAAAACCTGTAATAGATCCACATCCCTGAAAGAATCAGATAATCAGGGGATCTCTTCCCTTAAAGAAAAATCTGCATGGAAAAAGAGGGTTTTCTCTACCTGCCCCTCCAACTCCCCATGTGCAGAAAATACCAAATAGTCAGCACATGACCGGGTTTACTTTGTGATGAGTACATGCAGCGGAGAGGTCCAGTGCCATCAAATCTGAGAGCAAGTGACCAGCGTGGGGAATACGCTCAGCCTCGAAATTTACTTTATTGACTCCTTAACAAGTTCCGAGACAGTGAAATTTAATGTGGGCAGATGAAAGGAGAAAATTGGAAGATAAAAGGAGATGAGGCCAGTGAACCTGTAAGAGCAGTTTTGGGAACAGACTTTGAAGGAGAGTGGAGGCTGTTAGCTCTAATTCACAGGGTCTCGTCGGTCCACAGGGCTTGAAGGACTGGCTGGTTGATCTTTAATTGAGAGTTAAGACACTACAATAAGAAGCAGTGGGCCAGACGACAGAGAGTGCTGCCAGGTTGGGACAGAAGGAAAAGTTCAGCTGACCACACCAGAGACAGGAAGGCCCCAAACCAAAGCCATGTCAGAGGCCTAGAAGACGGAAAGACGGAGAGCTTAGGGGAAAAATGGGCAGAAGGGAACTTGAGGAAAAAAGAAAATCATTTTGTTAAAGACGACTTCTGATTCCTTATTTGAGAAAGGACCACACTGTCCTGGGATTGGGAGAAATTCTTAGAAAGTTTTATCTTCATTATATTCTACTTTGAACCAGTGGACAAGGGACCAACATTTTGGGGGGAAAGGGCATACTTTCTGGGATTGAAAGATCCAGAAAGGAAAAAACCTAATGTTTTCCTGTAAAATGTGCTTACAATTATTACTTAATTATTTGCATACACATCTTTTTCCTCTAAGGCAGAGATTTTCAGCCTTTTTCATCTCATGGCACATAAACTAATTACCAAAATTCTGCAGCACACCAAAAAGTGTATTTTTTGCCAATCTGACTAAAAAGAAGGAATCATTTTGACTGATTTAAAAATAATAGTAAGAGTAATTACATACCCTTTTGCTCCAAAGTGACTTTTTAAAAAATCAGCAGCCTATACTTGTATATAAGGATTTCTGGTACCAAGAATTAACCAGTCAGATGCAAACTTATTATGCAACGTGACCAATAAGATGCAGCTCTATTATATGACCTATATATTTATGGTTCAAGACAGGGCATTAACACCAAACGGCTATTGTTGTGTTGGCTGTTGTCATTTTTTTACCTGACAATCTAAAGGAAAAGAGGTCAGTGTCCCTGACAAAATAGTCAGGTATTGCATGTTTTAAAATTTTTTGCAGAGCACCAATGTTCCACAGCACACAGGCTGAAAATCGTAGTTCTAAGGGACTCTAAACTTCTCGTGGACTCCAGGTCTTCCATGATGCCTAGCAGAATGCCTGGCTCAAATATCTTCAATTTAATATGATCATAAATCATAAATTGATCAGAAGCCATCTGGTCTGAGTTCTGAAGTCAGAAAAACTTTGGCTGAAATCAACTTTATCACTCATTAGTTATATGACATTGAATAAATTAATTATCTCCTCTAAATTCAGCTTCATCATCTATAAGATCTGATTGTTATGAAAATTAAAAGAGATCATGTGCATAAAGTACTTACCACAGTGCCTAGCAAATTGTAAGCATTTAAAAAATGGCAGTCTTTATTACTTATATTATTGAGCTCTTTATTTTTTCTTCTCACACACAGACTCTATGGTATCTTATGCTACACATACATCAGTCAGCCAGAAACCCAAGTAAATCAATAAATAAGAAAAGGACATCAATCAGTCTTCTAATTTTTCTATTCTGACAAGATCCTGGCAACTGGTGGTGAGGGGTAAAAAAAAACAGCCAAAAAACTGCTACAAATGCTACAAAGATATGTCATCTTTGTTATCAACACCGAGTCAGACTATGCCAGAGTCAACAGAAGTCTTTACAAATGAAGACAAATCCACTAATACTATGCTATTTTATTCCACTTCTTAAAAGACTCAAGCAAAACGCATAAATGGAAAATACTCCCCCTAGAAAACAAGTGAGATGTCTTGAGATTTGAAGAAATGCAGAGAATAGAAAACAGCTTTAACAATCAAAAAGTGGATAATGTTTTACTAGAACAAAAATGAAAAAATTAATAAACTAATTAATAACATTATTGTGGCCCAAATGCAAAACTGTCCCTAAAACATTGGTTTTGAATTGAAAATGAAATATCTTATGGTTTTTGAAGTTAAATATTCAGAGAAGATGGTTATCAGGGGGGAAGCAGAGGCAATTATCTTGATGTTTTTTGGGTAGATACAGGGAAATGTTCGAGCCTTAGACTGGGACCTAGATTTGACTTTGTTCTAGACCCAGAAAAATTATTTTGCACAATATTTCTCAGATACAAATAAAAAAATGAATTGAAATACGTGCATGGCATTGTACTATGTCACTTCACGCCAATGAATTTCAAAATCCAAACTATTCCTATTTTCCAAACAGTGTCATTTTCCTTTTCCTGCTACTCACATTTTCTACATGAGTTCAGTGATTTTCCAAATCCCCCTGCTAAATGGTTTAGCAATACTTAAAATTCAGCAAAGAACCTTCCCACCTGCAGGAGACACCTCTCCCTCATCACTATGGATGACTGACACATAAACAAATGTGATGCCTAGAATTAGAGCCAATTCTTCTCTTGCAAATATTCACACACCAAACAATTCTCTTTCCTCATTTTCATAAAGGCAGTTCTGACCATGTTATCGTGACTAAAGGACAAAGTATATAGCTCTCGAAACCTAATTGATGCTAGTTATCTAAGTCTTACTTTAAATAAAGATAACAGAAATCCTTTCTCTATGCAGAAAAGTTAGGCTTGAAAAAAAGTGAAAGATTTTCTGGTTCACTCTAAACAGGCTTTGGAGAAAGAATCACTAAGGGTGAGACGCCACACCTACTGCATTTCATTGATCAAAGCATTTTGTAAAACAAGCAAATGCCGAATTTTGAGAGGCATTTAAAGGGCTTGTCTTTTGGAAGTTAATACCCGTTGCTTAATTTATCATTGATTTCCATTCTCCTTTCCCCTCGTATACCATCATCATGTGTAAGGGGATATAATAAGATTCTCGTTTGGAATAAAGCTTGAATTGTTCATGCTCCAGATACTCACAGGGGCTGTCAACTGCAGGATGTGAGCCATCATTCGGAGCCTATCAATACTCAGGGCTTTCCTACTATGTGCCAGGCCCTGGTTAGCAGGCTGGCACTGGCTCTGCCCCTGCCTCTCACCACAAAGCAGGTGCTTCCTGCCACGTCTCCAACCCTGCAGATCCCGAGGATGGACGCTTGGTAATGTTCTGCTCACCAACTGCCTATCAGAAAATACATTAATAGAGTCTCAGGATCCTGAAGGAAAGCGCCTGCCCTGGGCTTGCAGGAGAGGCAGAAGTGCTTCTGTTTACATGCCCTTTGTACTTGGACATCTGCTGGTCAAGCACAGCTGAACCCTGCTCGGCCACCAGAGGAGGTTCCTCCAGCTCTGCTACCTCCTCTCATCTGTTCGGGTATTAAATCTCTCTCTGTATCTACTGTGGAGGAGATTTAACTCCCCAGTGGCTCCAACTATAATTGGGGAAAGCTTCCTTGCTGATGCCCCCTTTCTCCCTTCCCCAGCCTTTCTCCTCTGTTCTTCCCTCCTTCCAAACTCTGGAGCTAGAAGTAGTAATAATATTCTTCCCATGTAAAATATTAATTTTAGTTATAATCTTTGATTACACAAAAACTGCCTGGCTCAGAATGCTTTCCAACCTTGTAATAATAATGATAACAATATTATAAAGTCTTACCATGCGCTAGGCGATACATTTTACATTTCCTCCCTTAAACAGCCCTGCAAGGTAGGGATTAGGACGAAGCAAATTGAGGCACGGGTAGGTTAAGTGGCTTAGCCAGGTCTGTTCAGGTGCCAAAGCCCAGCTTTTCAAAATGCCCCCATGCTGCTTCATAAGGTCAAGGTGTTGAGAAGGAAAGCAAAAACAGGATTATAGCACCAGGAATTTGCTGAATACAAATTTATTTTCCTTCAAGCTTATCAGAAACCAAATGGGAAAAAAAGTATTTAATTCTATTTTGACAAAAGACAAACACTATAGGGTAAGTTAATATAGTCTAAACTTTTGATTTCTACTACTGTGCATAGAACATACAATTGTTTATGTTTAAATGAAAGCTGGCAATGGAATAGAATATAATGCACCTTAATTGATTTATGGATACTGTTCTCTTAATAACTCACAGTTAGCAACTTCCAATTTTAACCAATCCACTTCAATAAGAGCTTGCTCAAAAACTTAATATGGTTTTATTTGAATACCTGTGGTTAGTGCAAATGTCACCCACCATGATAACCCAATCAGCTAAGCCTGCAGTAAATGTTTTACTCCTACCCCCCACATATTTGCTCTGTCCAGAGGCTTGCCCTGTAGGTCAGATTGTCCCTGTGTACCCTCCTCTAAGAGAGAGTCCTGAGCTCAGTATTCAAGATGGCAATGCTGTGCAACGTCTTCAATTCTATAGTCATCTCTCGTGAAAACCTAAGCCATCTTTGACCTCAAATTCTCTTCTTAGATCACTTTTCAACCTTTGTACACACACATATATTTACATATGTTTATGTAAATACTTCATTCATCTCTTCTGCATGCAAACCAAGTAAATAATGCAGGGTTTTGTTGATTTTTAAAGACCATATAAAATCTAGTTTAGGAAGAATGTTTTTACTTGCTTTACAATGCAATTATAATGACAAAAATAGCACTCTGTATTCTCAATTCCCCCTTATTTGGGGCAATTTCAAATGACTATTTCATTTCCAATAGATCTATTTCAGTTTTACATATCTGATACCAGAGTCTCTGGTTTATTTCTGTTTCACCATGAGTATTATTCCTTCCCTGAGCAGAGTAATTTCCACAACTCATGCAATCTATAAATATTAATTGAATCTGAATTATTTTAAACAAATATAGATAGCTATAAAGAGGAACCATTTGTACCAAGTATTGTACAAAACATGCACAGTATCAATTAGTTTGCCAGAAAGCATTTATTAAGCATTTATTTCGTTAATTAAACATTCTGCCCCTTCCATTCTAGGCAGTATCTAGATTAGCACTGCTCAGCAGAAATATGGTGCGAGTCACAATGTAATTTTAAACTTTCCAGTAGCCTCATTAAAAAGGTAAAAAGAAAGAGGTGAAATTAAATTTATTTTATTTTTGTAATTCATTAAAGTATTAATATAAATTAAATAAATTTTATTTAACCCAACATTTGAAATATTATCATTTCAATACATAATTACACAAAAATTGACATATTTTACATTTTTGTATTAAATCTTCAAAACCGGGTGTATATAATTACACTTACACTCAGTTCAGACTAACCACACTTGAAGTGCTCAACGCCACAGGTGCCTAGTGGATACGGTATTGGAGAGCATGGGTCTGGAGCGCCTGCTCTCAGCCTCACTGCACATAGGAGTCCCATGGGGAGCACTTTGAAATCTGGTGCTCAGGCCAGCCCCAGAATAATGAACGCAGAATCTCTGGGAGTATGACCCAAACATCAATGTTTTTGAAAGCTCTCAGGTGGTCCCAGTGAGCAGCCAAAGTTAACAATCACTTATCAGAAACAGCCATGGAGAATGTTAGCAAACATATGGACATCCCCATTTTTCCATTTTAATATCAGGGATGCAACAGTGGATGATATCAAGGAACGATAAAGTGTGTGAGAGTCATTACAACAAATACTCACAATGCTGTGATGACTCCTCAAACAGAAATGGGAGTTCAGTGCAAGGGGACAGCAGAGAGGACAGAGCAAGGAGGTCTGATAAAGAACTGCCTCTCGGGCACCGGCCACTAGAGACAATTATTGTTGTCAGATCAGGAGTGGAGAGCTTTTTTAAATGAGGCAATTAGGTCTTCAGTGACCTAAAGCAAAAGGCATTTTAGTTGATACCATAAAAACCTCAGTAATCAGAACCTAACTAATTCAGATTTTATAATTTCCGATAGACATTGGGCAGAATTTGCTTTTGCCCTGTATATGGGGACTAAAAAAAAAAAAACAAAAAAAACTGACATCCACAAGTGAAGCTTTTTTTTTTTTTTTTTTTAATCTTCACCCTAGGATATGTTTTCATTGATTTTTAGAGATAGGGGAGGGAGAGAGAGAAAGAGAGAGACATCAATCGGTTGCCTCCGGTCGGCACCCTGGCCGGGTACCGAACCTGCAGCATTTGGTGTACAGAGCAACGCTCCAACCAACTGAGGCTCACGTGAAGCTCCTAATCTCAGTCAATTTACTGCACTGCATTATTAAAACATTCTCAAGGTTATTCAATCATATTTTTAAAGAAAACCATAGTAATTCAGATTTATCCCAAGTTTATGTCTTTTTGTCAGATGAGCACAAATTCTCTTAACTCTGTTCTTCCACTGTCAAATATGCTTTTTAGTATGATAAATTTGAGGGGGAAGTTTTCTGCCATATATCTTAATAGTTATAAAATAAGAACATGCCTCCTGAGCCCTCTGTAAAGATTTCTTTTCCTGACTAACATAGCCTTAATTCCCTTATTTGCTTAAAAGTGAGCTCAGAATACTCCTCCTTCATGAAGCACTCCCTGACTGTCCCCCATGACTCCTCCCTCTATGTCGCCTGGCACACTGTGGACGGGCTTCTTATTACATTTATACCTATACACAGATCACAAGACAGTGAATTTTTTCCTTGAACTATTGTGAGCTCCATGTCTTTTCACCTTCCTATCTCAAGTGTGGCACATAGTAAGTACTAAATAATATTATTAAAGTTAGATTAACCTTTAAAAGACGGCATTTAAAAGACAGCATCATACAAACTCCATGTATTTTCCAGGATCAACTGTACAAATAATGGTTTCTTTCCTTTTGCCTGCAAAAAAGAACGTATATGCTTAGGTTTCTGAGTATTTAAAACAGAGAAAATGGCACTCTGTGGGACAAAAGCAAGAGCCAAAATATATTCTCACAAGAATATAATTAAAGATTTATCCACTAAGTAAGCATGTATAGAGATTTCTTAAAGTTGTGGTTATTTTACCTTAAAAGGAAAGAGAAACAAGAGAAGTTTGCAGCTTGTGCACTGGAAATTTTCCTACCCAAAAATATGATCACCTCCCCATGAAAGAAAGAAACGTACATATCATGATTTTTACACTGAGGGTTTAGGGAATGAATGTGTTTTGTTCTAATAGCAAAATAATTGGAGATACTGTTGTAGTGGTCAGGTGACCCAGCCAGAAAACTTGTGATTTACTAAAGGTGTCTTCCTAAGAAAAATAAAGATAATTGAGGCCAATAGAAATAACGTGCTGGCCAAGACTCTCTCCCAAGATCTTCAGAACAAATAAGACAATAATAAATAGAATTGCCCTTGGGGGACCAGTGTGGCTCTGATCTGCTATGAAAGATGAGAGTCAAGGGGCAGGGACAAGAGTGGAGGAGAGGTGAAAAGCACCCCTTGTTCACAGACTACAGCATCTGGGTTTGCATTGTAATGTTTATTGCTTTTTGGGGGTTTTTTAATATTTTTAATTGATTTTAGAGAGAGGAAGGGAGAGGGAGAGAGAAACATTAATTGGCTGCCTCCTACATGCTCCCTACTGGGAATCAAGATGGCAAACCAGGCATGTACCTTGATCTGGAATGGAACAGGCGACCTCTCAGTTGGTTGAGTGTCCTCTGGGATGAAGGATAGTCAACCAACTGAGCCACACTGGCCAGGGCTGCACTGTAATGTTTTAATGTCACTACTAGTGCCTAGTACTACCACCCCTGATCTCCCCAGAGCAGAAAAAAATAGGTACTTACAGAGGAAAGCCCTGCTCTGTGAGATTCCCTCACACTACATCTGCTGTCGGAGTCACTCATTCTGAGACGCAGAATGCCTGGGCCCCATGAACATATCTAACACTGGGATGATAGGGAAAGAGTAATCCCCAGATAATTCTGTACATTCAATGGGTAACAGTAATCTGCCAGAATAAGAACTCCAGAAACTAAGGTTATCTACCACCTCTTAAATCTACCCTCCTCGGGGAAAAATACAGCAATATCAGGAGCATTACATGGACCTTGCTATTTCACTTTTGTATTTCAATAAAATCATCTTCTCCTGTTGTTCCCCAAAATGAATGGGTGCCTAAAAATGCCTGAAAGCATCTTAAATTTTTCAGTCAACTAAAACAGAAAGAAGCCTTCATGTTTATAGACTTACAATATTTCATAAGTATATTACTTTAATAAATAGGTCTGAAATTCATATATAGTCCTAATAAGCTCTGAAATAGTCATCTCTTCAAAGTGAGCCGTACTATTAACATACAACTGGTTAAGTTTAACCTAATAAATCATAATCAAGCAAATGTAGGTCTTTAGGAAACTGCCTTAAGCTTCCATGACTTTACAATTCCATATTCAGCACTCATAATAAATCCCAATTCATGTGTGTGAATATATAAATATTCATGCATAGTTAAATGTGTGCCTATAAATGCACAGGGTACATATGCAGATGTAAATGTGTTTTACAGCTTTAGTTTATAAAAAGGTCTTATGGACATATATTGATCTTGGAGAAACTTCCACTTTTGATGTTTACCATTGTGTTATCACCATGGTATAATGCCACCGTATAAGATTTACCTATTAGACAACTCAGAAGTATGCAAATGCTCTAGAAATGGGGGAGGGGGGAGGTAAAGCCATTAAATTATAGTCAAAGCATTTGTGTCAGTCATAATCTATTCCTCCAACTCTTTCAAGTTTAGTTGCAATGACTTCCAAACCCATTTACCATGCTGCATCCTCATTATAAGAATGACAAATTGCTTAGACTGGCTGGCTGCTATTGCAAGGCTATTCAAAAGCCAAGCTTTGAAACTCAAACCGATGATTATGTCTATAGAGATGCCCAACATAACAAGCAGGCAGGTCAACTTAACCAGTTCCCCTTTCCCCATAAGTCTGTGAAGAAGGCTAATTTCCAAGAGGTGTCCAAACAGTAATGTTGTAGGCAAGGTTCAAGGCTGGAAAAGTGGTCTGGGCTCCCGATGCTGAAGTCCAGGCTGGGCAGGAGCACAAGGAGTACAGGACAAAAGTCCAGAGATTTCATTTAAGGCAGAAAGACCCAGAAGGAAAGAGCTCTTGGATATAAATCAGGGTCCATTTTGAGATTCAAGTCACAAGTTAGAGAAAAGTTAGACACATATCAAAAAGAGATTTGAAACAAGGCCCTACACCCTTTGCCCTATTTATAAGGTACCAATCTGTGCTAATAAGTGTGTACAAGCCCACAGAGGTGGAGACAAGGCCTTCAGGTCACTGCAGCCAAATACCAGGTCTTCTAGGCTGAGGCCCACTCAGGCTTCTAAAATCTCCAAGCCCATGTTCCGAATGTTATGCTTTCCTGTTTTCCAATTATGCTTTCCTCTTCATCCCCATACATGTCTATTAAAAAACAACAATAAGACATCTACTTAGTTCAGTCATCTGGGAAATGCCATGGATAATACAGTACTGTGGATCAAATAATGCATTCAAGAACCAGTCAATTTAGTGGTGAAAGAAAATCAAAATTGCTTATTTTGCATCATGCAGAGCAAAACAATTATTTGAATATCATGCTTTTCAAGTAGGTGTACTGATGTTGGGTAGACATAGTCGTATTCACCAGGTATCTCTGTACTTTGTCGTTTTGGTATATTGTTTTTTAAACTGCCTTTCCTTCTGGGAATCAAATTTATTTATCCTTTTGGGATAATTCCTTAATGTCAATCAATTTTTTCCCCCCACTAAGCAAGCAAATTCTTTGTTTCTTTTTCAGCTAACTTCTTTAATCAGCTTTTTCAGAAACTGTTTATTTCTATCTGCATTACAAATTGTACATTTAACCAACTTATCAGCCCAAAACAATACAAGAAGGGATCTTGTCAGTTCATCCTTTTCTCTCAGGGACAGAGATACTGTATTCTGGGTTTTTGAAGAAAGGAAATAATAGGATTAGATTATGATTGAGGACAAGAGGATGTCAGACCAAAGAAAGGCTTCTTCTAGGGCTTTACCATTTTATATGGGGAATTGTAATCCATTTGTATTAAAAGCTTTGACTATGCTCATTATGCAAAAAACATTAAAGCCTAGTATACTTTGTTACCACAGTTCTGCCTACTGGGAACTATAATTAAAGCACATTTGAGCAAATGCAATTTTATTTTTTATTAAGCAACTAAAAGCTTAGTCAACCTTGCAAATATGGCATTATTTTAGGATTACAATATGAGCCAGCCAGCTATCCAATAAACTTCATTAGGCCCTATCTTTATTAGTAATGCCTCCAATTCCTAATGTAGAGACTACTATGCTATTTAACAGTGGTTCTCAAACTTAAAATACATCAGAATAACCGAGAGTGCTTGTTAAAACACACTACTGAGCCTTGCTCTCAGTTTTCATTCCTTAGCTCTGGGGTGGGTCCTAAAACTTGCATTTCGAATATGTCCCGAGGGGGTGCTGATACTGCTGGTCTGCAGACCACACTTGAAGCCCCACTGCTATATAGTGTAGTGGTTAGAGCTTTGCAGTCAAACCCACTGGCTTCATATCCTGCTCTTCCTCTAGCATCAATGTGTCCTTGAGCAGGTTACTTCATCTCTCTAAGCCTCGATTTATTAATCCACACAGTGGGGATAATAATACTTATCCAATAAGTATGAAATGAGATAAAAATATGGAAAGTTGCTTAGCCCAGCTCCTGATAGGAAAAGTCAATTCATGGCAGTGATCAGTTTATTATTGTTGTTAATTAGAGAAATATGCCAACAGCTAGTTCATAGTATTTATAACCAGCAGTGTGCATCCGACTCACCTGGAGAGCTTTTACAAAATTCATACAAACAGCCACCCTCCCCCTCAGACATTCTGATATACTCCATAATTCATTGACTCTAAAATATCATTGATTATAAGATGCACCATTATTTTATCTAGCAGTAAGAAAGAAAATTCTGCAATTATATCATGATTAAGCTAATGGAAAGTAATTCAGATTTTAGAAATGAAAAATTGTGAAACAATGTGCATTCTGGAACTGGTAACATACAGTAGGTACAGATGTGAATTTGGGCTTGCTTCCCAGATTATTGCGAAGTGCAATTCTGTTTGAAAAACGCTAACCTAGTCAATGTGATAGCTGCAAGGGGGACTCAGAGTACAGATGCCTCAAGGTTGGGAGGACCCTCAGGTTGGAAGCCCCATCCTTAGAACTATAAATAGCTCAATATCATAACTGCCATAAAATTCCATAGGCTGTTAATGAAACAAAAATATTTCCACTTGGTTTGATCTCCTTCCCCATCTAAGCTTGGAAGAAACCTTTCCTACTGAATGCAGATTCCCACACGATGAGAACAAATCAGTCTGCTGATAGAGCCATCAGATCACAGGAGAGGGCAGTACAGTCAGCAGGAAGGTGTCAGACCAAAATAGGTTTTTTTCTATTTGATATTAATTCCAATTCTAAGATCTGAGCAGTACTGGGGGACACCTTTAAGGGAAGCAAAACAAGATTTACTTTTAGGGCAGGAGAGAGAATGGTAGAAGTCACACTCATTACCAGGACTTGGCTGTGGTAGGTTTTTATTTTCCATTTTGATAATTAAATTGTAGTTTGTAAAGTGTTGCATAACATAAAAAGCTGATTTTGTATAATCTGGTTGTTCTCTAAAGTTTACAGCAATTGCAATTTCCCTCACTCTGGTAATCATGGATGAAGGCAGACGTAAGCTATGACCTCCCTCAACCTTATACTAATGTTCACACCCATGGCAAATGCGTGTTCTCTAACACAACATAAAACATGGCAATATTTTCGGACATTTTTATTTGGACATTCAGAATTTTTAATAACTTCAATAAATGACCTCTGGGAGTCACCATGCACATGAATTGATTATAACAAAAAAATAAAGTAATATTCATTTTAACATCTGAAAATTCTAAGAATGTAAATATCTAATGAAGTGTTGAAGTAAAATTATTGCTGTATTTGCAAATTTTCAACTATGAAAATTTCACTTTAACTCATTTCTATCTTGAGACTTCCCAGTCCCTCCTTTAATGAATGGGGTCACTAATAGCTATTAGTTTCCTAGTTAGGACTGAATCCAAATGGACAAAGATAAGATGTATAAGTCAGTGATTATAAGGGTATTCCATAAGGTCCAAATAGTGATGAATCATTGTAACCATAATTAAAATTAAAAAGTTTTACATGAATATGAATAATTTCCTCATTTTCTTACTGTATTAGAACCACATACATACATACATACACACACAATCAATGAAACCTATATTTCCAAAAATATTTTTTGTACCTTGGAAATCTCTTTTGATCCTGGGTCATATTAAATTCCCTTCTATAGTTAAATATTCAATATTTACCAGAATAATTTTTTAAAACTGTGATGTTCTTAAATTTTCATGCTTCTAAATACAGAATTGGAAATACAATATATCATGAAACTCAACCAAAATGTCTACATGATTTAAATGCTTGCACATGTAGAATATAATTTAATATAAAACTTAGCCACTTGAATATGGGCTTCTTAGACACAGTCACACTGGTCATGGAGAATATCTGTCAACTTAAGTGAGGAGGAAACAACAATGTCTTTTAAGAAAACTAGTTCCTTTTTTACTATAAATACAGAGAACAGTACTTTTTTAATTGATCTGTCTTAAAAGGTTTAGTTGCACCATGAATGCAATCCCGATTTTCCACGTAAAAAGACAAAGACTGATCTCGTAATTCTTCAGTTTCATCCACCACTGTAATATCCAACTGACTCATTTGCATATACTTTCCACAAGGGTTTATCTTTATTGAGAGATTCTTTTTTTTAATCTTTATCCGAGGATATGTTTTTCTTGATTTGAGAGAGGAAAGGAAAGGAGAGGGAGAGGGAGAGGGAGAGAGGAACACTGATGTGAGAGAAAACATCAATCAGTTGCCTCTCGAACATGCCCTGACTGGGGCTCGAACCCGAGATCCTTCAGTGTACAGGACAACACTCCAATTAACTGAGCCATACCAACTAGGGCTGAGAGATTCTTTATGCATCTTATCTATTTTGACCAAGACGTATAAACTTCCTAAAGTTTCATGACATCGGTATACCAGATGGCTCCAAATATTTTCAGTCTTTGGAAGACAAAAGAAAAATTTTAAGAGATAAACATTAGCAGTGGTTTGGAGATTCTGATTTGTTTTAACAAAAACATCAATTATTTCAAGTTCTCTGCTAATTAGAAAGTAGTGGATTTCATTTGAAATGTCAAAGCACTTTGATATTATATTTTGCACTCCCGTAAAATGTCATTACTATTTCTAATGATTCTCTGAATGTTCAGCTTTCCCAATATTCTTCTCTCATTCTTATGTGTCTGTTAGGGAATCAAAAGGTGTTGCTTGCTCTAGAAGAAACATACTAAAGAGAGGATGACACAACAATTTCAAGAGGAAAGTATAACAGTCGAATTGCCTTTCCTTCTTTGGTAGAATTCCTAGGATTATAGAAAATGTAGACGCCTAGCACACACCATCTTCAGATAGACCTTTAGAAGATCTTTCAACTTATCTCTGTGGACAACATGGAGCCAGCAGAGTTGAGTGCAGGAGGAACAGTAAGGAAAATTAGCAACAACCAGTTTCAGCAGCTAGTACCCAGAAGGTGCTAATTAATGGAGTAAATCAACATGGTTTTAGATTTAAAGCATCATAGAAGGATTCCTTCCTGGGTTCCATTTGCTTCAACATTTTAGTCAATGTCCTGAAGGAAAATATACAGAGGACATCATAAAATTTGTAGGAGGGAGAGTGATCACATTGGATGACCAAGTCAGTACTGAAAAAGAAGCTGATACATTAGAAACAGGGACTATATCTACTAAGATGAAAGGTAATAGAAATAAATTTAAAATGAGGTAATTAAATCCAAAGGAACAGTTGTGTTGTACAGAATGAACAGCATCAGTGGCTTAGTAGCCATCGATGCTTAGAGATTTTCCTCTATAGGAAGGTTAATATGAACCAACAGCTAATGGAGTGTTTATTGAATGGATGAAGGAATGAAGGAATGACTAATGGTATTGTAGAATCAGTGGGAAAGGAGGCAAAGAGAGGGAAGAGGAGGGAAGAAGAAAGAAGGAGAGAAGGGAGAAGAGAGGAAAAGAAAGGAGAGGAGGAGACGAGAGGAAGGAGAGAGTCAATATGAAAGGAAGCAGAAGTGCCGCTTGTCCCTGCAGCCCAGGCCACCCTTGGCTCACTACTGCAGGACAAGAAAGGACAAGCTAGGTACATTCGGGAGCAACCTGAGATGCGCAAACACCCACATAACTGACATCCAAGACATTTTTGAAGGAATCAGGAAACCTGATAATCATGTTCAAATATCCTAAGAACTTTAAAGGGAAAAAGTATTGGAGGAGGTGGTGTTTGATTCCAACAGTTGTAAGAACAAATGGACAGAAGGCTCAAGGCAGCAGAAGTAGATTCCGGAAGAGTATCCCAGTGTCACAGTCCTTCAAGGGTGGAAGGGCCCAGCCTGGAAGCTACTGACCCCAGTCTGCAGATGTCGGAGCCCAGGCTAGGAGACCCTTGGCTAGGCTTTTGCAAAACTAACTCAAGCATAAGATAGGCGGTAGGACTAGACAATCTTTAAAAGTCCCTCCCAGCCTCAAGATCCCAATATTCAACATTTTCCTGTGGCAAAAATCAGGTTTTTGCAAAAGATTTCTCTTATAAAAAAACAACGAAAACAAATGTTTAGCCTCAGGGAAGTGAGCCAAGTCTTCAGGAAACCCTAAGGTGCCGTGGGATTGAAATGATGGACCAGAGGCACTGACAGATGAGCACTTCCACAGCTTGGCAGCCCCATGCCCCTTGACTTCACTTACCCTAGTAGCAGCTTCCAAACGAGTGCCATTTCAAGGGACATTGAGAAGCAACCAAGTTCATTGGGACTGGGGCTGCCATAGTCTAGGTGGCTGGCTCTGGGGCTGGGTTTGGGACTGTGTTTAGGAGCCTCCTCATTGGTTATGCCAGGCACCCTTCTCTGAAGGAACAGCTCTTTTCCTACGCAACTCTGGGCTTTGCCCTCTGGACATCAGGGGGTCTTTTGCCTGATGGTGACTTTTCTCATCCTCTGTGCCATATGAAGGAGCCATCTCCACCTCTCACTTTTCTTCCATGTCTTGTCTGCCCTGTATGTTCCTTTTTCTTGACCTCCCCAAGTAGCCTGGGAAAAGTGATTGGCTCATGGTTCACAGAGGAAGGACAAATAAGAAAAAGAAAGTGGCCTGCCATCACCCTCCCCAAGAATCCACCATGGCTCCCTATTGGCTATAAAATCAAGTTTCATTCAAGTTTCATTTTCATAACTTATTGCTTTGGAAAGATAAGCCTGGCACTGAATAAATCTGTTATTAAAGTGACTGTTTCATTTAGAAGTAAAAATTATAGCTTGTTTGGCCAATGAAAATGATTTTAGACATTTCGAGCTCATGTACCTCTTGGCTTCCGTGACATAGTTTGTACTACATATGTCTCCTCATTTTAGCTATACAAAACTTTTATAATTATCTTCCTCCCTCAGTTTCCACCAAACTCTCTTTCCACAATACACACACACAAACACAAACACACACAGAATGGGGGGAAAAAGCTTTTAGAGACAATTTACTAAGTTCACTGACACAAATTGGAGTTTTAAGAAGTACAAAAACTATTTCAGCATGTTTGGGCCAATTTGATATACCTTTCCCATTTTCTTGCCACCCACAAGCAGCCTACGCTATGTCTCTTTCCACCGAGGCCTAAGCTCAGCAGCTTGAGTTAGAATGACTTTTTACAGGCAACTTTTAGATCAACATCCACAAACTAAAATCAGCTCAGCCTTTGACCAGAGGACCTAGTAGCGATTAGCAATCTCACCACTGGCCAGGATGATAAAAATTAAAATATCAAACTCATATTTGCCCTGCCCGGTTTGGCTCAGTGGTCAGAGTGTCGGCCCGCAGACTGAAGGGTCGCAGGTTCGATTCCGGCCAAGGGCACATACCTCCGTTGCAGGCTTGATCCCCGGACCCCATCAGGGCACATGTGGGAGGCAACCCATCGATGGGTCTCTGTCACATCAACTCCTTTCTCTCTCTTTTCTACTCTCTCAGAAAAGCAATGGAAAAAACATCCTCAGGTGAAGATAAAAAGCAAACAAACAAACTCACACTTGATTGTGATCTCAGACTAAATACTTACCTTCTTTGTATTTTAAATGTCCAGTGAGAAAAATTGTAATTTGAGTTTATTAGTAATTAAAGCAGAACTAATGAAATAATCCTTATTAGAATGTTTTAGTTACCTTTTCAAAAATACCTATTTCCTTTTCCATGAGGACTAAAAAAATTTAAAAAAAAATTCAAGTCTCATTTATTATCATAACCTGTCCTCGCAATCAAATGAAAATATTTTCTTATCTTTCTGTCATATTTTATTGAAGTTGAATTAATTCTTGTAGTTACAATATGTCCTTAGCACAATTATACAAGTTAACTGATGCTTAAAGTTACTAAAGCCCAAATTTTGTATTTTTCATAATAATTACTATTTCTATTACCATAAATGTAATAGACTCTGAAAAGCTATGTAGACTTTTACTCAGATCCCCTGAAGTATGTTCACAATTATTAATATACAAACGTGTAAACAAACATAATATAATATACATTAATATACATAGACAATTTCCCAAGATAAGACTAGATCCTAACCAATCGATGTTCAACCCATTTCTCAATACCATTTTACAGAAGCTTCAGGTCATTAGAATTATCTTCATTGACTTAGAAAATCACAGAAGACATACCTTATATCACAGGTCACTGGCAAGTACTTAATTGTGTTTAAATGCTTCTGTCCCTGCTGGGCACTGTTCTAAGTTTTTTATAAATTAATTCACTTAATCCTCATACCAACCTTGTGAGTTAGGTAGTATCATGATCCTCATTTTACAAATGGGGAAACTATAGCATAAGAGGGATTAAGTGTCCTGCTCAAGTCCCTAGAGCTAGTAAATGGAGAATTCAGAATCTGAACCAAGAAGTCTGGCTCCAGAGTGTGAGCTCTTAAGCACTCTGCTAGGCTGCCTCTCAATATTCAAAATTATTTCTACATTTGCAATCTATTTTTAATATAAGGATGTTATCAGGTATAATATAAAAACAAACAAACAAAAGTTTCCCTTTGATATCGAAATCATTTTGTGGCTGCTCCCACACAAACACTCAACCCCCAACACAAACTGCTCCCATGCAAACGCTCAACTGACCTCCCCCGACCCCACTGGCTCAGGGGCCCTCCTGCTGTGCACCATGCAGTTATGTGCCTTATCCTATGGCAGCATCTACCAGGATTTCTGCATATTAAACCCTAAGTTCCCTAAGGTCAGGGAGTATGTCTTTTCACAGTTGCATCTCCCACACATTGTACCTGTGCAGACAGTGTCATTCTAAACCATCCGGCAGCCAAAGAGTTAAGTTGATTTCTTATCAAGTTATGCCACCTAGAAGTGTCTTCTCTTACTCACGGATACTGCAGAAAAACAAGTTGATGGATGGCCCACTCCCATCTTGGCTTTCACAATGCGGGGGGGTTTTGAACTTAAAGACACTGAAGCCCTTGTTTGAAGAAGTTGCCAGCACAGCTGCACTGAGCATTTCAAGCTAGAAGTCGAGGAATATACCCCAAGCTCCTGTAGCAACAAAACCGTGCAGCAAGCAAACAACTGCCAGCTAGCACATTGCTCTCCACGAGAAATAACGTTGTGTCATTTTGTGAAAGGGACATCAAAACAACTTGTCAGTTTAACAAAGGATTTAAATACACCATGAGAGGCCTTTCATGTACCACTTCAAGCATTTCCAGGAAAATTGCTATAGAATCTCTTAAGGCACAATAATTTGAAACGAACTAGACTTATTAATCAACATAAACTATAACTTTTCTAAAATGTCTACTTCTTTATAAGTAGAAAACAATGTTAGAAAAGTCCTACTACCTCTTGTAAAACAAAGTTCTACACCGAAATGGTGACTTATTTGCTCTCATTCAGCAATATTCATTCATCAAATTTTTAATTATGTACCTAATATGTGCTAGGTATTTTATTGGATGTACTTATATAAATTATTAATTTTCTGTCAATAAAACCAGGCTTTCTAATTGAGTTAGTAATGCTGAGATTTTTTTTTTGTTAAATTTAGCAACAAATAGGCAGTGACTTCTTTCCTTACATGATAAAGAAAAGCAGAATTTTAGTTGAACTAAATAATTCTATATTTTACCTTGAATGGCAGGAACATACATAGGTATGTGTCAGCTTATACATGTAGATTGAGTGTTCTGATTAACTTTTTCATTTTGCATTTTTGCTCTATTTGGTCAGTCAATTTACTGAAACAGTCCAATTGGCCTTGGCATTTAGACAGGGCTAGCCATAGCTCCATAAGATGAGAGAAAGTGGAATGGACATTGGAAGACCAACTCCCTCCTAGCCACAAGATCCTGAAGATGGGGACCATGACTTCTGTAGCTCCAAAACTGGGTGTATTTCCTGCACAGAATGGGCATCAATATATGATTGTTTGAATGAATGAATGACACCAGGTAACCTCCCTCGAACACATGTAACAATATCCAATTTATTAAAAAATCCCAGAAGTACCAGACATGAAGATGGCTATTTGCTCATTACACTTTTAATATGAACCCTTGCTAAATTCAGAGATCAGATTGAGGCTCTTAAGGCAAAATAATTTGAAACTAACTAGCTTATTTACACAAGACAAGCTTGAACTTGACTAGCAACTGTTAATTTCAGTGAGACTTCCTTAATTCTCTTAACTTTTCATCACTAATTGTTGTTTGCTGTTTTGTCATCTTTTAGTCTATTCTGATTATTAAGTTAGAGGTAAAAAAATTAATAAATTATAACTCTGCTTCTTGGTTATTAGCTCAAATTCTATTAACAATGCATGATTATTCAAGCTTATCTCCTTTTTATAATTTTGATGATACTATAATATGAAATTGGCACTTTCAATCATGCTGCCCTGTACACTTTCTATGCTAATACGTGTTTTCCTTGCCTCCCACCTACACTGTAAGCTAGAGCAGGGTCCAGGGTCCCTGCCTTACAGGATGCACCCTACTGAATCCATTCCAAAGGCATGTTTGAGGAAGATAATAGAGTGGGGAATAGGAGGCAGAGAAAAGCATCCTAAAGCCTCTGCTGGAAAATTTAACTAGAATGTCTAAGATAAGGGAAATATTTTTCCTTTATCTTTTATATCTCAATCACCACCTTTACAATTTATACATAATCAAATTCCGCTAGTGCTAAACTGAGAGCAGTGGCATTATGTAATATTCATTGTGAAAGACACTGTCCATTCCCTGGCCCAGCCACCTTTGTCAGTGGTTAGGAACACTGACGCTTATTTCCCTGCTTCACTTGCAGCCAGGGGTGCCCAGGTGACACAGTCTGGCTGGCAATGCCACTCCCCCCTGCTTCCAGTCTTCAATATATGGTGCCTGGACCTGCACTGTGCATCTTGTAACCATGAAGAAAAAAGCATGAAAATAAAAAGTCAACTTGTTGGGCACAGTGAAACAGGATAAAATAGCATTACTGAGCTGCTAAACCAAGGCAAGCAGTCCCTTAACTTCGATTAGCTTGATGTGAGAGGAAAAAAGACTTTTGTTTGTAGAAGCTACTGCTACAGCCAAATGCCTTTCAACTGAGACACTGGTTAAGGAGACAGTCATGGTTTAAATGCTGGTTCTGCCTTTCACTAACGGTATAACCTTGGGCAAGTTACTAAACATCTCTAAACTTCCATTTCTCATCTGTAAAAATGGGTATAAGTGCAATTACTACCATAAGATTGTTGTGAACTATTGTGAGAAATATGAGATAATACATGTAAAGTAATTGGCATTGAACTTGGCACATGAAAGGCATGCATTAATACTAAAATATAAACACCTAGGGATATATTTCTAAAGTAAAGGTTGCTTTTCCTCTTGAATAATTTCAAATGAAAATTTAAATATTTAGTGTGATAGAGAATCTAATTCTTTATAAAATAATTCTCACTCAACATATCTTTTAGATCAAGACATCTACAATTAGCATTAAAATTCACCAATATACTCATGTGTGATTAAATTGGGTGGTGCAAATATCAACTAATAATTACTATAATTTAAATTTTTATATTGTTCTAATTATTGTCACAGAAAAATATACAATTTCCTCAAGCACAAAGAGAGACTGAAATGGCTTGCAGTATCCCCACACTTTCTCTCACCACCTCACTCAGAAACCCAAGGCATTGTGAATCTTTTGTTTCATTTATTAGGTTATTTTCAGGACATTCAACAAGCTCTTTTGGATCACTGAAGAAAACAGCAGGCCTCTGGGTTTCGTTTTGTTTTATTTTAGTCATAAGCATTTCAGCTTCGCTTCAACAAGATCATCATTCCAATAGCTTCTCTTTGGAAGCTTATGTTGCAAGGCCAATAAAGGACTGTGTTCCCAAGTCTAGAGGCTTTCTTTCCATTTATAGCTTTCCATTAAGCCTCTGAAAGGTAGGTATTTATTCCAATTAAATATTTAAAAGGTAGGTCCTTTTATGAAATGGCTTTTTATTAATTCAAAGAGAGATAATTTTTTATACTTCTAAATCCTTTCTAATAGGATTTGAGTTGACCTACAACAAAAGACATAAATAGATTAAGATTGTTAAAATAAATCAAAACATACCAAAGCACTGGAAAAGAGGCTACAAATATAAAAATGATCACTGTTTTGATTGTGCACAAAATTTAGCTTTGAGCTTTCATGAAACTAAGGCAAAATGGAAATATAGTTGATTAAGCAATTCTCATTACTTTACAGAGCAGATCTATAACACTTTTATAAAGTAATTCTAAGTGTGGTCTTGGTATTAAATTCCCGTAGGAATTTGTCTTGTGAACCCTTCTCAAGGACAGTTGAGTATACAGTATTTTAATCAGTGATGTTCAATGGCTGCTTTGAGCTTCAATAAAAATCAATAGCATATTGTTATATCAGTAATTTTTAAATTATTTTTAGCCATGGAACCTGGAAAATAAAATTTTATGCAACAGCTTGATATACAGAATAGATAAAAAGAACTCGTCTAATTAAAATAGATGGAAAGGCCTAAAGCTACAATAATCACTGATTACAGAGTCTGGGTAAGGAAAAGGCCTATGTAGCCAATAAGCTAAACATATCAGTTACAAATATAAAAATGTAAATAAAATGTCCCACAGTTAATATCACACTTAATGGCGAAAGACCGAAGGCTCTCTCCATAAGACTGGGACAAGGCAAGGATGTCTACTCGCATCACTTCCTTTGAACATTGTACAAGAGGTCCCAGCTATTACAATAAAGCAATGGGATGGGGGGAAGGAAACAGAAGACATATAGAGAGACAAGGGAGAAGAAAACTGTATTTCTTCACCGAAAACTTGACTGAGTATATAGAAAATCGTAAGGATTTATTTTTGAAAAGCCACTACAACTAATAAGCTAACTGAGCAAGGTTACAGGATGCAAGATCAATAGGCAAAAATAATTTGTATTTTTATCTACAATTGAAAATTAAACAAAAAATACATTTACAATAGCATCAAAAAACATAAACTACTAAGAAATAAATGTAACAAATTATGTGCACAGGTAATACATTTAGAACAAAATACTACTGAAAAATTAGATTTAGATAAGAGAATTGCTGTGTATTGAATTATATCTCACTAAAAACTATATATTGAAGCAATATCTCCCAAGGTGATGGTATTTGGCGATGAGCCTTTTGGGGGAGTAATAAGGTTTAGGTGAGATCATGAGGGTGAGGCCCTAATGATGAGATTAGTGTCCTTCAAAGAAGAGATACAGAGAGCTTACATTTTTCTCTCTTTCAGAAACAACCCAAGGGTCCATCAAGAGAAGAATGCATAAACAAAATGTGGCTTATGCATACCATGGAATATTATTGAGCCATAAAAAAATGAATCGTGAAAAAAGTATGGTAAGTGAAATAAGCCAGGCACAAAAGTATAAACATTGTATCATTTCACTTATATGAAATTCATAGAGACAAAAATATTAGAGATTACCAGGGGCGAGGGAGTACTGAATGTTACCGCTTAATGGGTACAGCGTGTGTTTGGGTGATGAAAATTTTGGGAATAGCGGTGATGGTTGCACAATATTGGGAATATAATTAATGCCACTGAGTTGTATGCTTAAAAATTGTTAAAAGACAAACTTTATGCTATATATATTTTACCACAATGAAAAAAAAACTTTAGTTACAAAAAAATCTTTTTATTTTTCAAAAAAGCTTTTCCATAGAAATAGAGATGTTGATTATAAAATGACATGAAAATGTAAAGGACCTAGAATAGCCAAAATTATTTTGAAAAGAACTAAGTTAGAAGTCTTATATACCTGTCCTGAAGACTCACTATAATGCTACAATAATCAAGACACTTTAATGTTGGCATAAGTGTAGATATATAGATCAATGGGAAAGAGTAGTGTCCAGAATTAGGTTCAATTAATTTTTGACAAAGTGCCAAGGTCATTCAGTAGGGAGAGGAGTCTTTTCAATGAATGCTGTAGAACATCTGTATATGCACATGAGTAAAAATATGAACTTTCTTCACATCGTACATAAAATTAACTCAAAATGAATCATAGACTTAAATGTAAAAACTAAATCAATAAGTCTTCTAAAAGGAGAACACTTTGCACAGGCCCAAAATTGGTAAATTAAACTTCACCAAAATTAAAATGTGATCTATGCAAGTTCCATTAAGAAAATGAAAAGATAAGCCACAAACTGGGAGAAACTGGAATGAAAAGATTTACCTATATGCATATATTACATATCCATGTATATATGCACACATGTATGCATATATGTGTATATATGTAAATGTATGTGTATTTATATATTAATTCATATGAATTGGTATGTGTGTCAATGACTTGCATCCAAAACATAATAACCTACAACTTAATAACAAGACAAAAACCCATTTAAAAAATTGTCTAAAGAATTAAACATGCTTTATAAAAAAAATATAATGGAAAAATGGCCACTAAGTACATAAAAAAATTCACAACTGTATTAGTCAAGAGGAAAATGCAAATTTAAACCACATTAAGATACCATTACAAATCCATCAGTATGGCTAAAAATGCAAGTCAAGAACCAGAGCAAATGGAAACCTCATACAATGCTGGTGGAAAGTAAAATAAATGGTGCCACTAGTTTGTAAAGCAGTTTGGCAGATTCTTACACTGTTAAACACATATCTGTCATAAGCCAACAATCCCAAGAGTAATTCAATCATAGCCCTACCCTTACAAGAATACCCATAGTGGATTTACTCAGCCAAAAAAATAGTTTGAGGATAAACAGAAGTGGGAGCCACTGGCAGCCCAGGGGCAATCTGTCCCTCCTGTCCTCCTGGGACAAGCTCACATTCTTCCCCACATAGCTCCAAGGTGACAGCTCGAGGGCCAAAAGAAAGACCATGCAGCACCTTCCTCCTGGAGGAAGACAGCTGACCTTGGCAGTGAGTACTTGAGACAGGACTCGGGAAGCCTTTGCCGTGGCCAGCTCTCCAGAAGTTACCGCTTTTAGTCAACTGTTTTATCTGTGAGTGATAATGATATTTGTGCATTTTTGTCACTTCCATTGCCTTTCTAACCAGGATAGCCCTCTAGTTCTCAATCTCCCACCTCCAAGATAGTCTCTTAGAAATGTTTTCAAAAACCCTAGTTTTCAACCAGAAATAATTTTAAAACATTGAAAGCATAACTAAGGTAGTGGGTTATGTATTCTTCTTTGAGCAAATCAGAGTTCATTCCGCAGCTTCTCTAAATTTCTGAATAAAGTTAAGGCAACATTTAATACTCATATCAATGCTAATATCATAGTTCTCAAACACTTCATGCTCTTCATCCAAATCCTCAGAGGTCTATAATGGGCCTGGAATTAGGATCCAAGGATCTGCATTTAATACCTCCCTGGTGATTCCACTGCAGCGAGACTTCAAACATAATTTGAGAGACGATGCTCTGATGGGCTCACTGTTTCATTGCTCTGCCAGAGAGACTTACAGAGACATTTACTTTTTAGTCTTCCAATGAGGTTGGAGTGAGCTGACGGACAGTCTAGATAAAAATCAAATATATAATCAAAATCAATTTTGTCACTATATATTTCCTTCAAACTGTCCCTCAAGTTAATATAGCATGGTTATTTCTGAATAGGGTAATATATAGCTCATTGCTGACCTTGCTTCTTCTGTTAAACAATTTAGATACCAAGTGGCACTGATTCTATAAACAGCAACCTCCTAGAAAAACAACCCATAAAAAAATCTTTACATTCAACTCCTAGAGAACGGTGGCACAGATTGCTTAAAACACACACACACACACACACACACACAATAGCTTGCTGTCATAGATTACATTTCTTCTGAGAAAAGATGTGAACTCCTTCAGGTGGCATCCAGATGGGAAATTAGTCCCTTCTCACCCACATGAGAAAATCTATCAAACCCCTTCCATAACAGTGGAAGAAAGGGAAGACAATTTGTGCCAAGAAATCTTGCAACACGTGCATTAAAAGAGCACTGCATCTAACAGGAGCGATCCATGTCATGTGTACCCATGCAGTGTCAGATAGAACAGGTGACTAAACTACAGAAACTGAGTTGGTGGAAAATACGACAAAGTCTAAACTTTGAACAATAGGAGACAGACTGACAACTTTCGACCACAGTTATATCTGTTTCTGGTGTTGAAAAGGACCCATTCAACATAAGCCCATATGGGCCAGCATGAGATGCCAAAGATCAGTAAACAGAAGGAAGCTGGGCCGATAACAGAGAAAGGATCACCTTTTCAGAAATGCAGAAATTAAGACAACCATAAGAAGAGTAACATAGATAGAAGGCAAAAAGGGCAGAGAACACAGTAAATGCAACAGGAAAAATATTCAAAGAAATAGCGCAACCAAGCTTCTCTAATATTAAGGGGGAAAATAAATCTGTAGATCGAGAGGGCATGTGCGATTGCAAGGAAAACTGATACGCAATGAACATCTGCAAAAGCTTTTTTTCCCCAACTTCAAAGATGAAGAAAAACAACTTAGTTTTCAATTATCGCTGTCTATATGAGCATAGAGAGATTCTAGAATGATAATCACCAAAATTATAATTATTCCTAGAACATGGGATTTGATATGTATTTTGTATATTTATAATGAATATGTGCGATTATTAATATAAAAAAGGAAAGTAGGGGGGGAAAAGGAAAGGAGACTACTGATTTGCCAAGATACTATTTTATCATTTTCCTCATTACCTATTTATTACAAAAGGAGAAGGAAACGGAGGGAGAACAGGAGAAAAAAAAGAAATAATTCATTTTGCGTTGACCACAAATTGCACATGTGAGCTCTTGGGAATAGCTTCCTGTACCTGATATATTAGATTTTTACTGTCAGTGATTTTGCCTGATATTTGTCTTTAACTTGAAATATCTGAAAGAGAACTCCATGTTTGTAGAGCCCCAACTGTGGCCCGGATGAAAGAGGTGTGCAGTCACAAATATTTACTTTCTGCTCTAGGAGAGCTGAGAAACTAGGGCCTGTGAGCTGCTGTCCCACTTAAAGAGACTCAACAAAACAATTGTGGGTCGTTGTCGGCACCTAATTATCTTTTCTACCAGATCTCTAGTAGAATGTCAATTCCCTGAAGACATGGGCTATGCTTTCTCTTTGTTGCAATGTGTGGCCCTGCATGGTGGAAGTACTAAAAATAAAGAATAAAACTGTAAGCTAATTGATGGTTCTGATGATGACACTGTTTCAAACCGCCTGAGGCTGTCTGTGAACTGTCTTGACCAGATGTAGCCCCCACTATGTTGCAGATCTCAGTGGCTTTGCCAGAACAATTCTATTTGCAATGAATCTTTACAATTATCTGCTATCTTCCTAATCACTCACTTGCATTTCATTTAGGATTTTAGCAACCAGCTCACTGTAAACCGCTCCACCACTGTGCCAGGCACTATTTTTAGTAGCTCAGATAGTCCTTCTTCCCTTTTTCTCCACTGCGCTCACCTCCAAAACCCAAACTCTGTTAAAATCCAGCTTCATATTTCCTCTCCACTTGCACCACAGCAGCTGAAAGTGGCTGGAGAAAAACATTCGCTTGAGTTACTTAATCTTATTACCTAAACTTTTAAGAAAGAAGTTTAAGAAAGTTCTTTATTTTCTTAAAATAAATTTATGACCACCACCCTCAAGAAAGACATCGCCACCCAGCATCCTTCTATGCTCCCATAGTAAGTGCATTTTCACACTCTTCCAAAACTTGATTGTACATATTTTCCTCTCACCTCAAACCCTTAGTACTCCCTCTTCCCTCTACCTCTCACTTTGGGATGACTGCTTTTTCATTGAAAAACTAAAAGCAATCAGAAAAAAAGTCCTCATGCCCCATCACCAAATCTTCTAACCTAGCTGTATCTGACCCATCGACTCTGCCTTTCCTCCTGATGCAATGGGTGACCTCTCCTTGGTCCATGTAAATCAACCCACCACAGTGCACTGGATTCCCTCTCTTCCCACCTATTCAGAACTTTGCTACTGAAATTCTTTCCCTCTTTTTCTGCTCCCTCCTCAGTTTTTCTCTCTCAACTGGATCATTTCCATTAGCATGTAAACATGCTATAAAAAGTCGCTCACCTTGAAAAGCAAACGAGCAAAGCAAACGTCCTTGATTCTATTTCCCCTTCGCTTCTGCCCATTTCTCTGCTGCTCCTTTGGGAAAGAATGTTCCTATTTGCTCACCTTAATTGACTCCAATCAGGCTCTGTTTCCACCACTCCCATGGAGCTGCTCAAATCACGGTCATTAACAACCTCCATCTTGCCACATCTGTCTCCAAATTACTCAGCCTCTGAAAAGTGTTAACTTAATGGATAATAGCTTTGCTCTTCAATACGTACTTCCCTTGGCTTCCAGTGAGGAATGCTTTACTGGTTTTCTCTTAATTCTCTGGCATGTTTTCCTCAGTTTCCATTGCTGGCTCTTCCTCTCAATGTTAGCATTCTCCAGAGGTCATTCCTTGGCTGTCTTCTCTTCTTTATGTTTATTTCTTTCTAATCTCATCTAGTTTTATGGTATTATTTAATTAGTAATACACTAATAATTTCCAAGCCACCTAGAGATTATATAGTCTCTGTGTTCCACATTCTAATCTTTGTATTCTATTTCCAAGCTCCCACCTGTGCCCTAAACTCCCTACTCTGTCCTACTGCTGTCTTTTTGACATCTTCCCTAGGACGTCTAATAGACTTCTTAAACTAATGGACCAAAAAAAATCTCTTCATTTAAATCTTCAACAAACTTGAACCTCCCCCAATCTCCTTATTTCAGTTACTGGCAACACTGTTTACAGAACTTCATACCAAAAATCTGCTACTTTTGATTATTTAGAATTTTGATAATCAAATAATTTTAATATCCCTTTGTCTCAACCCTGATTCAAACTGTTAGCAAATTCTGTGGGCTTTACCTTCAAAACATCGCAAATCCAACATTTATCATCACTTCCAAAGCTATCACCTTAGTCCAAACTACATCATCTCTCATCCAGACAGCTGCACTAGCCTAGTAAGTAGTCTCCCTGCTTCCATTCTTGCCGCCCTATAATCTCTTCTCCATCAAATAATCAAATTGATCTTTTTTAAAAGAGATTTTTTTTATTGATTTTTAAAGGGGGAGGAAGAGAGAGAAACATGTGAGAGCAAAACATCGATCAGCAGGCTCCTGCACACCCCTTACTGGGGATCAAAGCCAAAACCCTGCCCAGGAATTGAACCAGCAACCCTTCAATACATGGGATGATGCTCAACCACCTGAGCCACACTGGCCAGGGCTCAAATTGAACTTTTAAAAACATGGATTATGGTACTTGTCTTTCTCTTCTTTCACTTAGCATAATACTCTGCAGGCCCATCCATGATGTTGCAAAAGGTAAGAGATCCTTCTTTTTTATAGCTGCATGGTGTTCCATTGTGTAAATGAACCACAGCTTTTTTATCCACTCATCTACCGATGGGCACTTGGCTGCTTCCAAATCTTGCCTATTGTAAATAATGCTGCTATGGACATAGGGGTGCATATATTCTTTCTGATTGGTGTTTCAGGATTCTTAGGATATATTCTCAGAAGTGGGATTGCTGGGTCAAAAGGCAGTTCCATTTTAAATTTTTTTTTAAATATATCTTTATTGATTTCAGAGAGAGGAAGGGAGAGGGAAAGAGAGAGAGAGAAACATCAATGATGAGAGAGTCATTGATCGGCTGCCTCCTGCACGCCCCCGACAGGGGATCGAGCCCGCAACCCGGGCATGTGCCCTGACCAGGAATAGAACCCCCATCGCCTGGATCCTAGGTCAACACTCAACCGCTGAGCCACGCCTGGCTGGGCGTCCATTTTTAATTTTTGAGAAAACTCCATACTGTTTTCCACAGTGGCTGCACCAGTCTGCATTCCCACCAACAGTGCACGGGGGTTCCCTTTTCTCCACACCCTCGCCAACACTTGTTGGTTGGTTTATTGATGGTAGACATTCTGACAGTGTGAGGTTCACTTACATGTGGAATCTAAGGAAAAAACTAAACTAAAAAACAAAATAGAAAGAGACTCATAAATACAGAGAACAGACTAACAGCTGTCAGAGAAGTGGGGGGTTGTGAGGCTAGGTGAAAAAGGTGAAGGAATTAAGAAAAAAGCACTCCTAGACACAAACAACAGTGTGGTAATTACCAGAGGGAAAGGAGGGTGGGAAGAAGTAGAATAGGGTAAAGGGAGATAAATGGTGATGGAAGGGGTAGTCAACACACAATACAATATGCAGATGATATATTATAGAATTGTACACCTGAAACCTATATAATTTTATTAATCAATGTCACCACAATAAATTCAGTAAGAAAAATAAAAATAAGAAATAAAAAATGCTAAAATTACAAGCTCACTAAGATCAGGGCAATGTCTTACACTAAATCTGTATGCCCCATACTGCAGTGTGTGTAAAACGTGTTCAATAAATACATACGGGGTGATGAAAAAAAATGGATTAGATTGTATCATTCCCCTGATGAAAACTATGATATGCATCCATTTATTCTAAACAGAATTTAACTGCTTACATGGTCCACAGGGTTTCACATGATCTGGCTTTTACCTACCACCTGGACTTCATCTCCTGCTGAGTCCATTCCAACCACCTCTGCCTTCTTGCCTCCACAAACACACAGAATTCCATCTCTCTTAGGTCATTTACACACACAGTTTCCTGGAATTCTCTCCCCTAATACTGTCACATAAATGGGCCTCTTACATCATTTGAATATCTCCTTCAATATCATCGTTACAAAGAGGCCTTGTCTGATCAATCAATGTAAAACATTCCCCACCCCATCTTCCTGTCACCCTGGGTTTTTATTAGCTTTCTTTTCTTCATAACACTTGACAATGTCTGAAATTTATAGACTTATTTGTCTCTTTATCTGTTTACTGGCTGCCTTCTCCACTAGAATGTAACCCCTTCAGGTGGTAACTCTCCTGTATTTACTGCTGTGTACTCCTGAAACTAGTACCAGCCCCATAGAACATGTTTAAGAGTTATTTCCTGAATAAATGAATGAATGAATGATTGTCCTTTGCCTGGTGAAAAGCCTAGCTGATTCAGCTCACTGTTGGACTGGGAAGGGCAGGTTTTTGACAGTGTTAAATGACAATTACTGTGTCTTCTATGTGGGGACAACATAACCCTGGTGAAATTTCAATGCCCAACTTGGTAATTTTTAAACCACTTTCCTATTTTTCTAATGTCCCTTCTCCCTCTCCCACCATCATTCTGCATTTTCATGCTCCCTGGTAGCTGTCTTTGTGTATACAAGACCTACACCAGGGCCTCTGCTACCTCTAGTGCACCCCCTTCAGGGGAGCAAGCATATTGCTACCACATCATGGAAGATGCCACAGTGCCCAAAATGCAGCTGCATCTATGGTCTATCATTTCAGTCCCCCCAACTCCTCCCCCTTCCCTACTTTGACACAGAGTTCCAACAACCTATGGATGCTAAGAATCTTTATGACAGTTTTAAATAAATATTAAAGCATAACTGTAGTGGTTAATTTTATGTGTCAACTTGACTGGGTCGCAAGGTGCCCAAATATTTAGTTAAACAGTATTCTCGGTATGACTGTGAAGGTGTTTCTGAATTAGGTTAACATTTGAATTGATAGACTGAGTAAAGCAGATTGCCCTCCTCTTTGATGTGGGTGGGCCTCATCCAATGTCCTTGTTATAGGCAGATAGATAGACATGAGCAGAGCAGGATGATGGGCCAGGTACAGAAAGTCACCAGGGCAGAAAGCCCCAGGTGCCTAGCAAGGGGAAAAACTGGGATAATAAGCACCTCACCCCCAGGTTAACCTTTCCTCCCCTAGCATATCACTGGTCATGCAGTTTGGACCCCTGACCTTTTCCTCCCCAGGATAACATCTAGACCTCAGTTGTATCTCAGCTCCAGGCCCAGAAAAGCAGCAAAACCAGACAAGTGACTCCATGGCTGCCTCAGGACCAGCTGCAGACTAATGACTCTTTCCTTGGTGTTGACCAATCATCGAAGACCATGGCCCTAAAATAGCACACCTAGAAGGCTGATGAATTTTCCACTGAGACCCTCCCCTCAGACCTGCCCTAAGATTTCCACCTGCAAGAGAGAGATAAATACCCTCAAGGCAAATGACTCAGCTCACACTCTCCCACAGGGGAGCACACCCATGCCATTCCCTTCCTCACTTCTTCCTGCTAAGGGACCCCATGAGCATGAAACCAGGGGAGCAATGGGCAGCAGCTGCTCATCCCCGGCTAACCCCCTGAACCTGTCCCCAAGGCCCTCTTTTCTCTGACTTCCCAGTGAGCCAAAGCAGCCCAGCCCAGGCTCTCCTGTTGTTGCTTCTATGTTAAGCCCTTCTTTCTTTCACTGTCCTGAGTGTGCTTTTACAGAAGCCAATAAATTCTTGCTTGCTTTGCTGCATTTTGCCTCTTGATTGAAATCTTTCCTTTAAGGAGATAAGGACCGAGGTCTCATGGTCTTGCCAGTAACATCCTGAAGACCTGAATAGAACAAAACATTGAGCAGGGGAGAATTTGCTCTCTGTGCCTGACAATCTCTGCCTTCAGACCCAGACTGGCTCACACCATCAACTCTCATAATTCTCAGGCCTTCGAACTACAGATCTTGGGACTAGTCAGCTTCCAAAATAATTGTATGAGCCAAAATTCATAATAAAATTATTTAGATAGATGATATATAGATAGATAGATAGATAGATGATAGATGATAGATAGATGATAGATGATGATAGATGATAGATAGATAGATGATAGATGATAGATAGATAGATAGATAGATAGATAGATAGATAGATAGATAGATAGATAGACAGATAGATAGATAGATAGATAGATAGATGATAGATAGATGATAGATAGATAGATGATAGATGATAGATAGATGATAGATGATAGATAGATAGATAGATAGATAGATAGATAGATAGATAGATAGATAGGTAGATAGATAGATAGATGATAGATGATAGATAGATAGATGATAGATAGATAGATGATAGATAGATAGATAGATAGATATAGATAGATAGATAGATGATAGATAGATAGATAGATAGATGATAGATGATAGATAGATGATAGATAGATAGATAGATAGATAGATAGATAGATAGATAGATGATAGATAGATGATAGATGATATAGATAGCTGATAGATAGATAGACAGATATAGATATAGATAGATAGATAGATAGATAGATAGATAGATAGATAGATAATAGATAGATGATAGATAGATGATAGATAGATAGATAGATAGATAGATAGATGATAGATAGATAGATGATAGATAGATAGATAGATGATAGATAGATGATAGATAGATGATAGATGATTGATAGGTAGATAGATGATAGATGATAGATAGATAGATATAGATAGAGATGATACATAGATGATAGATAGGTATAGATAGGCAGATGATAGATAGATACCCTATTCTGTTTTCTCTGGAGTATCCTGACATACAGTAATCTTTGTTTTTTGTCTCCTAAGAAGCTCTGGAATCAACTTTCTCAGTCTGGAGGTGCTTCACCGGTGTCAGTTCTTTCCTTCTTTCTAAGTAACAGACCTTCATTGTATTCAGCCAGCCTGTCTGTCAACCCGAGTAAAGTAGACACTGGATCCTTGATGTAGGCAGATCCCACCCTTTCCAGCAATTCCAACTCCGCTCTCCAGCAAATGTAGCGAGCTGCCAACTTCATCCCCTTCTCTTCAGGATCATCATTTTCCAACAAATGATGTCAGAACTATTTGTATATGAAATTAATAAAAGTTGTGGGTTTGTGTGGTGGGTATAGCAATTGTTTTCATGTATGAGAATGCATTGTCATTTCTGTTTAGTTACCGCTCACATTTTTAAAAAAATAGAAAATGCATTGACCACTCATGACTGCAGGAAAGGTTTTATCTCAACACAGTGGTTACAAGGGTTTCTAGTCCCATGTTATGTGCTATTTCTTTAAAAATGTTACCCCTCCCACAGGAAAACCCTTTATCCTTCAGGAAAACATTGTTGACTCTTCCCATCACTTTGCTTTTCTTTACATTAACTTTTTCCATTAATTTTACAATGAATTTTTGGCTTCTAGCAATGGTTGGTCACTGCTGAATTCTTCCAGACAATGTAGGGTAAGGATCAGCATCTTAACAAAGAATATGTTTCTTGCATGCTTAGAAAGTTCGAGACCAAGATAATTTTCTTATGATCACAGTGAGGAAAAGCTCTTTCATGGCTTTTATGAAGACTCTAAACAAAACTCTGCCTTAAACTGTGTTATCAAGTATCTCCTTAACATAAATCCATACACACAGCTATTCCTTAAGCAACTCCAAGAAGATTACAGGACTCAGATGTCATAGATGCCTCTATATAGAATTCACTGTAATAAGCTAATGTTCAAGTGCCCAATTTCCAGTAGTTTCTGCAGATTTAACAAAATTCTGAGCATTGCCCGGCTTCTACTTCACCATAAAGCATGGATTTATATCTAAAGGAGTCACTTCACCAAATTCTTTTAAATTTAGAGCAGGCGCCTAGTGTTTGAAGATCACCCACACTGCTTGTCAGGATTGTTTCTTTGGATTTGATCTGAAAGTATAAATACAATGAAGCAAAGAAAGATAAGAAAGCAGAAAAAGTCAAGCTAAGAGGTACAGCCCCTACCAATGCTTTCCATTTTTATCTTTCAGGCAGAAGTTTCAAAGATGTATTTGATTATATAATACAAAGAATAAGTTGCTTCTTTCTGGGATTCCTCATGTAGGTTAAAATAACTAGGTAGGGTTGAATATAATCTTTTAACATTAACATGATAGTTGGAAAGAATCATAACTGTAACCCTGATCTTGGTCCAGTTTGCATCTAATTGATTCAAATAATGAGCTTCCATCTAGAAAACCTTAAAAGTATTTGGCCATAAGAACCTAAGGAAGAAGATAAAAAAGCCAAAATTTCAAATGTCTACATTTTAAAGCAAATTCAGGCTTCTAAATACAGTACTATCAAAATTCTCCCTCGTGCCTCAAGACCTGGGTACTCAGCTGTCTGCAAAGTGTTTGTAAAATATATGTGCTGTTTTCTAAATTATTTTAAACTATCTGCATTTTATGTTGAAATTTAATCTCTCAGTGTTTGTTCAGATTCACTATTAAAATAAAACCTTTATGTAAGCCTTGTTTTTGTCTTATAATAGCCTTTCTGCTTGGTTTAACTTAAACTTGTTATTTTTAAATCAATTAGTAGCATAAAAACAACATTCAAAAGTTCTAAGTTCAGTTGTTAAAAAGCATCAATCGTCAATCATGATAGTATTGTCCAGATAATTGTAGGTTGCCTTTTATGTAACATAAGTAGAGAGTATGTTCATTGCTTATCAAAAAAAAAAAAAAAAAAAAGCAGTTGAAAAGTCAACTGCTTTGACTTTTCAGTCTTTCAAAAATATTTCTGCCTACATCAGCTGGATAAATCATTAATGAAACTCTCATTAGAAAGGATTACATAACACATGTCACCACTCTATCTGAAATTTCTAAATCGTATCTCTCATTTGTCTTTTATCTCGTTTAAATTGGCCAGGCTGAGTTTGAGAGTCACAGAGCTTTGCCTGAAGTGACAGGGGAGACCAGTGATGCAGAGCTGACAAGTTTCCCATCTCTGCACAAAGTCACTTGGCTTTGATTAAAAGGACTGACTGACCACCAGGGGTTTGACTGAATTGACAGACTATTACTTTACCTGTTAAGAAATCAATTCTTTCAGTCAAGAAGGTAAATCCTATTGTGTTTCAGGTATGACATAAAATGATCTTCATCAATGTTGAGATAAGCAGTCCAAAGCAATCTCTCAAAGAATAAAGTATTTCAGAACTATCCCTAACACTTCTCTCATTCTCTGTGACTGCATTAATTTGGAATCTTAAGCATTTAGCCTTAATCTCTGTGACTTAGTTCCATAGGACCCTAAAGTGTTAATAAAATTTTACTCACACATATACCATAACTTCATGGGCAATACCTAGCATGACATTCCTTGTGAAGCATTAATAATACAGAAAGTATAAACTGACTTAGCATATAGTACTTTCACAGAAAACCTAAACATGGCTTATATAACCCATTGGGCAGGAGATAAATTCATGAAAGGAAAATGAAAGCTTCATAATTTTGTGTGTGTTAAATCAAATGGTTTCAATTAAATTAAAAATAAAGAGAATGGCCCAGCTGGTGTGGCTCAGAGGTTGAGCATCAACCCATAAATCAAGAGATCACCAGTTCGATTCCCTGCAGGGCACATGCCGGGGTTGCAGGCTCGATCCCAGGGAGGCAGCTGATCAATGTTTCTCTCTCATCATGTTCCTAACTCTCTATGCCTCTCCTTTCCTCTCTCTTTAAAATCAATAAAAACATATTTTTTAAAAAAACAAGAGCAATTTATAAAAAAAAATAAAGAGAATGTTTTTGCTTTATCACAAAAATTATAGAGCACTAAAATTTCACAAATGAAAACTCCACTAATTTGGAATTGTGAGAAATCTAGATTGTTTTTCCTTGTTGAAGTTCACATTTGACTCAGTGTAGAGAGAAGTATTCTTCATTAGATTCTTTTTCAATCTGAAAACATGGCCAAAGACAAAAGCTTAGTTCAGTGTCTGTATGTTTAACACTTCTCTAACATTTGACAAACTCTCCTTTTAAGAATATTTATCTCAGGCTCAGTCTTTCTTCAGGAAACAGAAGCTAGCCAAAATTTAATAACATCATTTTCATCACATTATATTTATTTTATACTTGCCTTCTGTTTTCAGCAGAGGATACTGGTTCTCTATTCACAGTACTAATATTAAGTTTTCTGTTTAAACAAATTTAAATTGCAAAGTGAATCAATTTAAAGAAAACATTGAGTAATAACCATACAGGTGGTAGGCAAGTATGTCTAAAAATTATGAAAGTGGTAAAAATGGCTACATGTTAGGCAGTGAATAATATATATAAAAACCACACGTTAAAAAGTTATGTATGAAACTGTAAAAGGTAGACCATCTACTTGGGGGAACAAATTACTTCCAGTCCCCTTCCCAGTATTTCCTTGCATACCACCGTGTTAATTCTAAACAACTCCTCTTCATTTGTTAAAGTGGGTCCATCAAAACTTGTACTCAACAACATTTTCATAGCTTTTTTTTCAGTACATTACAAGCTTGAAAGTTATAAAACTTAACCCCTTAGAGAAGAAAGTCTAACCCAAACACTTCATTCAACGAATGCTTATCAGTTGCTCCTATATCCTTTATGGTAAGCCAGATTCGGGGAGGGACAAAAAGACCATCTGTCCACTCATCATTCAAAAGCTATTGTTTTAGTCCATACAGTATTTAAAGCCACTTGTTATATAGGATTTCATTAGAAAATAGGAAAGGAAGGAGATGAAGGGGAGGGAAAGGAGGGGCAGGCAGGGGAAGGAAAGGAAACTAAAGAGACAGGGAGGGAAATAATCACGAAGGGCCCTGCACTCAAAGATTACCATCTAGTTCCTTATTACTTATACTGTCCTTGAGTTCTTAGTAGTGTCCTAGGTACCATTTCATTTTCTCACATATTGCTTTTTATGAAAAACGAAAGTCAACGTATTATTCAGTCAGAGGTAATATTTAAGAGGCCTTCCCTTTGAACGTCACATTCTATGAAATGCAATAACAAATTCATGGAATACAAAATAGCACAATCTTAAACCTGCAACAAGGTTTATAAAATTCTGCAGACTTGGCCTCTCACATATTTTTTGTGAAAGCAGTGATGCTGCCCCAGAAAGGAAAGGACTCAGTAAATACATTATTCATAAAGTTAAAAAAAAAAAAAGACACAGTACTAACTTAAACGTACATTTAACATGAAAACTCCTATGCAGGGCATGACTTGAGATTTAATTATTTAAATTAAAATTGCTGGAATAAAGCTGTTATCCTTTATGGCGCTTCCAATTTTTACTATATTTGTACATCTCACTCAGGGTGAATGGAGCTGTGATGCTGGAATAACATATTTATTAAACTACTTGCACTTACATATTCTCTTTTCTTCCTCTTTCACTCTGTGTCTGGAGTCTATGAGAATTTCTCTTTTAGAAAAAGACAAATCTATTTTGTTCCAAAGAAGGGAGGCAGTTTTTTAATATGAAAATGGATTTTGATGTTCAGTGCCTAAAGGAGATTTTCATTTCTGATGTACTGAAGACAGACTTCCCAAAAAAGTATTGTACCATATGTACTCATACATCACTGTTTTAAAAAATAAATTTAAAGAAAAACTGCAAGACTGTCTTCATACCCTAAATTCTGGGTGACAGTATTTTCTGTACCACCCTGGCATGGTACGTCTCCCCAGTGCACTTTAGGCTAACGATGCAGTTTGACTAAATGGCAAGGCTTTTCTCTAATCCCTCCTTACATTTGTATTGACTGCCCACCTCTCCACAAAAGGGTTAGGAAACAGCTAATCAAGCTAGGAAATACAAATGTCAGAAACCAAGGAATCAACTTCCATCCTCTCGTTACTTAATTTCCACCAAAAGTGTAGAAGGAGAGGTAATATTTGGTGTCAAAGAGATTGAACCCGAACACTGGCCCTACAGGAAATGTGGGTGTAGTGATCCAGTCCTGCACCCCTCGCCCTTTCACAGTCATTTCACCAAATTCTGGGGCCAAATCTGCTCCCCCTGCAGCAAATGAGGGAAATCCAAGTCCAAATATTAGCAAACCCCCAACTCTATCTGAAGCCCACCAACCTCACTTCCAATAACTGACCCCTGGGCTCCTTCTGCCATGGCCAATCCGCATGTGGTACCACAGTTACTATCTCTGCATCCTTTCCTGTCTTCTCATTCGACACTGACACCAGGGTGCCAAGTACTGTGTTAGCAACGACAAACAAAGAACAAGTCCCCAGTGCAAGGAACTCATAAATTCCCACAATTTTAGATATTGTCTCCTGTGGAAGCTTCATCTAATTTTGCTTCCCATAAGAGTAAAAATATTGTTATTTTTTTCTTAATGTGAAAAAATTTACAGCATTCCATAATTGCAGCCATTTGGGTCTTGAATTCCACTTAAACAGCATTTTACTGCCTCGGTTGTTATAATGAAAGCTTTCGCTTATTCTTCCTGCAATGTTTTTCCTTTTGTTCTTACTACAGCTTCTGTGAGGGTCTTGGATTGATGGCTTCCTTAATAAACTTCTCATCGCATGGAATTGCTGGTTACCTGGTAAGTGGAAATGGCTTCAAAATTATTTTTTACCATAAAACTATGTTTAATATTCCACAAGATATACCGTTTCCCTCTGATTCCTTAAATCCTTTATTTATGGCTAAAAAATGTTACTTAAGAGAAAAAAGGGGCTATCATAAATCTAGGGAAAAAGGGGCTTGGGGGGTGTATTAGTTTCCTATTGTTCAGCTCTAACCAGCCTTCTTGCAGCCAGAATGGGAGACTGGCAGAGAGGGAAAACTAAAGAGAATCGTTAAGGCCATTGATAAGACAGCGAACTGACTCGGGCCTCTTATTTCCACACTTTTTGTGAAGTAAACAATAAAGATTCTTGTGGCTTACACCACTTTTAATCAAGAATTTTTTTTACCTGCAACCTTAAGCATCTTGTTACAGTCTCAGAGATGTGTATAAGCATAGCTTGACCAGTTTGCTGTTCAATCAAGGATGGATGAGGGAGTCACAAGATGGAGCAAGGAAGGAGGCAGACTCTGGTGACACCTATTCTGGACTTCCCAACCTAAGTGTTCCCTGGCAGTTTTCTTTAGTTCGGTTTTCTACAGTGAACATAATCTATCATCCTCTGCTCAGAGTGTCAGGACAGCAAAGACGCAGACTAACACAGTGACCTCACTTCCACCTTTTTCCCTGGTGTAGACACTTGGGCCACGGCCATTAGCTAATCCACAAAAGAGAGGTAAAGGGCAGTTGCCTGTGGGCCAAAGGAAAGTTTGTAAAAGGAGTGTCCTGGTAAGCTGCATCTCCGAGGGTGCCGGCTTTCATGGTATAGGTAATCCCAGCATAGATTTCAAACTTCCAACAGTTTAATAGCCAGCTAACAAAACCCTGAATATTTAACAATCAGTTCCGGAAGGTCAGTGCCAGATATTAATTTGCTGAGTTATCTTTTTCTCCCCTGAGACACCACTGTGTACCAAGAGCAGGCATGGTTGAAGGAAAGTCAAGCACGTAAAAGTCATAATCAGTTCTTTTGTTTATGGAGCTTATAGCCTAGCTGCAAGTTCTGGAACATTTATAAGATAGAACCAAAAATCACTTCTAAGGCAACATACCTATAAGTGAAAATTAACTGAAGGCAAAGTGATAGCTAAGTACCTAAGACATAAGGGAAATGAATACAACAGCCCATCTCAGAGGGTGGTTGAAAGGCCTAAATGAGACCACAGATGAAAAGACTCTTGGTGAGTTATAGGCCACTAGAGAAATGTAAAGGATCATTTCTCACTGAATGAAGTGAGGCTAATCAAACAAGGCAACATCTGGATTCCCAGAATATGGTAGTTGATGAAGACAAGGTCAAAGATGGAAAGGCAGGATGCCTAGGGATACTGGGAAGACAGAACAGCAAAAAGAGCCCACCGACCTCAAAGATAGTGGAGTGAATTATGTTCACAGAGCTAAATTATTTTCACCGCTGCTTTTTCAATTCATTTATTATACAACCATGATCAAGGTTTAACTCCTCTACTGTCTCAAAAGCTACATCTGCAAAACTGTCCTGTTTAGGGCAGTTTTTAGGATACTCAGTATAAAGACCTGAATGATCTTCAGAAGAGGTTTCCCCAAATTCTAGAACTGACTATGGGTGGCTTAGTAGATTAGAAGCATGGTCTTTGGAACTGAATTCTGACTGCCACTTACTAGCTGTCTACTTTGTGCAAGTAACTTAAACTCTTAGTGACTCAGTTTCCCCATGTATAAATGAAGATGATAGTTCTTAACTCATAATGTAGTTTTGCAGATTAAATGAACTAAAGCATATAAATTATCTGGTACAATACCTAGCACATAGTAAGACTTCAGTAACTGATAGATTATTATTATTTATTTTTTATTTTTATTATTACTTATTTTAAAGGCACCACATTCAAAATCTGGATTAAAGTCTTCTTAAATAGCAAGAAATTATAGGCAATTAAATTAGTTGCATCACCTATCTTTTAAATCAGCTAAGAGTTTACCTTCTACCACTTAAGGTGTCAATTTCACCCTATGTCTGGCCTTCTTGTGATTAAAAGTCCATTGACCAGCAGCAAGAAAGTGGCTTAATACTTTGTGCACATTCAACATGGAAGGGAAAGGAGAGAGAGAAAGACCCAAGGAAGAAAGAGGAGTGGTCTTTCTGACCCTCCAATACATGTCTCCTCCTATCAGGTCACATGATCATTCTGAGACCAATTCCTGTGGCCAGAGGGTTAGGATATGCTGATTGGCTTGAGCTGGATGTTTGGGAAATTAGAAGTCCAGGTGGGAAAAGGAAAGAAAGGAGGTGGGTACTAAGTAGACACCCTACGAATGGCCCCTATACTTTCAAAACCATTTTTTTTACTTATCTGTTGACCTCAAACCATAAGATATAGGCCATTCAACAACAGACATGATTTGAACTTTGACTGCTTGTAATTCTGGTCAATACCATCTTAGATTGAAAACACTGTATTGGCTGCTATCCACTCTTTCCATTGGATTTTCCAACTCCGTAAAAATGGTAGAGAAAGAAAAAAGCTCCTTATAAACAGAATACCTTACTAGCTCCAGCATTAGTTGTTTCTGTATTTTTTGATAGAGCTAATTTTCATATTTCATATACTTAACTATATCGAGGTATACAAATTTAGTTGAATATATAAAAATACACCAATCCAACCAGCTATAAAGGAAAAAATTTACTCAGACAGTTTTACTGCTGAATAATGACAACCAATTTGAATTATTTTAGTATAACTGACTTCCTGAATTATAATCACTTGTTTTGAGACATCCATGAAGATGAAACCTCCCATAAAAGATAAGACATGTATTCTTTGTATCTCTTGCATGCCTTTTACTCACTGTTTTTGTCAAACAAACAAACTTAAATCTTTGACTTAGCACTGTCCCAGTTCTCAAGCCTCACATTGCTCCTTATGACAGTAGCTTTCTATTATTATGATGGATGAAAGCCCAAATCATGTTTACTCTAGTCTGTTGGAAAAAAACATGAAAATGTCCAGAGGAGAAAAATCTCTAAAAGTAATAAATGAAATACATCCTCCAATAAAGAGAAATAGAATCTTGGTCCCTGGTCTCCTTTTGGGGCACTACTCCTCCAATGGGAGTAAACAGTGGCAGAAGTCTAAACAGGCCTTAATTCCTACATCCCAGTGCTAGGGACATTGAAAGAACCAGAATTAGGTGAAATAAATTTGAAAGAAAACACATTCTTCATGATCCCATGCATGACACATTTCTCTGTATATAATCCCCATAATCAAATGGCTTCTTGAATGACAAAGCAAGGGAAGGGAAAAGGTATAAAGTCAGGGAAATTGGAAGTGATGTAAGCCTGTTATTGATACCAGCTGTGTTTCTTTGCTTCCGTGCCCTATAGATCTAAACATCTATCTATCAAAAGAACATATCTTAAAGAACAACTTGATGACAGAGATGAATTTCAATTTGACAAGTTCAGCGAACTAAAAAATGAAGTATATCATAAACCATTGCTCTGTCTCAATCCAAACAGAAAAAAAAGATTCCAAAGAAACTTACATTCTCCATAGGAAAAAACTAGGTAATGTGAAAGGTTTTTACTGAATTTCTGAAATACTCTATGGGCAATCAATCCAAAAACCAGAAATTATCCTTTGACAAAATGATTTTTAAAATTTCATGTTAAAATGATGATTCATTTTTTTCATAGTGTTTTCAAACTCTAATTTTTTCCAACAAAGAATGAGTTTTAAACTGAAAATGCTAAATAGAAAGTTTATCAAAAATTTCCACTTTTCAACCAATCATGTGGCAGCATGGAGACACTGTCACATTCATTTATTCACCCAATCTATCCATAGATTCACTATTTTTCTGTAAAATAAAAATGCACACCTTGATTAATGAGATAATCTGTGAAGCAATAGTGCTAACTTTCTAAATTTCATACTTATTAATTTTAATAAATTTCCACTAATTTCTGCATTATGAAATTGATTGAGCAGGAACATTTACTGTGTCTTTATAAAACGTTTTATTACTACAACTATACTTATGCAGCTTTTTAATACCATTTGGTGATCTTTTCATTAGTACTGCAAAAGTTGTGCATATCTAACTTCATGAAATGTAATACTGTTTTAGGTAGATAATCCTCTTAAATTAGTATCTCACATTATCAAATACAGTGGTACCTTGGCTTTTAAACATCTCTGTTGACGAGCATTTCAGTTTACAAACGCCTTAAACCCCGAAGTCAATGCTTCAGTTTTCGAACACGCCTCGGAAGTCGAACATGCCACCCGGCTTCCGCTGAGGGCAAGACCCTGAGGCCCAGCTGTCGGCTGTGGATCCCTCGGTTTTCAAACGTTTCAGAACTTGAACGATCTTCCAGAATGGATGACATTCGAAAACCAAGGTGCCACTGTAGATTGTGCCACAAGTCATGAGCACCAGGACATGGAGTTTAAATGTGTGTACTTCAGTGTGAACCGGCAAAGCCTCTGCTCCGCCCCATGCTTGGTGGGAAGCATTTGTCCAGCTGACTGCTGTCGCCTTTGATCTTGCCATCTCACATGCGCCGGCACCCGCAACCTGCACATTGTGTACTCAGGTGGCAGCCACTAAAATGGAGAACAGCTAGAGCTGTTTGCAAAGGCAAAGAAAACAGCAACTTCATGATATAAATAAATGATGCCATAAATGACACCAAGATTTCAAGCTTAAGTAATGAGAAGGTGTCATCATTTCCTGAGACTAAAAAATTGAGATGGGAGCTGATGAGAGCCATTTGAAAATGTTGGGTGTGGAATAATAGAGAGGCATTCCAGTTAAACACTAGTAAGCAACTGGCAGTTGGGTACTGAAACCTAAATAAGAGAACTGGGGTGGAAATACAAAGTTGTGAGTAAAGAAAATGTCCATCTGAGGAAGAAGAAGAACAATCCAGAGAGAGAGAGAGACAGGAACAGGGACAGAGAAAACGAAATATGCATGAATGGATGAACATGAATGTGAGTGCTTAAAGAATGCTCAAAGTTAGAATGGAGCACGAGAGTGAAAAGGGTTGCATAAAAAATAAAGATCAGCCAGCGAGAGAAGAGCCTCAAAATATATTCATCCATTATTAATTCATTCAACAAATATTTATTGAGGATCTGCTCTGTCCTGGGCACTGTGCTAAACCCTGGAGGGAGGGGCACAGCCTGGTGCCAATAACCGTGGCCTCTGCCTCACGGAGTTTGCAGTCTAGTAGAGAAGAGAACAAGACATCAGACAAACGACAAGACTGCCCCCTCCCCCCTGAAGTAAGTACAATTGTGATAAATGATCCAAAAAGAAGAAGAAATCGAGGTTCAGGTGCTGGCGGCATGTATAAAAGGGAGCTGCCTAATCTTGTCTGAAGTGTCAGGGAAAGTTACCCTGAGGAAATGGCATTACCTGGCAAATTAGTAATAAAAATGGAAGGAAAGAAGGGAGGGAGGGGGAAGGAAAGGAAAGTGATCAGCACAGTCAGAGGGAGCAAACAGGTCACAACACCACGGACCTGGAAAGTCGAACGCAGCGCACAGCAGCCAAGAGGCCCTCTTTTCTTTCATGCTTCTCATTCGAAGTCTCAAAGGCAGGTGTAAGTAAGCAGGTCAGGGCTGGGGTTGTGTTGGACACTGCTAACTATTTACCCAATATCTACTCCCCAGTTCTGCCTTACTAGCACAGAAACCTAAGTTTTTTTAGGGTAGCAATGATCCCCACTAAAACTCCAATTGTGCCAGCCTGCCTGGCAGCTAGGGTTGACTGCATGACCCTTCTGACCAAGAAGACATAAGAGGAACGCTGCGGGGGGTGTCTGGAAAGGCTCGCTCTCCAGACAGCAGCACAGCTCCTTCCTGCAGGACACCTGGTCTTCTTTTTCCTACCTTGTCTGAGGCAAAGAGGCTGGAAGTGAAGCAGCCACCTTGTAATGCGAGGCGACCATCAAGAAAATAGCCACGTACTAAGGATGACAGAACTGAAACACCTGGAATTTGGGTGACATCGTGGAGCCACTGCACCAATTTCAGACTCTCTGCTTTTTTGTTATGTGAAAAAAGCTGATTCCTTTTTGGTTAAGCCAACGGAGGCCAGTTTTTGTTACTTTCAGTCACATATAATCCCCCATTGATGCAGGGTGGGAGGGGATGGGAGGCGTTATCATTGATAAAGGTGATCAAAGTAAAGACGACATTGACATAAACAGCAATAGCAGACCCAGGACACCATTTATAACACAGACACTGTTACTGCCACAAATACGTAGGATACTCAAGCCAAACAATTAAAGAAGCGCTCCCTTATTTAGGATAAGGCTTTGAAACTGGAAAAGTTATCCCCTGTAGCTGCTTAGCTTTAAACCACAGAAAACTGGTATATTTAAACATCTAGTTGTCACATCATAACATTTCCTTTAAAAAAATTAAACATTCCTATCATTGTATATTAATCGAGACCATCTGAGGAAGTGATGGAATTATCCTGGTAGCTCCGCCATGTGCTGTGGCAGGTGGTGGGCATTTAAATGGCATTATTTATCACAAGCAGCATAGAATGAGTATCTTAGAGACTCAGGTTCCAAAATTGCACATCAATTTGGCAGGAGACCAGTGCCTTTTTAGTTATTAAAGCATAAATAAGTTTGCAACATTTTCTTTTCCCTAAGTGTACACATGGATTTGTCACGACACTCCCATTTTGAAGGGTATATGAAGTCAACTCTGGGCAGGTTGACCAAGAACCGTCACCCTGGCACATTATACAGTGTTGTCCACTGTAGCACTTATGTCATTGTAAAGTGTGTCCAGTCTGATGTAGCTTTGAAGCCAAAAACCTTAGGATTTGAACCCTGCCTCTGTCACACACTAGCTGTGTCACCTGAAGCAAGCTGCTGAATCTGCCTGAGCTTTGGCTTTCTGAAACCCTACATCTGTTAGTATTAAAGGAGATCCTTTATAAACAACACAGTGAACACAAAGGCCTACACCGCTCTAAGCTCTCTGCAAACATTATTATCTCCTTTCTCGTTTGACCATTCCTGCACTGAACTGCACTTGGGGAATTTTCATTCAAGGAACCAGGAGCAAAAGCTAGTAAAATCTGTTCCTACAGAACAGATCTCAACCTAATTAAGTGCCCCATGAAGAAAGGGTTTTATTTAAACTCTGAAGACTACAAACATACAGAGGGTGGTTAAAATCAATTGTGCCCATTATTGGAACATCATGCAGACCATAAAAAGAATACTTTAAGGACTGTTTCTGTTTTCAAAAGGCTAAGTTAGTATTCTGTAATCACAAAGTATGAATCGCAAATCACAGAAAAGAATTTTGAAGACTCACTCTCTTTGTCCTATAGACTCATGGTGGAGAATATACCTGGGCACATCCCTCACCATAGAAGGTTGAGGATCCTGGGACTCTTACATTCACAGCTGTCTGTCTCTCTCACTTTGAACGGGCACAGAGATACAGCAAATACCTCCCCTAGGAGAGGGGGAGAGCCCCTCAGCAAGCATCACCACCCTGAGGAGTCAGCTCTCTGACTACTTGGCTCTGTTTAGGGTAGTCTGACAGGTAAGAAAGGGACATGGACAGCAAAACACTTGTAAGTGGGACCCTAGTGGCCAAGCAGCAGTAGTATTTACAGATACTGAGAATTCATACTTTCCTTGCATGAACTATGAATGGTAACATTCCCTTGGTCAGTCTCAAAAATGTCAACTCATTTGTTTGTTAATATAAATGTGTTGCCTCCTTGGTTCTCTGGGGGGGGGGGGGGGAACCATCATTATTGCCTTGTAATTATCCAGGGATGTTTCATTTTATTTTATGTTAAAGTGGCTAAATTTGTATTACTCCTCTGTTGCCCTAATCATCACCATAAATCAGGAAACAAGAATCCCAAAGTCCAATTACCATTCACAGTAGATACAGGAAGGAAATTAAAGCTCTCTTTCTAAGTGGAAGGAAGGGCAATTCCACAGAGCTTCCTAAGGGAATGTACACTGTGCTGAACAGTACATTATTGAAAAAGAGATAAGCCATTGTGTGATGTACGATTGCCAACACTTTCTAGTCTTTCAACTTCGGTTCCAAATGCTTACAAGGAATAATAACTTCACATTTTTCAAAAAGCTGCTACAGGAGAAAGCCACTTATATGCACTTACATTCAACAGTATTGCGAATACAGCAATTATTATTCCAAGAAGAGAGAAAGCGACTAAGAGAAACAGAGACTGAAGTCTTGGCTTGAGGACCCCACACATGCTTCATTTAAGGATCTCAAGCCTAAGAATTACTGCAGAGAGAGATTTTGTTTTAAACAGATGTAAACTTTTAAGAAATATAAGCCTAAACTGTCCAATTATTTTCTCTCCTTAGTAATTTTATTTTTCTGCTAATAAAGGTAGCAACTACGTGACACTAACTTCCAAAAAGTCAGTTACGTATTACTGATCAATTTAGTCACTAGCTATGCAGCTGTAGGTGGTATAAAAGGAAAAAGTGAATCAATCCAGTTGTTTGGACAGTTCAATCAATGAACCAAAGTGGCGGATCTTCTAACGCTGTGAAATCATACCTAAAGTAAATATGCCCAAGTAAACTTTATTTAGACAAAAGCAACATCCATCTATAATGTCACTAGAAAATCTGCTGCCTATCATATTTTAACACAGGGACCTCAGCTATTCACAAAAACAAACAAACAAACAAATAAAAAGCACCATTTTAACTTTTTTCTTACTTAGAGCTCTTTTATTATTTCTTTTATTTCCCACCATTTATCTCCTCTATGCCCTCTCCAACCTCCACCCACCCCCTCTCCTACATCACCTCACTGTTGTTCATGTCCACGAGTTCTCTCTCCTTTTTTTCTTTTTTGCTCAACCCCCCCACCAGAGCTGTCCAACCTATTTATAAAATAAATTAATTCAGCCACACAGTTAATAACTTCTAGCTATTAGGTTTGTTGAACTAAATTCAACCAATTTTAAGGTGGTAAATACATTGCAAGATTAGATTCAGATTTGAAAGAATGCTACAAAATACAATGAAAAGATATGGACAATTTTTATCTCTCTCGCTTTCGAAGGATTTAAAAACTTTTTCTTTCCTTTTATTCCAGCTGTATAATTGAGTTGAATTCTGCTAAAACATTATGTCATCCAAACCTAAGTCTAACATTTTCGGCAATTAATAATTGGCAACAATATTAAAATTGCACTTATCAGTTCTACCTTCCCTGTCTAGGAACTAGCTGGCTCACGGCCCAAACATGATAGTAAATCAGAGTTAAAACTGTACTGTATTTGGATCCTCTTAGAATCATGGCACTTATTACCTGTCCTGCATTGACAGGGTTTCTTTTTTTTTTTTAACATAAATTTTATTGTGGCTGCACTGGTCACTGAATGGTACATATCTGAATTTTAAAGAGTAGTTCTTTAAGTATAGTTCTACTGTAACATACAATGATTTTCTAGATGTTTGGAAAATTAATCTATTAATCATTAAAAAATGGAGTAAAGTATATGATAAAGTTTCTACTATAAATGTCAATGTCTACTATAAAACTAAAATATGAAAATAATTTAAATAACTTCAATGACTATCCAAACCAAAGCAACACAGATTGCTCCCCTCAACGTCGGCAGGGGAAGAGATATGAGGCATTTGGACATTTGGTGGATGGAGTAGAGGGACAGCAAAGGATTTAGCCACTGGCAAAGGCAAGTAAAAATAGATCAAGCCCATAGTTTCATGATAATTTCTCCTAGGAAGAAATGTGAACCAGGAAAGAAAGACATCACTGACTGAGAATTTCTTTTACTAGTCAATAAAATCCCATTGATTTTTAATGCAAGAATATTATACCTTTATACCTTTCTATAGATTTATTTCATCAATCATCTAAATTTTACTGATCTTACAACACCAAAAAGGCAATATAGTAAAATGATCTGAGTTCAAAACCTAACTCTCCCACTTAATTGCTCTAAATCTCAATTTCCCCATCTATAAAATAGGAATGGTAATATCTAATCATGATAACACATTTTTCAGTGACTTGCAAAGAGCCTGCCATAAGGTAGGCCCTCAGTTCATGGTAATAATATAATGCACTAAATATGACAATATTAACTAACTTTCTAGAAATGCCTCTTTGTCCTTTACTACATGTGCTACCATTTGTGAGCAGCAATAGATGCCACTTTCAGGGTACCTTTTTTTCTCTATTACTCAGAAGCAATACTTCTTCCTTTAAGTTTTCAGTAGCACTTGGCCATTCCAAGCTATTTTCTGCATAACAGGTTTTCTCTGTTTTTATCATGGATGTTTTTCTTTATTTAGAATGAAATTAAAGTGTTTATGAGCTTTATTTATTCATCCATTGTTTATAGTTTCTTATTATAGCAAAACATATTTTTAAGTCTTCATTATCCATGAGTGCCAACAGCCCTCATGCTGTTGGTGGCACCACACAGTATCTGGGCAAATGGACAAACGCTGAGAATACTTTCCACCCGGACAGAAAAGAGGGAGCTTAATTTCCAAACCTGAAAACTGGAAAGAGGAATACCTCTTTCCAAATATTCACAACTGATGATATTCTGAAACCTAAAACCATGATTATTTCTCCTTTAAGTTTAAACTATTAATTTTACATTTCAAAGGGATGTTAGCTCACGAGGAAAAGGCTTTGATCATTTCATCAAACAAAAACTGTAAAATTGAATTCAAGGGGACAGACCCAAAAAAAATCTCCTTCACTGACGAACATTTCCGATGTTAAATCCATGATCATCTCTCATTTAATATTTGCACAGCTACATGGAATCTTGTTTACTCATTAAAATTAGGCCCTCCTTAAACCAATGTGATTTTTCTATATATTACAAAATTTCAGAATATTAAAATCTATAACATCTGAAGGGTATTTTAGAAAGGGATTTGGTAATTTTTCCAGAGATGTGGTCCTGACAATGCCTGTGACTTCAAAATATCTCTGCATCTAGAGAAGAATGTTTCAGGTGTTTCTTTTGATATGAAAGTCTTTTCTCCCAGGCTGAGCCTGTAAATAAAGTCATTTTTAGAAAGGATGGAATTTAGTCAAATACGGAATTGGTTTTAAATCTCTGCATGGCTAATCATTTGCTTGACTAAATTGATAGCTTGTCAATTTAGTTATTAATGGCTGCCACCTCTTCTACAGCATTTCTGGTGCATATTCTTGTGAGGATTAAATAAGGTAAGATTAATTAACATGCCTAGCACAGGGCAGGCAAGTAGTAAACACTCGTACACAGCAGCTGTTGATAATTTAATAGCAATTATTTTACAATTGCTATTAAACTGATGGAGAGCGAAAATGGCCCGTTCAGTGCTAGCCAGCAGGAGTTTCCTCTGTTTTCTGGGGCGTTTCTTTATTCATCATTAATGATGACAACAACAATTGAGATTTAATACTTTTTTCTATTTTAATTGAGCAAACAGAGCTAGAAACAGAGCTGTTGAATCGGTCTCCCTCTTTTCACTCTTGCCCTCATTTGCTCCACACTCCAGACATCACTCAAAGTCACCTAAAGTGTACATCAGGCCACGGCCCTCTTCTGACTGACCCTCCAAAGACTCGTCTTCACACCCAGAATAAAATCCAGCTCCATCCCCTTGGTTCCCAGGAGGCCTCCCAGGAACCAGCCTCTGGCCTCCTCTCCTGTCCTCTCTTCCGTCCTTCTAGTCGCACTGACTTTTTTTTCTTTTAAAGTTTGTACTGTGTTTTATTTAAAACTTTACTGAGTTTACCATTTTGAAAAGTCACTGATAGCAATCCTCTCTTTTTTCAATTACAGTTTACTTTTAATTTTATTTTGTTTTGGTTTCAGGTGTACAGCTTAGTGTTTAGACAACCATATACTTTACACAGTGGTCCTCCTTATATTTCCAGTACCCACCTGGCACCATACCTAGTAATTGCAACATTATTGATTATATTCCCTGTGCTGTATTCTTTACATCCCTGTGGTGACTATTTTGTAACTACCAATCTGTACTTCTGAATCCCTTCACCTTCTTCACCCAGCCCCCCAAACCCCCTCCTCTCTGGCAACCACCAGTCTACTCTCTGTGTCTATGAGTCTATTTCAGGTTTGTTGGTTCATTAATTTTGTTCTTTAGATTCCACATATAAGTGAAATCATCTGGTATTTATCTTTCTCTGACTGAGTTACTTCACTGAGTTACTTTTCTGTTCCTTGCCTTGGTCAAGCCTGTTCCCTCCTCAGGGCCTTAGTATCTGCCATCGTCTTTGCCTACAGAGCTCATCACTCTTGTCTTCCTTCCTTTCCCGAAGATTTTAGCTCAAAGCAGACTTCTTCATGGCGACCTCACCCATTTCCTTGCCTAAAAGCTTCTCACTCCCACAAATCCACTGCCCCTCCATCATACTATTACCCATTCAACTTTATTTCCTTCACTTCTGCATAGAATTTTTTTTTTTTTTATGGAATCCATTTTGGAGAAATCTCCACTAATGGGACATAAATAGGAAACACTGCCCCTAAAAGTACCATGTCAACTTCCTTTCTCAAGAGGAAACAGGCTCCTCATGGCATCTTGGCCAAACTCTGTAGGGATCCAGCCACTGTGGCTGAGAGCAGCCTCACTTTGGTATTTAAAACTTGGCCCTCTCCATTTGCAAATGCCCATCTCACAGTTCACTCAAAGCCACTCACTCCCTCTCCCCCATCACAGGCCAGGCCTTAGGATTTATGACAGAATGAAGGGAAATCCACTCTTCAATTTCCTACCCTTCTTCCCTTGGGCCCTGGACTCTCAGAGAACCTCCCCACCCACCACACCCTGGAAAAAGCTGCACAAAGAAGATAAGAGAGGAAGCCCCCCTGCTCTCCTCTCCCCCAAAGTGTGATGTTTTAGTTCACCCTTTAGTTCCACTATGTGCTGCTAGTTTAAGAATCAAGAACTACCTGGTTTTTAGTTCCCTAGTTCATTCATTCATTCATTCATATGAGCAGCCAGGTACAGTCTTCGGTGTGTTTAGTATGAGCCAGGTGCCCTGGTTGGCATATGTGGAAGCATTTCTTGGACTCTCCGCTACCTTCAACATTCACTTCTTTCTTGCCTTGCAAGTCCTGTACAACTCACCAGCAGTCAATACCCTGTCCAAAGACTGCCCAAAAGATAGCTGGCTGGAAGCAAAGTCTATTATCTCAGTTTAGCTAAATCTTTATAATTCTAAAAAATAGAGGAGCTAGGCTTGCTCTCAGTAGAAACATAAAGAGCTGCTTAACATTTAAACTCATATCCATTCTAGACAACTCTCAGAGGGAGCCTCCTTGTCAGATAAGCTATCATTTTTAATAGACTTTATTTTTTAGAGCAGTTTTAGGTTCCCAGCAAAATTGAGCCAAAAGTAGAGAGATTTCCCATACACCCCCTGTTCCCACACAGGCACAGCCTCCCCCGCTATCAAGAGAATCTTTTGATGTGCCTGGACACCCATTGGTGGTAAAAGGTTTTCTGTGTCTTATTCTGATTAAAGGTGGGTCTGGCCAACGGATCTGCTGAGATGAGGAGTGGGGTTTCCTGAGGGAAGCAAACTCTCCTACCTTTCTGGGGGAGCAGCCACGATGCCTTTACTTTTACCCAGGTTGAGGGGCGCAAGACTTGTTCCAGCTCCTGCACTCAGTTACTCCCCAAATGTCTGCAAGTAGAGTCACACTACCAACTGGAATCCTCTTGCACCCTTTGAGGGCTGCCAGTAACCAGGATGGTTTAAGGAATGCCCCATCTTCCCAGGCACACCCTTATCCGGGTTTTGCCAGTGGACCTCCAGGGGTGCCATGAGATGCATCTCCCTCTTCAGCGGTACACACCAAACAAGTATTCCTTACTCTCTTTAGAGGGGCTCAGGGATAGTCTAGCCTCACTGCTAGACTCCAATAATACTCTCATAAGCTCTTCTCTCACTCTGCTCCATGGCAGCATCAAGAAGGCCTACAGATTCCACCAGGAAATGAGATGTTAGTCCACCATTCTGGCGACACCCCCAATATCGGTTCATTCAGAGCCCTGTTCACTTGGCTCCAAGAAGGAGAAAGGACCTCCCTCCTCTCCTTCATGGGGAGGGAAATAGCCAGGCTCTGAACATACACTACCCAAAAGGACTCCCACCCCTCTCAGTCTTATTTTGACTGGTAAGAGTGGGTTTAATAGTCAAGCTCATTCTTACTTGGTGCCTCTCAGTAAGCGCCGCAGGGGGGCTGCTCCAGTGTCCAGCAACACCTTGGACTTAGAAGCGCACAAAGTTCTTCAGGTCCTCAGCTTTGAGCCCAGGCCCCAATTCCAGGACTAAAGGAGAAAATGCCATTGCCGTGTACTGACTAATTCTCTATTCATCTCAATTCATTCCTTTCCTAATCTCTACCATCTCAGTCTACCCTCAGAACCTAGAGGAGTGTTTAACAACAGATTTGTTAAATGAATACTGTTGCGAACTTTTCTAAAACACCGAGTTAACTACATCATAATGAAGCTCATAGCATGCTTAATGGCCCTGGTGATTCAAAAATCAAAAGAATCTTATTTTTAATTAACTAAAATGTGTATCCATTTTATTGTATTTCTGCCCAATACAACAAAAAAATCACATTTTTTCCTACGTGGCATCCCTTTTAAATGTTCCCAGAGAAAGACGATGACCCTGACTCTTTTTCTTATGTCACATGGTTTCCAGACCCACTGACCATCTTGGCTGTCCTTCTTTGAAGCATTAATATTATTTTAAAGATGTGGTCTACCAGCGAAGAGCAGCGGACTATTACTTTCTGAGAGCTGGGCACTCCTTTTCTGTTAATGTGGCTCAAACTTACATTAGGATTTAGCCATTTGTTGTGTGGGGCTAATTTTTCAGCAGAGAAACCATGTAGTTGCCTCACATTCAATGTGTGGTTGACAAACCTCAGATTTTCTTTATATGGACCACTGCCAAGTCAGACCTTCACCTCCCACCCTGGCTTAAGTGCCTTTTTCCAATAAAAATGTTGAATCTTATATTTAACTCTCTCAATGTCTTCCATTTATTTTTATCCTTTTGTTCCAGTCTCCAGAGGTTTTTAAAATCTTGACATCATAGTGAGATATTAAATTTGTTGTTATCTGCAAATTTGACAAACATATTTTCCATCTCTTCATTTAAGGCACAATTTTTGTTCAATGATCTGCAGAGAATTGAGCCAAGTTAGAGCCCTGCGGTGTTTGACGGCCTCTATTTTGACTGGCACTTTTTGAACATAGCTGCTCACCCAACTGCAAATCCACTTGATCTACCTAATTTTGCCTTCAGGCAGCCCACATTCTGATCTCAATCTCTCTCTCTCTCTCTCTCTCTCTCTTTCTGTTGTTACAAACTGGAGCTTTTAAGAAATGCTCTGGTGAAATACAAATACATCTGCAATAGACCCATGATTTATTGATTAAATCATCCTCAAAGACATTTAAGTTAATATGATATACGTATAGTTAGCTTATTTTCCTCATTTAAAAAAATTATTTTCTAGATTGTCACAAACTATCCTGATTAACATTAATATTGTTGTTCTGGTCTTCTCAAAGCCTTTATTATACCTTTTTGAAAATCTGTATATCTGACTATCTTCGGACTCCTCTTAAGCTCCATAAATGTCTACAGAACCCCACCACTTCCAGGGCCAAATCTTCACATTCCTTTAGTATTTCGGAAGTTCTGTGTCTGAGTCTAGAGCACTGACAGTGGTTAGATCTTCTACTATATCCTCGTCTATCTTAGAAATTACATTAGTCAAGTCCGGCTGCCATGACAAACACCACAGACCAGAGGGATTAAACAGCAGACATTTATAAAGCCCTAGGTCAGGTTGCTAGCACAGCTGCATTGGTGAGAGCTCCCTCCCTAGCTTGCAGGCCTCCACCTTCTTGCTGTGTTCTCACGTGGCACAGAGAGAGAAACCACAGCGATCTCACCAGTGTCTCTTCTTATAAGAGCACTAATGCCATCGTAAGGGCCCCAAACTCATGACCTCATCTAAACCTAATTATCTCCCAAAGGCCCCATCTCCAAATATCATCACACTGAAAACTAGGGCTTCAACCTATGGATCTTGAAGGGATTCAAGTTAGTCCATAACAGGAATTAACTACTTGTTCATATTATTTATATTGTTTGTCCTGCCCTTTCCCAACTTCAAGATTTTTGCTGTGCTGGAAATAATGAAACAGAACAAAATTGTTATTTGTGTTTTCTTCCTTTTTTCCATAATTGATCCTGTAACACCATCATCTCCAAGTAGCAAGCCTATTCTTTCATTATTACTTATTCCGGATTTAAATCTTTAAAAGTACATTGCATGGTCCAGCATTTTTTTCAGAACTACAGTTTATTCTCTTTGTGAGCCCTCCTGACACCACTGTGCTCATCCCAGGAACTAAATCCTCACAGACACTCTCCAACAGATCTCACACTTTGTGTTTTGGCATTTCCCCTAATAGTGCACCAGTATTTCCCACAAGATTCCTGCCCTGCAGTCCTGTCACATTCAACTCATTTTCATCAGCAGTGGTTGAGTGGCCTCTAGCAGCCTTTCTGAAAGGGCAGTGCTCCACCTCTGCCCATTGCCCATCCAGGATGCACTCTCTGGGACACCTGAGTTCTGCACTCTACCGCCAAAAAAGACCGCTCCTTACCATCTTTCTAGCAATGCGCCTTAGAGTACATTAAAGCTCTGTACTTTCTAAAGGTTCATTTATTGCCTCCATTTGGAGTACTTAAAAAAATCAATACCAATCTTAATTCCCACTGGAAATGGAGAGCCCAAATCTTTAGCCTTGCATGAACACAGGAAATTTAAGAAAAAATAAAAAGACCATTTAGCCTTCAAATCATCTGGTTCCTTCTTAGAACTCCACTTTTCCCAATCTGGATGGTATCCAGATCTGGGGATGAGAGAAAGAGTTTGTGGTTTTTTCTATAAGGACAAGAGTTTTCTATTTTAAATTTAAATTTTGCTTTTTTGTTGTTTTTTCTTATTTCTAATGGAGGCTGAATTGGGAAAGATCTTTTGCTGTACAACCTGGAGAGCTTTTATCTAAAACTTTTCTCAAAGACCATTCTAAATATCTTTAATCAGTGGGTCTCTAGAAACTACTTTCTTTTCTTGATTTTTGCCAATATATTATCTTGTTTTAACTATATTTTCTTGACTGTAGTGAAGTTAAGCATTTTTTCACATGTGAATTATCTACATATGTTTGTGCTTTTATCTGTCAGGTTTGTTAGAATTTTTATTTATTGATTTGAGAGAGAGAAAAAGAGAGATCAATTTGTTGTTCCACTTATTTATGCATTTGTTGGTTGATTCTTGTATGTGTCCTGACTGAGATTGAACCCACAACCTTGACGTATTGGGACAACACTTTAACCAGCTGAGCTATCCGGCCAGAGCTGTCAGATGGTTTTTAATTGAATGTAGAGATTATTTATATACGGTAAACCTCTATTTGGTGTATGTGTCATGATTTTTGTGTGTCTGTTGCTTGCCTTTGGACATTTTTTTTTTATGATGTCTTTCCCACCCCAAAATTGTAAAAATATTCATCTATGTCAACTTCCAGTTTTTTTAACCTATAGAAATGAGTAAGGTATGCTTTTATCAGAGTGAAAAGTAATATTCTCTTTCTTCAGCCTCATCTTCTCTGGCCTAAAAAAATCTTAAACCATGTTTTCCCAGTTTTTTCCAAGGTTCCATATTTTAAGCATGCTTGAGACTTACACCAAATATATTCTGTGACCCTTATATCAGATTTTTATACCCATATCTTTAACAATATTATTATAATGGCAATAATAGCAATATCTAAGCATTTATTGAGTGTCTATTATGAACAGTGGACTTACCTGTTTATTTGACTTGCACAATTTCAATTGAGACTTACAAAAATTCCACTTTATAGAGCAAGGAACTTAAGATTAAAGAGGTTAAGTAGTTTGCTCAAGGTTGTAGAAGTCATAAATGCTAGAACCAAAATTCAAACCTGAGAACTTAGGTTTTCTTGTCTATAAAACCCATAATCATGGCATTTTATTAACTATAAAAATAATTATGCACATTTCTCCAACAAACCTCCAGTTAGAAGAAACTCTCCTAAACATTAAGCCACAACTTCTAGGTTTTATATATATATATATATATATATATATATATATATATATATATATATACACACACACACACACACATATGTGTGTGTGTAGTGTATGCATGTGTACACATACACACACACACATATGCACATGGTATAGTACTGATGACCCACAGAACAATCCTCCATATAAATTCTGGATGCATACATTTAAAAAAATAAACTCCATTAATAATGAAAGCTAAAATCACATGTGTAAACACATTGGATTTAATCTATTCAATTATTTTCCCATATGCACTAACTCTGCATCACAAATTATGCTGTCCATAAGACATCCCACAAAACTTAAACCTTGGAAGATTCATTTCCATGGTCTAATGGAACAGTTCTCAGAGAATGAAAATTCTAAATCTCTAAGATTAAATGTCCCTAGCTACTATTTCCTCATTTCTTTAATCAAATTGCAGATGGGCACAGAAGGCAAACTACACAGGCACACCACTGCATAATTAATTTGTACATCTCTTCACCAGTTACATGTAAATATGTTTTTTCTTCTGCACTTTAATTTGGGAGTTGCAAACTGGTAACGCTCTATGGCCAATATCAGCCTGCGGAAAAACCTTCATGGTTTACAAAAATGAGTGTACATTTATCCTGTCTGCCACAGGCAATGCTAGTCCCTATTATTTCACACCTGCTCTCGTGTGATATATTTATATAACCTGGCCCCATCTCTATAGGCATTTGAGTTTATGGCCCCTGAATAGATCATGTGATTGCAAAGACAGTGAGAGAGAAGAAGCCCATATTAGAGACCTTATAATATGAGGCCGTTACAGGCACAATGCTCCCCAAATAAACTTAGGGGGTAAAGTCACTCTCCCACTGTTCAATCACCAACAGCAGCTCTGCGGCCCTAACCCCATTCTCCCGGGTCCTCCTTCGTACCAAATCCTAAACGACAAGATTTATAACTGTGCTTGTTGCTACTCACGTTCAGACCAGGATGCCGCAGTCACACTACAAAGTTGGTTACACAGCCTACGTCCCGGAGGTGCGTCCCTGACCTTCCACAAATCCAGGGTTTTCATTGTGTCATGTGTGGCGCAAGCTCCGGGCGATAAAAGAAAAACTGTATTCACTCTGTCCCTCGAACAACCTTGATACTGCTGTAGAGTGGATCATGAGACAAAATTGGGTTTTTTTGGAATAGAAAAGAGCTAAAGATCCTGCTTTCCATCTTTATAGCACTGCTGTAGGAAAGCCCACAAAACTCTGAACTTTTAGTCAAGCCTTTTTAAAAGTGCTTGGTTAGGGTGGGCTTGGAAAAAAAATCTCAGAGCTTTAAAAGCAGAACCTGGGAAAGTGGTTATGGTCATAAACTCAATCGGCTTGGTCTATTTAGATCGGTTCCTAGTGAACGGCTAGGCAAAGAATTTTAGCCTTCAAATAGTTTTCAAATACACCTTTTTAAATCATAGAAGTAATGTCAGTGTTGGAAATATGTGCAGAGCTGTATTTTGGACAGTGAATGATATTCCATAAAAAACAATTCTCTTCTCACCATGGGGCAGAAAGTCAATAAAAGGTTAGGCACCACTAGAGCCCAGGTTCCCTGGAAGTCCCATCAAATCATTACAAAGGCTAGAGATTATAATAATATTTGCATGGTTAAGGCTGTGTCTATATGATGCCCGCAAACACTTGATTAGGTTGATCTACTCAAGCAACCAGTCAACTTGGTGAAACATTTACTCAAGCCCGTGTTGTTTGCCCACATTAACCAAGTGATTGACTGGTTTGTTTGATTGACTGGTCAACTTGCTGGACCCTGTCTGCTCTCCCATATCCCCTTTGGCCACATGGAACAGTCACACACAGCAGGGTAATAACCTATTTACAAGTCCATCTCCCTCCCCAAACACTGAGCTCCTCTAAGGGCCGGGGCACCTTCCTGTCAACCTTCTACTTTCAGCACCTGGTCCCATGTTGGGCTCTGTAGAGTATGAAAAACTGGTCAATGCCATGGCTATTGGCGAGCTGCCTTTGTGGTGTGATGGGAATTTGTCTCACTTCTTAATCCCTGAATGCTTAATTGTCTCATCCTGTCTGGAGGGCCTTACTAAAAATGCTAGTTAAGTGCTTCGCCGAAGGTGCCACACACTTTCCCATCTGTACATGGCCACTCCTGCCTATCTATCAGGTGGCTTCTCCACTCTGCTCCCTCCCCCTGAGCCTTTCCCTCTTCCATTTCCATATGCCTCACCTTCCACAAAGCAGTCCCTGACTCGCTCACAGATATTTCCCCTGCTGACTTCCTCTACTGTTTACCCCAGATATTTGAGCATTTAATAACAAACTGCTGGCTTGCTCTGCATTCATCAGGATATATTTTCTATCACCTACCACAAAAAGCATTAAGCAGTTTGAGATTTGACCAGCTGTTTCTTTGTGATCAATTAAATAATAAATGATAACTAACAGTTGTTCAGTGTTCTATACTTTCACTCAATTGTTATAAGGGCAGTTCTAATACTGATATCTAACATATTAGAAAATGGAAGCCTAGAGAAGTTAAGGAACTTGTTTATGATGACACAAACAGTAAGCCTCTCTTGGATCCCTGTTAGTAGACGTGAAGCAGCTTTCTGTTTAGGCACATATTCTCACAAAAGCTCTTCAGTGTTCCTAAAAAGATGTTTACCCTTTCTCTAGCATTATTATTAAGGCATGTGGGTTTTAACATAGATCTTACAATCTCAATGCAAACTATGTCTTATCAAGTAGGTGGAAAGAACCCTTTATCTGGCAGGACTGCTTAAAGCAAATATACTCTCCATGTGCTGGAAAATCTACCACCCACTGTACATGAGAATGGGGCAGTGCCACCCCCCAGCGCTGGCCCATTTGAGAGCCGCAGAGTTGGCTCTATTACTAATCGAACTAAATGGCAACTTTCCAAGTAGCTAACTCTATAGGATTCGACTATGTGCCCACGGTTAGGGGGCTGTGAGGACACTGTTTGTTACACTGGAGTCCCCTTCATTAAGATTCTGGGGGAAAAGTCCTGTTGGTCCTGGTACGAAGGACAAAAATTTTCCAACTCAATTGTTCTGTCTTTTCTTAAGGACCCTATGGCATTTTTAACCAACCAGGTTTCCTCTTTTGGTTGGAGCTGAATTTGTGACCTATGCTAAGCAAGTGAACATGTTTTATAGTCACCTTAATCTTGTTCCTGATTCTATTTAATGACCCATGTTGACTTTTCCTTTTAGTTTTCCCCTGCTTTTAATTTAAAGTAGATAAACAGAAGGATTAAACTGTCAGAGAGAAGATGGAATAGTGACTATCCCTCCGCTTCTCTCAACCTTCCTGCCCCAACTACTAATTTCATGCCCTCCACCGCCCCGCCCCCAAAGCCATCAGCTCAAAAATGGATTTTAGAAAATCATTTCACATGATACTGACATAGTTTTTAACCACTTTTTTGAGTTATACACCCCTTTGCTAAAGGGACAGATCCCTCCAGAAAAATACACCCCAACCCAAAATCTTTGAGTACATACCCAGGAGCTCTTTAATCTCTGAAATTGAACCCTGGTCCATGGATTGCAAGGAATAAACCCTTGTTCTAGTGAGTGCACAAGACTCTGGAATCACTGCCAGGACTTGTGGCAAGCCCAACAGAATGAGGACACACTGAATTATCCAAGCCCTTGTTGTGAAGGCAGGGACCAGGCTTCCACCCAACTGAGTCCCCCAACCCCTCACCCTCACTTCTCTTGCTATGTCCTTGCCCTACTTCACGCTACAACTGACATTCTAATAATCCCATCCAGCTCTTTTTTCTCAAAGTGTGACTTTCTTCTGAGTCCACCAGCCCTGGCCTCAGGCCCCAAAGTTTTGCTGCCTCACAACTTTAATTGTGAACAGAAAGGAACAAGAAGCAGGGGCTATCAGAACCTTGCAAGTGAGGGGACAGAAAGGGGGAAGGAGGAGCTGGCACAAGCAGGGACCAAAGCACAAGATACCTAGCCCTGCAGAGCACAAAGATCCCAAGAAACCATGGCTAGACAGATGCTGAATTCCAGCTCTGTGTGTGTGTGTGTATGTGTGTGTACGTTTAAAATTACTCTATATATACTACCACCAAAAACTGTCAACTCTAAAGATTTTAACATATACCTAAGAATCAAAAAAGAGAAGAAAAACTGAAAACATGGTTTGACTGTGTAAAAGAAATGGCAATTTCAGTTTTATATGAAATATATTTACCATTTATGACTAATTACCAAGAGTAAAATAACTGGTATGACAGTATACTTACATATTATTACTTTTATTATAAATTGAATTTGCATTGCATGCTAATGTTGTTCCCTGTCAGCGGGATCTCCAGATTTGCTGCTCACAATTTCCAGCATTAAGGGAGACCCTGACAGGAACCATATCTTATACTCCTATTGTTTTTCCCTTACCATCTAAATAACACAGCAAGAGATGCCTGGAAACAGATTATCTTCCCAGGGGGACCAGGTTTTCATACCTTTCAGAAACCACTAGAGAAAAACTCAAGATAATATGTAATACGGTTACAGAACATTTGATTTACAGAAAAATGGGGGTTGGCAACAATGGGCCAAAGTAAGAAGGCTACATGAAGAAAGTGGGTTTTGAACTTAGCATTAAAGAAAATCTACTATATGAATTCGGTAGAAGGGCACTGCAGTCCAGGTGGAAAATTGTTTTCTGTGATATAGAAGATATTCAAAATTTTAAAGAACTCTTTATTTCATATTAATGTACCCATTACATTATAATGAAATAAGACAAGCTTTGAATTCACTCTTATAAATAAGAACTTTAAAACATTATTTTTATTTATTTGACTACAGAAATGTATATTCATATCTTGCCTGTTAGTTTAAAAGAAAAACAAATGAAAAATCCAGAAGCTATAAAGTTGCCTATAAAGCTTAAATAATAAAAATAATTTATTGTAAAAATGGAATAATAAAATAAACAGAAGATAACACAACCAAACTTTATATTCCTTGCTTAAATGGAGTAGTAAGTTGAGGAAAGGTGTTTCTTCAACTTCCTGGTTTGAACCTACTAAAATATGACTATACTTGATCAGATAACAACCAAAATGAATGGCAGTTTTTAGTAAACTCACATAGTCACAATAACCATAGCAAAAAGTATTCTATTGTAAGTGGCAAAAGCAAGTAAAATGTTTGCAAGTCTGAGTTAAAGCCGAAGAGTTTGGAAACTCACCAAAACAGCCAGTGGGCGAGGAGAGCTCTCACTCCACCGGCTCCAGTGCCTCAGGGCTTAGCAAACTCGCTGCATTGCAGCCTGAACTCTGGAGGCCAGTTAGGGAGGCTGAGTGTGTTGGTCCATGTCCCCCCAAAAGCAAACACCCAGGCAGAAGTAAACATGAACAATATTTTTAGGCATTATAGCCTGAATTGTGCCCCCCCCATCCCCAAATGCGTATATTGAAGTCCTACACTTTGAGATAGACTTTAATGACATTAAAGGGTCTTAAATAGGTTAAAAAGTAGCTAAATTAAAATGAGGTCACTGGGGTGGGCCTTAATCCAATGGGACTGGTGTCCTCAGAAGAAGAGGAAATTAGGACACAGATACAGAAGACCACAATGAGACACAGGGAAGAGATGGCCATCTCCCAGCCAAGGAGAGAGGCCTCAGAACAAAAGCAACCCACCGGCTGGAGTGCTCAGTGGATGAGTGTCGATGTCTGTACTAATTGGTCAACAGTTCGATTCCCGGTCAGGGCACATGCCTAGGTTGCGGGTTTGATCCCCAGTAGGGGGCTTGCAGGAGGCAGCCGATCAATGACACCCTCTCATCATTGATGTTTCTGTCTCTCGGTCTCTCCCTTCCTCTCTAAAATCATTATAAACATCTAAAGAAAGTAAAGCAACCCTGCCTACACCCTGATCTCAGACTGCTAGCCACCTGAATTGTGAGAAAATCGATTGCTATTGTTTAAACCACCCAGTCTGTAGTATTTGTCACAGCAGCCTTAGCAAACTAACGAATTACAGGAAGCGCCTATGAGAAAAAAATGAGGAAGGGGCTGGTGGAGGCTGGGAGAACCGAGACCCCACAAAGCTGGTCTGACCCAGAGTGAAGGAGAAAGGGAAGGAGGGAGGAAGGAGGGAGGGAGGAAAACCTGGGTGAGTAGTGCAGGTCCAAGGCAAATTTGGCAAGGCCACAGAGAGATATCCCCCAGGAATGTCCTGCGTTGGTCCCCCCACCATGCTCAGTCATTGGCTGGAAACTGCTCATTGGCAGCACTGGTCATGGATTTCAGAGCCCAGCTATTGGAGTTGCCAGTTTAGCACACTCCCTACATAAGGAAACCTGAGAAGTGAATTCTCATGGCCATCCACCCTGGAGGGCCTCAGTGATTCTGGACAGTCCAAGAAGGGCATTACAGTCAGACAACACAAATGCTCACAGAAATTTTCACCGAACGGACAAGTTTTCCAATTTGTTTACCATGTGAAGCTGCAGAATGCTCTTATTTTCCGTCAGACACAAATACTGCTCCAAGCTCTGCAGAGTAAAAACCAATGTAGTCAGACCCAGCGGACTGAAGAATTCTGGCCACATGGGAGACAATTATCCTGCAAATTAGCTCTCTATTCCCACATGGAAAAAGACAAGCTAGCCACCCAAATTAATAATATCAATAAAGATGGTGATGACCCTGCTGAGGAGCTTTTAAAGCAGGAGCTACAGGTGGTACAACATAGCTTGGCTGCCCTGCAGTGGGGAGATCTAAGGTAAGTTTGGGGGGGGATTGGCCCCAAGATCCCACAGACCCAGCCCCACACGTTTAGAGCCTGCCTTCTTTCTTTTGCATGGAGAATCAAAACGTCTGTGGTGTGTTTTTTTAAAGCTATGAGCTGTCTAACATGCTATGTGAGGAACAGAACATAAAAACAGGCATAGAGAAATCAAGAAATTGACAGATTCAAATCAAAACCAAAATGCAACCAAATTCATCTGACGTGCATATCCATCTTTGCATCTCCAATACCTGGCAGGGTGGCTGGGATTCGATGTTCAATTCATGTTAGAGGAGTAAAAGGCACACATATTGAAGTATCGAGTTTCATGGTGATTAATAATAAATGGAGGTAGTTCCTGTAAATGACTGTAATTAGCATGTCTGTGGTCAGGTAAGCAGGGGGTAAATTACCCAGAGCAGGAAGTTGTAGGGAGCCTCTTCTGAAGTCCCAGGAATCCAGAATCAACCCCCAAAGCGGGGAAACAAAATGAGGCACAGACAGTGGGCTGGGGCCAGCAGGTTGTAAGGCAGGGTGGCGTTTGTAGGAGGGAGGAGGCTGGGGCATTTCATTTTACTTCACCTATAGTGCCAGTGCCGTGTAATATTTAAGGAGAGAGGGCTGAAATCTATGCTATACGGGCTCCCCAAAACAGCATCATCTCGGTGTCTGCTGATACTGATAAAATAAAAGTTTTTATCCATTCATTGGTTTAGTGCTGATGATCGAGAACTATCCTACACACTGGGAAAACACATTAATAAAATGTATTCTCTCCCATTGAAGAGGAAGTTAAATGTATCAATAGGCACTTAGAGTACAATGTGTGAGATGTGGTCACAGAGGTTATGCATAAAGAGCTTCCAGAGCAAAGACAGGGAAGAAGCGGCTTCGGGGTAAGTAATGGGATCACAACGGGTTGACACGCGAGCCTGGACACGTGGAAAGCCAGCAAGCAAGGAGGCGTATTCTCTCTAGAAGAGCAGAAAAAGGGAGGTGCAAGGACACAGAGGAGCAATAGTTTTGACTGAGATATAGTGGGAAGGTATAAGGCACAATAAGACAGTGGGAGTAAAACAAGAAACAATTTTAGAGGTAAAATTCATTACAAAGAGGTGATTCTGGAGTCACCTGAAAGCGATGCTGTGTGGCCAGGGGCATGGGGAGGCCCAGGGCTTTTGGAAGACGGGTGGCCATGGAGAGGCAAGAGATGAGGGACACAGAATCCTGAAAGGGGAGTTGGAAAATACCAAAAGCGAGTCTGATTACTTTTCTTTGTCCTTTCACATGTCACGTTAAATTCCTTTTCCTAAGCTCTTCCTAGGATCTAACCCCTTGCTCGGAGCGGAGAGGCAAGCAGTGGCTCTGTGATAATGTGATGGTACCTGCGGGGAGGGGAAACTCAGAACTCCCCAGACACTGCCAGCAGCAGCTGCACGGGAGCCGTCCGTTCCCAGAATCATTAACTCTCTTCTGAAATCACCCCCTGGGGTGCCATGCTCTCACACACACATGCACACACCCCCTTTTCTGAAGCAGAGGCAAGCTCAAGAGCTGGAGATTTCCCATCCCTCAGTGTCACCGGGCAGCCTCCCCTCGGCCCAGCTCCACCTGCCCCCTGAATGGAAGGAAGAGCAATCTAGACGGCTAACACGCCCGGCCCTGGAGCAATCAAGCTTACAAAGAGACATTTACCTCTCCACGTGGGACTTCAAATGGAGTCCATTTAAAAGTCCTACTACAATATAGATATTAAAAGTAATTAAAATAAATCTTTACTAGCAATTTACCTAAATTATGCATACAGTGCCTCTCAGTAGGTACTCTTTAGAACTGGAGTTTAGCTACAAATCAAGCGATCACCATGGAATTTCATTTAGGTGACAGTTTGGTTCAAAACTCCACATCACTCCATGTCAAGGAGGGCAGTAGAGGTGATACAGCGGGAAAGTCCAGCCAGCACTGGGGTCAGGCAGGTTGAGGGCTATTTAAGGCTGCTGCGGGCAGAGAATTAAACAGAAACAAAATTGCAATGATAGCAGCAATGACCAATGTTTACTGGCCACTTCTGTGGACTGGGCATTTTCTTATTCAATCATTTCTTTGAATTTTCCAAAAAATACAAAGGAAAGTATAGCCAATAGGACATTTCGGCATATTTGCTTCAGATTTTTTTATTTTAAAAAGCTTACAAAGAAATTTATATTCCCTAAATCCCATTCCCCCCTCTCTCTTCAGAGTCAGCCACTGTGCTATAAATCTGGTGCATATTCAGTAATATTTTTATATTTTGCTATATTACATGTACCTGTAAATAATATAGAGTATGTTTTAGATTTTTGTTTTATTTCCTGAAATTTTCTTTGTTCAGTTCAAATATGTGACCTGATTTTCTCCACGGCACTTACCAACTTTGACCATGCTAGTAAATTTATTCATTTGTTTTGTTTATAATATGTTGTCCTCATCATTAGACTATAAAAGAAATAAAGGGATTTTTTCTGCTTTATTCAGTAATGCATCCTGAGCACATAAACAGTGCCTGACACATAGTAGACGTTTAACAAATATTTGTCAAATGAATAATATAAGTTCAGTTAATTATTTAACTTCTACAACATTCTACTTTATGCATTTTTCAGAATGTATTTATCCAGTTCTGTACTAAGGTTTATTTGGATTACTTCTAATTTTTGATATTGCAAACAATATTCCACAAAATCCTTGTATACACATGCAAAAGTCTCTCTGAGGCATTTACCTAGAGCAGAATAACTAGGTCAGGGGATATGTGTACCTTAAACTTTTCTGAATATCATCAAATTACTCACCAAAGAGGCTGACCACCTTTCACTCTCACTGCTTTCCTGATTAGGCATTAACACTTGGCATTATCACATTTCTTTTTCTTTTTCCAATCAGATAAATGTAAAATGGCATGTCAGTATTCTATTAACTTACATTTTTCTGATTACAGTGGTACCTCGGTTTTCGAACATGCCACACGGCTTCCGCTGAGGGCAAGATGCTGAGGCCTAGCCTTCGGCTGTGGATCCCTTGGTTTTTGAAAGTTTCAGAACTCGAACAGTCTTCCAGAATGGATCACATGCAAAAACCGGGATCCCACTGTACTCACTAATGTGACTGAGTGTGTCTTCATACATGTCCTGGCCCTCTGGATTTTCTCTTCTCTGTGGGACCTATTCATATTCTTTGCCCATTTTTCTATTTGTCTATTATTTGCCCTTTAAAAAATACCTTATAGGAGTATTTGATCTGCCATATATCCCAATATCTTCTATGAGGATGTGGCCTAGTTTTGTTTTGAGGTCTTTAGTCATTCAAGAGATTTCTAATTTCATGGAGTCCAATCATTGGGTAGCTTTTACTTATCCTGAGGTCATGAAGACATCCTCCTATATCATTCTACCTACCTCTCTATCTTATAACTATATTTCTTACATACAGCTATAAACTTTCATTTCACATTTCATAACACCATTTTTATAAAAGGTGTTAGGTAATGACCTAATTTAACTTTTTAACAACAACAAAAATCCAGTGAAGAGTCGGTTCTTTCTGTATTGATAGCAGATAACCAAGGTCTCACGTGAGGGCTCCTTATTCTGTTCTCTTTGATTCCATCCATCTACCCTGTGCTACCTCCAAATTCCCAACTGTGCCATGTACTAAAACAGCTCTATAAATTAGTATATGGGCAAATCTTTGTGGGGGTTTTGCCTTTTTTATTTGTTTATTTCAGAATGGTCTGGCTATTCTTACCATGTTATATTAGCATATGAGTTTTAGAATCTATAATTCACACACACACACACACAACACAAGTTTGCAGTATTGAAACATCTAACATATAAATTTAAATAAACATAGTATTATCTTACTAAGAATTCAGTTATTCTTCTCTATGTTTCAATAATGTTTATATTTTCTCCTTAATGGTTTTACAGATTTTTTTATATTAGCCCTAAGGACCATATAGTTTTAGCTGATACCATAAAAAGCATTCTTTTCTACTACATTTTAACAAGCTATTTCTGGCATATGGGAAAAGAAACAGTATCACCAGTTCTGGAGTCAGTTGACCCCAGTTCCATCATGTACTATCACCACCGCAAGTTCTTTAGTCACTGTGACAGTTTTCTCAAACGTCAATGGGAATAATAACAGGGCTACCTCATAAGGTAGCTGTGAGAGGTGCGTAAATTAACATATGCAAAGTACCTGGTGCATGGTAACTATATATTCTAAAGTTTCGCCTTCAAGATTTATGTTGCCATAATTTGTTGTTAGATAACTATTAAGCTAAGGAGGGCCATGCAGTCTTGGTTTGGTGTGAGTTTTTTGTTCTGTTTTTTTACTTATTTATTTTAATTGAATTTATTAGAGTGACACTGGTTAATAAAATTATATAAGTTTCAGGTGTACAATTCTGTAATACATCATTTACATATTGTATTATATTTTCACCACCCAAAATCAAGTCTCCTTCCCTCACCATCAATCGCCCCTATACCTTCTTCTACCTCCCCTCCCCTCTTTCCTTCTGGTAATCACCATATTGTTGTCTGTGTCTGAGTTTTTTTGTTTTTGTTTCTTGCTTAATCCCTTCACCTTTTTCATCCAGCCACTCAAACCCTCCACCACTCTGAAAGCTGTCGGTCTGTTCCCAGTATCTATGAGTCTGTTTCTATTTTGTTTGTTAGCTTATTTTGTTCATTAGATTCCACATATAAGTGAAATCATATGGTATTTGTCTTTCCCTGACAGGCGGATATCATTTAACATAATTCAATCCAGGTATATGCATGTTGTTGCAAAAGGTAAGAGTTCCTTGTTTCATGCCAAGAAGTATCCCGTTGTGTAAATGTACCACAGAATTTTTTTTGCTTTTTTATTGAATTTATTAAGGTGGCATTGGGTAACAAATTATACACGTTTCGCATGCACGATTCCACAACACATCATCGGTACACTGTATTGTGTGTTCACCATATCAAGTCTCCTTCCATCACCATTTACTCCCCCCTTTATGCTTTTCTACCCCATCCCTCTTTCCCTCTGGTAATCACCATACTATTGTGTATGTCTATGAGGGGTTTTTTTCTGCTTCATTCTTTCACTTTTTTCACCCAGTTCCCAGCCCCCAGCCCTCTGACAGCTGTCAGTCTGTTTCTTGTATCTATGAGTTTGCTTCTATTTTGTTTATTAGTTTATTTTGTTCATTAGATTTCACATATAAGTGAAATGATATGGTACTTGTCTTTTCCTGACTAGTTTTTTTCACTTAGCGTAATTCTCTCCAGGTACATCCATGTGGTTGCAAAAGGGAAGAGTTCCTTCACTTTTATGGCTGTGAGGTATTCCATTGTGTAAATAAACCACAGCTTTTTTATCCACTCATCTACCGATGGGCATTTGGGCTGCTTCCAAATCTTGGCTATTGTAAATAATGCTGCAATGAACATAAGGATGCATATATTCTTTCAAATTAGTGTTTTGGATTTCTTCAGATATATTCCCATAAGTGAAATCACTGGAACATAAGGTAGTTTCATTATAAGTTTTTGAGGAAACTCCATACTTTTTTCCACAGTCTATACCAGTGTACAGTCCCACCAACAGTGCACAAGAGTTCCCTTCTCTTCACATCCTCCCCAACACTTGGTTGATTTATTGACAGTAGCCATTGTAACAGGGGTGAGGTGATATCTCATTATAGTTTTAATTTGCATTTCTCTGATGACTAGTGATACTGAGCATCATTTCATAGATCTATTGACCATCTGTATGTCTTCTTTGGACAAGTGCCGGTACCATGCTGTTTTATTATTGCTTTGTAGTATAATTTGATATCTGGTAACATGATTCCTCCAACTTTGTTCTCCTTTCTCAAGATCGTGGTGGCTATTAGGAGGCTTTTGTGGTTCCATATAAATTTTTGGAATATTTGTTCTAGTTCTGTGAAATACTCCATTGGTATTTTGGTAAAAATTGAGTTGAATCTGTAGATTGTTTTATGTAGTATGGACATTGCAATGATGTTAATTCCTCCTATCTATGAATATGGTATATGCTTCCACTTATTTGTATCTTCTTCAATTTCTTTCTCCAGGGTCTTATAATTTTCCAAGTACAGATCTTTTACATTCTTCATTAAATTTATTCCTAAGTTGTTTGTTTTGTTTGTTTTCGACACAATTGTAAATGGAATCACTTTCTTAGTTTCCCTTTTTTTATAGTTCATTATTGGTGTATAAAAATTAAAATGATTTCTGGATATTTATTTTGTATCCTGCTACATTCCTGAATTCATTTATCAGTTCTAGTAGTCTTATGGTGGAGTGCTTGAGGTTCTGTATATGTAGTATGATGTCTTCTACAAATAATGACAGCTTTACTTCTTTCTTTCTAATTTGGATGCTTTTTTCTGTCTTCTTTTGTGATTGCTGAGGCAAGGACTTTCAGTATTATGTTGAATAAGAGTCATGAAAGTGGACATCCCTGTCTTGTTCCAATTATGAGAGGAAACACTTTATTTTTTTTCTCATTGAGTATAATGTTAACTGTGGGTTTGTCATATACAATGTACATTATATTGAGGTGTGCTGAGAGTTTTTATCATAAATGGGTACTGGATTTTGTGAAATGCTTTTTCTGAATCTACCTTGATAGGATCATATGATTTTTCCCCCTTTATTTTGTTAATGGGATGTATTATGTTAATTGATTTGTAGACATTGAACCAACCTGGCCTCCCAGGAATAAATCCCACTAAATCGTGGTGTATGATTTTTTAATGTACTGCTGAATTCAGTTTGCTAATATTTTACTGAGGTTTTTGCATCTATATTCACCAGAGATGCTGGACTATAATTTTCTTTCTTTGTACTGTCTTTTACATTTGGAATTAAGATAATGTTGGCCTCATAAAATGAACTTAGGAATGTCTTCCCTCTTTTTGAATTTTTTAGAATAGTTTGAGAAGAATATGTGTTAGTTCCTTTTTTAAAATGTTTTTATTCATTTGAGAGAGAGAGGAAAGAAGAGAGAAAGAAAAACATTGGTGAGAGAGACACACCAGTTTGCTGCCTCCTGCACTGAGGATCAAGCCTTCAACCCCAGGCATGTGCCATACCAGGAATTGAACCAGCAACCTATCAGTGCCCAAGACAATGCTCAATCAACTGAGCCACACTGGCCAGGTTATATTTTAGTAATTCTTTGAATATTTGGTAAAATTCACCCATGAAGCTATCTGATCCAGCAGTTTTGTTTCTTTTTTTTTTTTTTAAATATATCTTTATTGGTTTCAGAGAGAAGAAGGGAGAGGGAGAGAGAGAGATAGAAACATCAGTGATGAGAGAGTCACTGATGGGCCACCTCCTGCACGCCCCCGACTGGGGATCGAGCCCACAATCCGGGCATGTGCCCTGACCGGGAATCGAACCCCGATCGCCTGGATCCCAGGTCGATGCTCAACCGCTGAGCCACGCTCGGCCGGGCCAGCAGTTTTGTTTTTTGGAAGTTTTTTTTATTACTACTGCTTCAGTTTTGTTGGTTGTAATTGGTCTGATCTTGATTCAGCCTTGGAAGATTATGTTTCTAGGAACTTATCCATTTTTTCCAGATTATCAAGTTTGTTGGCATATAGTTGTTCATAACAATATGCTACTTTTAAAGGCTAATAAACGTATGTCTTTATATATCATCTTCTTTACCTGTTGCTAGGAATGCCAGATATGCATGTTATCAGAAAATGTATACCTCATTAAAATGGCCCTCTAAATTCCATTTTTAAGTTATTTCATTTCAAATTTTTACATATTAAGTAAAAATTATAAAGCTGCCTTATACTAGACAATTACCAATGGAAAAACTTATAGTTTATTCATCATCATTGGCATTAAGGTTTAGGAAATTAAGGGTAAATAGCACCAAAACTGGTCTATTTAGCTTATATACTTAGTTAGCAATGAAACCCAGTAAATAACTTTAAAATTTTCATTAGAATTTTGAAAGCTCTTCTGAGGTGCTGCAAATTTTCCCCAGTTCTTACTTTGTCAACCTAAATTAATAGTTCCAGTAGCATTTTTCATGTTCTTCTTCGGTTGCAAATTCATATCTATTATAATATATTCCTATATAGGTAGTTAGTGGACAAGGCCACGATAAACAAACTTGTTTGTAAATTGTACAAGCTTAAAGGTGGGCCTCAAAGAGATTTATATGTTGAAGAAGAATAAAACTAATACAGTTGAAATGGAAACAAAAGGAGACAGATATTTTCAAAAGCTTCAAAGAATTTTGTGTTATTGTGCCAGGTTAGTTTAAATTTATACTCTTTCAGTATATGCAGTTTGCTTTTACTTTCAATTTGCTTTGGCTAATGTTTCATTTTAACAATTTATTTGAAAATTTAACACTCTGAGAAACAGCAGTTGAGGATGACCTTTTCCCTAGTCCCAAACAAATTAGTGTCCCATGCACCCCGAGCACACCCCTTGAAAGCCCCACAGAGCGCCTCTTCTCCAAAGCCCCCTCCACTGCCCTGCGGCCCACATCTCTCACAGCTCTTCCCCTTCCCTCACTTCCCTGACTTGTCCCTTGACTAGTTAGGCATTGGGACCCCACCCTCCTCCAACCCTGACAGAGGCCCTGCACCTAATGCATCTGTAAAACAGAACAGAGAGCATTTTGGGGACCATCTGTGGCTCTGCTTCTAAAGCCTAGCTGTGGAGGTCAACCCTTATTCCTCCCCACCCCACTTCTTTACCCACTTTTATTCAAATCCACACACCCGCTACAAGCTTCTCTCCCCCCAGTTTTCACACATTGGGTGCACATTTTAATATTCTGTTTTAAGGATCCCTTCAAAGTAAATACGTTCATTTACTCATAATCTTAGGGATGCCATTATTGGTAATAACATTTCTCACCTTTAAAAAGAAAATTATAAATATTCTGCTCTTTGTCCAAATTTCAAAGGCAAAATTTAAACAAAAACAAAATCAGATTTATTCTGAAGTGATTGAAACATACCTCCTTTGAATGTTTTTGAAAAATGCTTTGTATTAAATATACTCATGGTTGTGATTGTGCAGCACTCTGTAAACAACTTTCATTGCATTCCCTGTGAGAGACAGATTCCCCCAAAGAGAAATTAATTTTGTTTTCCTTTAAACTTCATTTTTTTAAATTGAAGATGAAGAAGAAAATACTCATGTGGTTTTAAAAGTATTTAGAAATACTACTAAAAAGAAAGAAAAATACAATGTTAATGTTTTCTATGGATAAAATACACTGTTATAAAGCCTGCATTTTTCAGTGATTTGACTTTTTATTGTCTTACAAACAAGACTAGTTTGTGTATATATTTATCATACCTTGTGAAATTAGCTGAGAAAGTTGATGAAAATAACCAATGAACATTTTATTTAAAATGAACATTTAAATAAAATAATTTGCATATCCTTGACATGGGAAATGTTTTCCATTTGTGTTTGACCTACTTGTGACAAAGACAACGTGCACTCTGGGCACCACTACAAACCAGTAAGCCTGAGAGTAAGTCTGCTAAAATCACTCTCGTCCCCCAGATCTGTAGACCAGCACTGCCCAATAGAAATATACTGCAGGACACAAAAGCGAGCCACATAGGTAAGTTTAAATTTTCTAATAGCCACACTGAAACAGGAAAATAAGCCAATGTTAATTTTAAAAGTATACTTTATTTAAACCAACATGTTAAAATGTATTTTTTGGTCATGTGTTTGATATATAATTATTGAGACATTTTCCACTTTTTCTTACTAAGTTATGACATCCAGTGTGTGTTTTATACTTATAGGACATCTGAAATATCAGACTACCTCTACAAGTGCTCAAACCATGTGACTAATAGCTCCCTTATCAAACGGCATAGCACTTCGATTTATCTCAAATTGTCAACGGCTATAATAAATCACTTGATTAAAAATTTACAAGTTTGATCCCACACAAACATATAAATGTAGAGAAATGAAGCATATAAATGTAGGAGAATTAAAAATCTCTCTTGCTAAAGTAAATAGATTCTATTTTTGGTTAAATTCTATAACTATTTTTTTAAGTTCCTTCTTTTTTTGTAATATGTTTTCATTGATTTCAGAGATAGAGAAAGGGAGACGGATAGAGATAGAAACATCGATGAGAAACACAAATCAGCTGCCTCCTGCACGCTCCTAGTGGAGATCGAGCCCACAACCCTGGCATTTGTCTGACTGGAAATCAAACTGGTCACCTCTTGGTTGATGGGTCAATGCTCAACCACTGAACCACACTGGCCAGGCTCAATAACCATTTTGTATTTCTAATTTTGTAACATTAAATTTTTGTATGATACCACTGTAATTCTATACCAAGAAGATTATCTACTTTCGGATGGTAATTTGAACAAGAGTTATTGAAGTACGCTAGATGTTTGTAATTTCCACCATAAAAATTACTATTATTCTAAAACAAAGTTCAGAACCATGCTTAAGAGAGGTAGTCTTCATAATATTGAAAATAAAGAGGATATAGATTTCACAGTTCCAGGGTAACCCTTATAATTAGGAATCCTTAGCAATCTTAGGTAATACTTGGCAAAAAGGAAGTCGGCAATCTAAAGAGCACTTAGAGTAACTCATCAATCTGTGTGTTGTAGCTGTTCGGCTGATTAATTTGGTTGCAACCTGCCTGCATGTGATGGTTAGTGACTTTGCAGACCACTTAATTTCTAAGAACTTTTTCTTTGGTTTTTGCTACTTTACATTTCTACACTTCTAGTGATTCTAACTAATCTTTAATATTGGTATCTGGCTTCTATATAGTTGTCCTTAGAAAATGAATGGGGTAAATATGCCCAGTATTTCTATATTTATTTAGTCAACATCACTAAGCTATATCGTCCAAATTATGTGATCAAGTCATTCAGTGCTTTAAACATTATTGATTTAAGATTCAATAAAATTAGGTGAATAGTAACATAAATGCCAGGACTTGGTGACTTGGTGGTTAGGTGAGCACATGCGTGCGCACACACACACACACACATATATCTCAGCAGTGACTGAAAGGTTAGAAAACCTGTGAAATATATAGTATGTGGTCAATAAAAATGTGTCTATGGAGGTTCATGAAACAGCACTGAGTGTTCTAACACTTTTTAAGTCAAAGACTATTATTTCCAAATGATTAAAATGACTGATAAAATAAATGTATGGCCATTGTGCAAAACTAAATAAGGGAAACAATCTGTTATATGTAGTGTGACTTTCTTCTGTTAAATCTGATTATCCAGGTCTTTTTGTAGTCACACAAGGTACAACACTTATTTTGACAAGCAGTATCATTTTGTTCATGGTGTAATTTTTTTTTCTTAAAGTGTCATTCACCCTAATAAAAGTTACAGAGGCACTGTGCTTTAAGTGGTTGAGAGAACAGTTATATACAATTAAACATGAGATAAACCCAAAGTACTTCAAATGCTTTTTTTCAGAAAATAGGAAGTGAGATTAGAGAGATTTTATAGGGGTCAGATTTTTGAGGCTTTGATAGGTTTTAATCTGGTGGAAATAAGGAAATACTGATGGGTTTTAAGCACATGGATTAAGTGATTTGGCAGATTTTAAAAGAATTGCTCTGGCTTTTGTGGTGAGGAAAGGCCATAGAAGCTGCAAGACCATTCAGGAGGCCACTGCAACTCTGGGGAAGAGCTATGTCATTTCATACCCAACAGCTGGATGAGACAGACACTGTCATAATGTCCATGAGGAAACTAAGACTGCAAAAGGATAATCTTCTAGGTCACTCAGCTACTATAAAGCAGAGCTGGTTCTAACCCAGAATCTGTCCAAGGTCAAAGTGTGGTATTAGGAGCCCAGCTGGGCGTGGCTCAGCAGTTGAGCATCGACCTAGGATCCAGGAGATCCTGGTTTGATTCCCCGCCGGGGTACATGCCCGGGTTGCGGGCTCCATCCCTGGTCAGGGGTGTGCAAGAGGTAGCAATCGATGATGACTCTCTTATCATTGATGTTTCAACTCTCTCTCTGCTTCTCCCTTCCTCTCTCGGAAATCAATAAAGATATATTTAAAAAAAGAAAAGAAAAAGGAAAAAGTGTGGTATCAGGAGTCAGACCAACCTGGATTTTACTATGTAAAAGTACTTCATCAGACAACTTTATTTAATGTATGATATTATAATAATTTCAGATTACTTCTATATCTAGTTTATATTTTATAGATTGTCAGATAAATCATATTTCTTTTTAATAAAAACTTTGTAGATGCTATAGTTCCAGATTCCTGGATTTTGTTCTTGAATCACTTACCAAAAAAAAATTAAATTAAACCTAGATTTTTAAATATTAGATTTGATTCAAATAAACCTAATGACCTGGAGATTTATTTATTCTAGCTCTAGAAATCAGGAGCTCAACATTATTTTCATACTCCCCTATAGAGCCTCAGATTGTATTCTTTACAACTCACTTCATCACTTGAGTGCTGAGTCACTTTTTAACAACCTGCTGACTGATGGGCAGATTCCCAAGTTCAAATCCCATCCTGCACACTGCAAATGCTGTCTTCTGTAATATTACTGATGGGAAAGATAGTCATAGAGAAGGATTTGCTAGTGAAATGTTTCTACGTACTCTTTGGTGACAAATTGGGTGGCTTCAGGCACTCAATGTAAAACATAAACAAAATAAGCATAAGTCATACAAATTTGATTCTTAGTACCAGTGTCACGTTTTCAAATCAGGCAGACTGAGCCAGGGTTATAGGTAAATAATGTAGATAAATTTAAATATAGACATGTGTGTATAATCAATATATAGAAATGCAGCCAAGAACTTAAATCGATCAATTACAGACATTTATTGCATTTTTTGAGTTGCCCCCATGCACTACAGCAGGCCCTGGGGAGTGAGTGCTGAGAACAAAGGGCCAGGGCCTTGCTCTCTCTAAGCTGACAGCCCAGAAGGGAAACCAAACAATAAACACATAATTAGAAGTAATAGGAGAGGCATGAAAGAGGAGAGAGGAAACAAGACTGCCCTTCACATGGGACCAAACCCAGTGTGGGAGAGAGGGGATTGTCATGAAGCTGCCTGTGAAGTGATGTCCCAGCTCAACTTGAAGGACGGTGCAAGTTATCAAGGAAAAGAGCAAAGAACTTTCAGGTAAAGAGAAGAACCCATGCAAAGGGCTTGATACAGGAGTGAATCCAAGGCCTTGGGGCGAAAAAGAGAGAGAAGTCTGCTGTGCCTCATGGAGAGCAGGTCATGTGGGGCCGAAAGTTTGGCTTTAACTCTAAAAGAGAGAGAAGCCATGAGGGGTATTTTTAGCAGTGGGGAGACATATCTAGTTCCCATTTTTTAAAGACCAGTCTGGCTACGATATGAAGAATGGATCAGAAGGGAACAAGAATGGAGAGCATTCAGGAGGCTGTGGTGTCATCCAGGGGACTGGGGCAGGGATGTGAGCCGAGGTGGAGGCAGTGGAATGGACGAAGCTGAACAATTCAAATGAATAGAGACTGGATGTGGGGGACCAGTGAGAGGCAGGAGTCAATCATGAGCCCTCATTTTCTGACTGGTGGTTGTTAGTCATTCACTAAGATGGGGAGCAGGGAGGAGGTGCTACTTCACACCAGGTATGACCCATTTCCAGAGTGTTCGAGGGGTGGAGGTGGGGGTAAGGGTTCACTTCAGCACCACTTCTCCCTCCCAACCTGAATTGTTGATTGCAAAAGGCTTTATTTCATTGATTCTTTTTTACCGAAGGTACGAGTAGTGTGTTATCTTTGCAAATGGTGAGAAACAGATGCTTTTAGAAGAGGGAGAAAAGTGTTGAAGGGAGAGCTTTCTAGAGAAGACTGAGCACTGCACAGGGAGCAATGGGAGGAAGAAGAACCGCGGTAGACATCGTGAGAGAGGCCCCTGACCCAAAGGACGTACACAGGGAGGAACATTCTGATGACTTCACAACTTTGCTGAGGGCTAATCCTAACATTTCCCTTCATGCTTTCCCTTTCATAGAGAATGGGTGATGCACCTATTGATTACACCATAAAGATAACAGTCAATGAAGGGAGGACTCTTTTCTCATTCGTCTTTTTAAAGCCCTCTTCCTGGGTCCAAACACTCAAAAGGGAATGCAGATGTTTCTGAGCATGATTAAGTGTTCTCCATCTTTCTTTCACACAAAAGCTTTAAATATCAAGCTATTGGATTATAAAATTATTATTTTTATTTTAAGATTATATTATGGGTTCTATGATATACTAATTATGATAAAATATTTTGCAATAATACAAAGGCATTTGAATAATAAATTAGGATCTCCTAGACTTCCTTGTCAACTCCTAAATATACACCCTAGTGGCTCTCAAATGTGATCTCTAGACCAAGAACATTAGCATCACTTGGGATTTTTTAAAAATACAAATACATGGGTCTCCCTCTAGACCTACTGAATCAGAAATTCTAGGTGGGCCCAGCAATCTTTTTCACAAGCCCTCCAGGTGATTCTCATGCATGGTAATGTGTGAGAACCTCCACTTTAGAACAGTGTTTCCAACCTATTCACCTCTTGGCAAAAATAGAAAGTGCTGGTATTGGTGGAGTACCCCATGTTAAGAGGGTGAGGCTGCGGGAGGCCTGAAGCCACCCTCCCAGGGGCTCCGGCTGCCGGGGCCCAGCTCTGCAGCGCTGGCCCCAGGAGCTCCCCCCACCCTCCCACAGCCCACCAGCAGGGGCTCACCTGGAGACCCCCACACCAGCGCCAAAGGAAGCGTCTATAAACGCCCGCTGTGGTTTTGTCTCTAACGACCAAAAATCAGGATTCACCTGGGCACCTGTCCACAGAGAAGAACGGATAAATCGTGGAATGTTTCCGCATTGCAATTCCATTCGCAGTTAAAATGAACTAATTGCAGCTAACGTGTCAACACAGAGATCTCAGACACAAGCTGGGGGGGGGGGCTGTAGAAGAACACATGCAGTTTGATCGTGTTTATAGCATGCTGAACAACACTGGGTGTTGCTTGTGGCCTGTCTGCTTGTAGTGAAACCACAGCCCGCAGGGAAGGGAGGCGGAGAGCGCCGGGGAGACGGTCGGGGTCAGAGGAGGGGCGCGGGCTGCGCGCCAGTGAGCTCCCCGGTTTTATATCTTAGAAACGTCTAAAAAAATATAGCAATGCATTAAGACTTGACATGGGGGGTGGTTACAAGTGTTTCTATTACTTTTATACTTTTCCGTGCACTTGAAATATCTCGGTTGGAATCTGCTATCGAACTGCCCGAGTGTTAAGGCGAATCGTGGCGCCGGATCTCCGGCGTTGCCCGAACCTTCTCTGGGCCTCAGTTTCCTCTTTGGGAATCAGAGGAGGCTGAATTCAGTACCCCCGGGGTCCAGCGGCCCTTCGCCCCTGTGACCTGTTCTGGGGTCAAATAGGAAAGTCCCGTCCCCCCCCCCCCCCCGTGGGCACCGGGGGCAGCCTCCCGGCCCCGCCCGCGTCCCGCTGTCCGTCCCGACGCCCCGGGGCGCAGCGGCCTCCGACGGGACGGGCTGGGACGTGTCACCCAGCGGGCGCCCCAGAGCCTGTGCCCCCAGCCGGGCTTTACGGGGAAGGGGTAAAAGTAAAAGCGGGAGCAGGCGGCGCAGACAGGCCGCGTGGGTTTGGGCTGAGCTGGGGCTTGGACCGGCCTTCCCGGGAGGTCTGTCTGTCCCCAAGCGCGGCCCCGCGGGGAGGGAATGTGACAGGGTCGCGGTGGCCCCCAGCCCCGCTCCCCGCAGCAACCCCCTGCCCTCCCCACCCCAGGGGGGACCCCGCACGGCCCCGCCCTTCGGGGACCTTCGCTGCTGTTCCCACGGCCCGGCCCGCGCCCCGAGCGGGCCTCACGCGCGGCCCCGTCCCCGCAGGTCTGCGGCCCCGCGCGCGCGGCTTTGGGGACCGGGAGCCGCACCCCGCCCGTGGGCTCCGCCCGCGCGGGCGCCGGTGTTGCCCCATCTGTTCTCTGCTGTGAAATATTCCTGCCGCAGGGAAGGGGACCCACGGCCGGGAGGGTCCCCCAGTGTCCGCACGTCGCACACTCAGGTCAGCAGCGGGCGGGGGCGCCTCCCCCGGGGCTGGGGCGCCTTCCCCGGGCTTGGGGGGCCGGCCTCCCTGGGGGTTCGCTCCGCGGGGCACGGCGGGAAACACGCTGCCCGACCCGGAACGTGAGTGAGAATCAGGGGAGCCTGGGCTGAGCCCTGAGGCCACCGAGAAGCCCCCTCCCGGCCGCGCGTCCTGACCGGCGAGGGGCACACGCTGCGCTTTACCAGAAGGCCCCCAACCTCGGAACCCTTCGGTTCTGTGCAAGGTCCAAATAACCAACGGTTCTGGCCTTGTATATGTAGTCTCGGTCCACGTTTTATACATTTTTGGTTCAAGAATACTAAATTCATTAATGAGCCATGTAGGCTCCAGCTAGATTCAGTGCACTGTGTGTATGTACATATTCACTTAAGTTATACATATACATATATATGTAAACAGAAGGAGAAAATACACATTGCTTCTCAGTTAACAAACAAAATAAATGCCCTGTATCTGGTATCTATTAGCACACAGTCAATGCTTGCTGGATTAATTAATAGGATTCGTAAGTTCATATTATGGCAGGGACTATGCTGGGTACTTATGACAATTTCTCATTTAATCTTTACAAGCAGCTCTGAGAGGCGGATACCTCCTACCTTTATGGTCACAATACTAGTAAGTACCAGGCAGGTTTCTAAGTCTGTCTTGGCACATCTCAGTGACAGCATTAATACCCCAAAGACAGACACACGCTTTGTAAGTGAACTTAAGAGCCTCACCCTTGTGTTTCACTCTAACAACTTATAGCCTCCATTCAACAGTTCCTACAACTTTATCTTTCTGACTGAAGTGCCCCTGTGACATTTTCTGTGATTCATTGCAGTGATGATGCGCCTCTCCAGTGACTAGAAAACAAAGTTAAAATTATGAGGCTTAGAACGAAAATTTAGTCAGTGGGAGCCACCCAGGTCTTATTCTCCCTGAGATCAACGCGAAAATTTAGTCAGTGGGAGCCACCCAGGTCTTATTCTCCCTGAGATCAACGCAACTGACTTTTACTCCCTTGTGGACGATTTACTTGGTGAGTTATCTGTGGTACCTATTTTATCTTCACCAAACTTCTTAATATATTGTTATGTAAATCAACTTTATTACTCCCTTTAAGGGAACTATTCATTTGGTCATAAAATGAAGTCAATAATATGCATTCAATTACAGCAAAACATCCAACAGGGCCTTTCATACCCAAATGGAAAAGATGGAGAAATATTGACTGATGCTGGACAACTAGTAATTAGTTGAAAGTTTTACTCAAAAGTCTACTACTTAAGAAAAGAATCTCAATCTGGATAAAGAATTGTGCCACAGGGTTCTGTTCTTGACATTTCTCTTATCCAAATATTATCAATGGCTTGGGTAACAGATTAAGGTCTAAAATATGAAGATGACCAAAAAACTTGAGTGGGATAATGGATTATAGAAACCAAAATGGACTTAACAGGGTGAAGAGATGAGTCAAGTCAAACACACTGAAATTTAATGGAGAGAAATTTACAATTCAAAAACAAACTTCTTAATACTAAATGTTAAAAGAAATGGTTTGTCACCCACCTTTAAAGAAACATAGGAACTTTGGTTGACAGTAAATTTATTATGAATCAATTCATATGATTACCTGAAAGCAAGCATTACCTTTAACAATAACAGAAATAAGAAACTTTTCAAAAACAAAAATCAATATCTCATGGAAGTGACGCCATATGCCTGCTCTTGGCACTGGTTATTTCCTTCCATATTGTATTGGTTTTTAGTGTTGAACCTTAAAGACATACACAAAGTGGTGTTGAAACTTAAAGATGTAGACAATCTGCACATTCAATTTCTCACATCAGAAAGGTGAAAAGATATGTCGGATGAAAAGACATTAAAAAATAATAAAATTTTTAGAAAAAGTTATGTTTAATATGAAGGAAAGAAGGCTAAAGACAGATATGATAGCTATCTTTAAAATTTTTCAAATTGGTTATATGAAATTAACATAGTCTTATTGTGAAGGACCCACAGAGGCCAAACCAAAGTCAATAGTTTCAAAGAAAACAAGTTGCAATTTAGCATAACAAGGAAATTTATGATATGATATTGAGATTGTGAGTTTCTTGACTAGTTAGAAAGGGGAGTTAAAGACTGACCAACAGGTTGAAGGGATACTCTTTAGGGGAGTAATACATCAGTGGAAGTTTATCTCAGTGAACTTCGAGGTCTCTTGCAAACGTGAAGAAAAACGAACTTACAACATACAAGTTGCCTAAAAGAAAGGTAACAATTAAAGACACTAGTGCTACTAATGGTCTCAGAAAGATATGGTTTAAAGTTAAATCTGCTACTGACCCACTCCTTAAATATGCATACACATACACATACACACTCATTTAAAAAAATCATATAATTCTTGTCAAGGTAAAATAACCAGCAAAGCCTCATAAGTTCAGATTCCAGTCTTTGAAATTCTAATAATTCAAAGGGAAATAGGATCAAAGTTTGTCATCTCTAAGGCAAAAAAAAAAAAAAAGTTTGTGAAGTAAATTGTTAATATAAACAGGATTCTGGGCAGAAAGTTTGGTCTTATATCTAAAGTCAAGAAGGCACGCCATTAAAAATAATTAGTGTAGGTGAACCTTTCCCGCACCTCCTTCTAGGACCAAACTAAAATAAAACTAAATTGGGGAACATTCACCTTGAATTACCAGCTGAAGTCTAGCTGGAGAGGAGACTTTTAAACAAGGAAGGGCAGCAACCACCTCCAGACTGGTAGGAAGGGTGGGGTCTCCAGAGGGAATGGCCCCAGGCTGGGCACCCCAGCCTGGAGCACCAGAGCTGGGAACAGCCACCACAGAGCATCGAGCAGTGAAGGTGGCAGAGTTGCTATCTGCTGGGGAGAGACATAGCTTGCCAAAGACAAAAAAAAAAAAACAACTTTTTTTTTAGGGGCCAGAGCACAGGATTTTTGTTCTCAGCCACTTAGCCTGGGCATTGACAGAGGGAGGGAGGTGCAGACCGGACTTGCCTGAGGAGAGTCTGGGGTGGGAAGCCCTGCAGAGAGACATGGGAGAGCAGCTACCAGGATCCCTGTGCTCAGTCATCCTCTGCAAACCGCTGCAGCCACTTGCCCTGAGAGGTGCAAGCCCCTCCCAGCAGCAGCAGCCTGGGGAAAGGCAATTTCCCCAGGCCCTGGAATCCTGCTCCCACACCCCGCATCTTGACCCCTGCTGAGGAGGGAGCAGCAGAGGCCAAGCCTATGTGTCTGGGGCGTCTCAGGGGTGACAGTGACTGGCTTTGTGGCAAGTAAGTCCATGCCCCTGACTTTCCACAAAACCTGACAGGTGCTTGCCCCTCAGGGGACAGCTGACAGAGACTCCCTGCTTCCAGGCAGACCCCACCAGCCTGCCTACAAGGGGCTCTGCCCTGCCAAGGTCAGGGAAATATTCCCAACAGACTCAGAGGTGTGGCTCTGAGAAGGGGGAACACACCCAACATCTTCCGCGAGGTCTAAAGGGCACGTCCCCGTCACAAGAGATCCAGAGGTCCCATCCTCCAGATTCTGCCAGAAGCCCTTTCAGAAACAGCCTTTTTAGTGATTAAGGTTGACAGCTGGAGGCCAGGCAGAGGCAGCTGGAAGCAATCCCGAGGTGCTCTGGGACATTTGCTGACCCACCCCGGGAGGCACGCTGCTCAAAAGCCAGCCTCCGAGTGCAGCTTGGCCCTTCCAGTGCACAGCCACGCCCAGCAGAGGCACCCACAAACTGAGATTGCCTGAAGCTTTGAACAGGTTGCCAAGAGCCAAATGTTCACAGCTTCTGACATCAGCTAGCACCAAAATATCTCCCAGGAAGCCTGGAACCAACACACAAAGCAGTCAACCTCAGACAACATAGGAGCAATATCAAAAGGGGGGTCCCAGCAAGTACTAAACTCTGCTGAGACAAACTCCACTGTGTTCTTTTTCATTATTTTCTTTGTTGTTTTTTTTCTTTTTTATTGCTCTATTAGTTTTCTTCCTCTTTCGTCTTTCACATCTCTTATTTTTCTCTTTACTTTTTATTTTGTCTTTTGGAGGTAAAATACATTTTTGTTTCATACAATTTTCAGAAAGCCAGCCTTAATTGGAGGATGCATAAAGGTAATTTCAAAATTTAGGGGAGCTAGAATTTCTTCCCTTGCCATATGAAATATATGTTTAGTTGTAATCTGTCTATTCAGATTTTATGTTGCTTCTTGATTCAGTCTCGGAAGATTGTAGGTTTCTAAGAATTTATTCAGTTCTTTTAGGTTGTCCAATTTGTGGGCATATAATTGTTTGTAGTACTTTCTTATGATACTTTGTATTTCTTTGGTATCCATTGTTATATCTCCTTTTTTATTTCTGGTTTTACTTATTTGGGTTCTCTTTTTTCCTTGTTAAGTCTTGTTAAAGATTTGTCAATCTTGTTTATCTTTTCAAAGAACCAGCTCTTGGTTTCATTGATCTTTTGTATTGTTTTATTAGACTCTATTTTTATTCAGTTTTGCTCTGATCTTTATTATTTCCTTCCTTCTACTCACATTGGGCTTTTTCTGTTGTTCCCTTTTTAGTTCCTTTAAGTGTAAAATTAGATTGTTTATTTGAGAATTTTCTTGTTTCTTGAGATAAGCCTGTAATGCTATGAATTCCCCTCTTTGTACTGCTTTATCTCTGTCCCATAGATTTGGGTTATTATGTTCTCATTTTTATTTGTTTCAAGCCATTTTAAATTTTTTTCTTTGAACCTATAGTTAACACATTCATTGTTTAGTATCATGTTATTTAGCCTCCATGCTTTGTGTTTTTCAGGGTTGTTTCACCCTTATGATTAATTTCCAGTTTGATATCTCCCCTTCCCCCTCCCCCTCCCCCGCTCCCTCCATTGTTCCCTCCCTTTCCACCCATCCCCTCCCTCTTCCCCCTCCCTCTCTTCTTCCTCCTCTTCTTCTTCCTCCTCAAGGAGGCCTTTTAACATTTCTAGTAAAGTTGGTGATTCCACTTCTGGGAATGTGTCTTGGGCTCCAGCAGAGGGAGGGCAGAGTGGACTAGAGCCTGTGAGAAGGTGCTGGGGTTCTGGGCTCTGCAGACAGAGCTCAGAGGCATCCGTCTGGCTTCCTGGGCTGAGCCATTTCCCCAGCTGCAGAGAACACTGTTCTCAGGCAGAGCTTTTCCTCTTTCCTTTCCTTACTGCATTTTTTCTTAATCTTTCTTTCTCTTCCTTTTTCTTTTTCTTAATTTTTTCCTCTTTTCTTTTTTTAGCATTTTTCTCTTCTTAGTCTTTATTCTTTTTTTCTCCCTTCTTTCCTTTCATATTCTTTTTTTCTTCACTATTTTCCTTCTCATATGCTTTTTTCTTTTATTATTCTTGCTCTTCTTTTCTCTTTCCTAATTCTTTTTTCTTTTGTGGTTATTTTTGTTGTTATTGGGTTCTTTAGTATGTTTTTGGTTTGTTTCTTGTTTTGTTTGGTTTTGTTTTGTTCCGTCAGCCCCTGTACAACAACGCACACAACCTGGTCAAGGGTGAGCCAGACAGTCAGCCAGCCAGCCTGAGGGGAGATTTCACACACAAATAGAACAACAACAATCAAGCCTCAATTATAACATGAGAGCCCAAATAATTCACATGAGGAACATTCCTAGAGCATCAAGCTCAGGAGATCAAAGAGACTGCATCACTCAGCCCCAAAGGACACTTACTACATAAGGCTACCCCACCAAGACTGGGACTCCTAGCAGTTCTATATAATATATAGAAACAAACACAAAGAAACAGCTAAAATGAGAAAATAAAGAAACAACCCCCAAATGAAAGGAAAGGAGGAATCTTCAGAAAAAGACTTAAATGAAATGGAGGAAAGCAATTTATCAGACATAGAGTTCAAACTAATGGTTATAAGGATGCTCAAGAATCTTAGAGAGAACTACATCAGCATAAAAAAGGACACAGAAACAGTGAATAAGAACCAGTCACAAATGAAGAATATCACGTCTGACAAGAATAAACTGGAAGGAATTAAAGTATTCTGGAAGAAACAGCGATATGGAAGAAAAGGTAGAAAAAAGCACACCCAATTAGAGCAACAAAAAGAAAAAAGAATTTTAAAAAAACCAGGACAGTTTAAGGGAACTTTAGGACAACATGAAACATAATAATATCCACATCATAGAGGAACTCAGAGCAAAATAAAGTGAGCAAGGATAGAAAACCTGTTATAAGAAACAATGACAGAAAACTTCCCTAATCTGGTGAAGAAAAAACTCACACAAGCTCAGGAAGAACAAAGAGTCCCAATCTAGATGAACCAAAAGAGATCCACACTGAGACACACCATAATTAAAGTGGCAAAAGTCAAAGACAAAAATAATCTTAAAGGGAACCAGAGAGAAAGAGTTAGATACCTAGAAGGGAGTTCCCACAAGGCTGTCAGCTGATTTCTCAACAGAAACTTTATAGGCCGGAAGGGAATGGAATGAAGTATTCAAAGTAATGAAAAGCAAGGACCTAAAACCAAGACTACTCTATCCAACAAGACTATCATTTAAAATTGAAGATGAAATAAAGAGCTCCCCAGACCAAAAAAAAAAACGCTAAAGGAGTTCATTACCACCAAACCACCATTGCAAGAAATGTTAAAGGGACTGTTTTATGAAGAAGAAGAAATAGAGAGGTACCTAGATATAAAGAAAAAAAAATGGCAATAAAGACACACCTATCAATAACCTTAAATGTAAATGGATTAAATGCCCCAATTAAAAAACATAGAGTAGCTGCATGAATAAGAAAACATGAGCCATATATGCACTGTCTACAAGAGACCCACCTCAGAAAAAAAGATTCACACAGACTGAAAGCGAAGGGATCAGGGGGAAAATTCCATGCAAATGGTAACAAACAAACAAAAAAAGCTGGGGTAGAAATACTCATATTTGACAAAACAGACTTCAAAACAAAAGCCATGAAAGATACAAAGAAGGTCACTACATAACACTGAAGGGGTCGATCCAACAAAAAGACATAACCCTTGTAAACATATATGTACCCAATATAGGAGCACATGAAAAATATAAAAAATCTCTTGGTGGATTGTAAGGGAGAAATTGGCAGCAATGCTGCCATAGTAGGGGACTTTAACATCCCAGTATCATCACTGGATAGATCTTTTAGACAAAAAAATCAACAAGAAAAACAGCGACCTTAAATGACACACTGGATGAGATGGATTTAATTGATATTTACAGAACATTTCATCACAAAGCAGCAGAATATATATTCTTCTCAAGTGCACATGGAACATTCTCAAAGATAAACAACATGTTAGGTCACAAAAAAAGTCTTAACAAATTCAAAAATACTGAAATCATACCAAGAATCTTCTCAGATCATATTGGCATGAAACTAGACATGAACTACAACACAAACTAACAAAAACAGTCAAACACATGGGGGCTAAATAACATGTTATTAAACAATTAATGGGTCACCAAGGAGATCAAGGAAGGAATAAAATATTACCTGGAAATATATGAAAATGAATACGCAAAAACCCAAAATCTATGTGACACAGTGAAAGCCGTCCTGAGAGGGAAGTTGATAGTATTACAGGTTTACCTTAAAAAGCAAGAAAAATCTCAAATAAACAATATAACCCTACACCTAAAAGAAGTAGAAAACTAACAATAAGAAAATCTCATAGTAAACAGAAGAAAGGAAATAATAAAGATCAGACCTGAAATAAATGACACAGAATCTAAAAAAAAAGAAAATACAGAAGATCAATGAAACAAAGGGTTGAAGGGTTGGTTCTTTGAAAAGTTAAACAAGATTAATAAACCTTTAGGCAGATTCATCAAGTAACACAGAGAAAGAACCCAAATAAATAAAATCAGAAATGAAACATGCAAAGTAAAAACTGCCATCACAGAAATACAAAGGACTATAAGAAAATATTACAAACAACTATATGGCAACAAATGAGACAGACTGGGTGAAATGGATAAATTCCTAGAAACATACAACCTTCCAAAAGTGAATCAGGAAGAATCAGAAAACCTGAATAGATTCATAACAACTAATGAAATTGAAGCAGTAATTAAAGGAAAAAAAACTCCCAGCAAACAAAAGTCCTGGACCAGATGGCTTCAAGGGCAAATTTGACCAAATAGTCAAGGAACTAACACCTATCCTCCTCAAACTGTTCCAAAAAATTCAAGAAGAAAGAAGGCCTCCAAGCTCTTTCTATGAGGTCAAAATTTGCCTAATTCCAAAACCAGAATTTGCCTAATTCCAAAACTACACAGAAAGAAGATTACAGGCCAATATCCCTGATGAATACAGATGCTAAAATTCTCCACAAAATATTAGCAAATCAGATTTAACAATATATGAAAAAGATTATTTAACAAGATCAAGTGGGATTTATCCCAGGGATGAAAAGCTGGTACAATATGCACAAATCAATAAATGTGATGTGTCACATAAACAAAATGAAGGACAAAAATCATATGATTATATCAATAGATGCAGGAAAAGCATTTAACAAAATCCAGCACCATTTTTGATAAAAAACTCTCAGTAAAGTGAGAATAGAGGGGTCACACCTCAACATAATAAAAGGCATATATGACAAAACTACAGCCAACATCATACTCCATGGGCAAAAACTAAAATCATTTCCCCTAAGAACAGGAACAAGACAGGGGTGTCCACTTTCATCACTTTTATTCAACATAATACTAGAAATCCTAACCACAGTAATCAGACAAGAAGAAAAAATAAAAGGCATACAAATTGGAAAAGAGGATGTAACACTGTCATTATGTGCAGATGACATGATATTGTACATAGAAAACCCTAAAGGCTCCACAAAAAAACAACTAGATTTAATAAATGAATTTGACAAAGTAGCAGAATACAAAATTAACACCCAGAAATCAATGGCATTTTTATATACCAATAATAAACTCTCAGAGAGAGAAACTGAAAAAACAATCCCATTTACCACTGGAACAAAAAAGAATATGATACCTAGGAATAAACTTAACCAAGTAGATAAGAGACCTATACATGGAAAACTGCAGGACATTGAGAAAAGAAATAGAGAAAGATATAAACAAATAAAAGAATATACTGTGTTCATGGATTGGAAGAATTAACACCATCAAAATGCCCCTACTACCTAAAGCAACCTATAGATTCAACACAATCCCTATTAAAATACCAATGGTATATTTCACAGATCTAGAACAAATACTCCAAAAATTTATATGGAACAAAAAAAGACCCCAAATAACAGCAACAATCTTCAGAAAGAAGAACAAAGTAGAAGGGATCACAATACTGGATATCAAATTATACTACAAAACCACTGTAATAAAAACAGCCTGGTACTGGCACAAGAACAGGCATTTGGATCAACAGAACAGAAAAGAGAACAGAGAAATTGACCCAAGCCATTACACTCAATTAATATTTGACAAAGGAGGCAAGAACATACAATGGAGTAAAGACAGCCTCTTCAATAAATGGTGTTGGCAAAATTGGACAGGTACATGCAAAAAAATGGAAGTAGACCACCAACTTACAACATACACAAGAATAAACTTACAATGGATGAAAGACTTAAATATAAGTCATGAAACCATAAAAATCCTAGAAGAGACCATAGCATCTCTCAAAGCAATATGTTTGTGGATACATCCCCTAGGGCAAGGGAAACAAAGGAAAAAATAAGCAAATGGAACTATATCAGAATAGAAAGCTTCTGCACAGCAAAAGAAATCATCAACAAAATGAAAAGGGAGCCTACCATATGGGAGAACATATTTGCCAATGATATATCTGATAAGGGGTTAATTTTCAAAATATATAAAGAATTCATACAACTTAACAAAAGGAAGACAAACAATCCAATTTAAAAATGGGCAAAGGACCTGAATAGTTACTTCTCCAAAGAGGACATACAGATGGCCAAGAGGCATATGAAAAAATGCTCAATGTCACTAATCATCAGAGAGATGCAAATTAAAACAACAATGACTATCAACTCATACCTGCCAGAAGCTACCATCAACAAATCAACAAATGACAAGTGCTAGCGAAGATGTGGAGTAAAGAGGACCCTAGTGCACTGTTGGTAGGAATGCAGACTATTGCAACGACTATGGAAAAAAGTATGGAGTTTCCTCAAAAAATTAAAAAATGAAAATGCCTTTTGATCCAATCCTACTTTGGGGTATATATCCTAAGAATCCCAAAACACCAATCAGAATGAATATATGCACCCCTATGTTCATAGCAGCATTATTCACAATAGCCAAGATCTGGAAACAACCCAAGTGCACATCAGTAGATGAGCGGATAAAAAAGCTATGGTACATTTATACAATGGAATACTACACGGCTGTAAAAAAGAAGGAACTCTTACTCCTTGTGACAACATGGATGGACCTGAAGATTATTATGCTAAGTGAAATAAGCCAGTCAGAGAAAAACAAATGCCATAAGATTTCACTATGTGAAATCTAACGAACAAAATAAACTGATGAACAAAATAGAACCAGAGGCAAAGATACAAGGAACAGAATGACAGCTGTCAGAGGTGAGTGGGGATGGGGGACTGGATGAAAGAAGGTAAAGGGATTAATTAGGTAAAGAATGTATATTCATAACCCATGGACACAGAAAATAGCATGGCGAGAGCCAAGGGAGGAGGGCCAGGGGCTAGGTGCAAATGGGCAGTGTGGGCGAAAATGGGGGGACATCTGCTATAGTGTCGACAATAAAATTTAAAATTTTTAATTAGCTTATGATTTCTATACAAATAAATCTTTCCAATTTCTTAATGATCATTCTTTACCCTATGTCAGGTAGGACTTAACTATTATAAGTACTTGTTAGCAGCACTTATCTTGAATACTGTACAAACCTGAAAATAATAAAGTTCATTTTTTAAATGTTAAGAAATTCAGCTTTTGTATAAATGGAGCATTTCACAAGTGTAAATTGAGCCCTAGTAATTCAAGTTATTTAAGGGACTTTTTTGACGATACATTGCTTTAAGTTCTTCTTGATTACAGATAAGCAAGAAATGATGATAGAACATTATTAACTAAAACAAAGCATTATAACCTAGAGAGAATATAAGTGTTTTAAGTAGTTCAAAACTTATGTTAAAGGATCTAACCAAAGCTAGAGATCATACAAATTGACCGTAAGTTACAGAAACTGTGAGTCAGCACATAGGACCCAATGCTGTCAAATGCACAACTGGAAAGGCCACGAGAGCACATTATGTAGTCGCACAGGGCCCTGCGCTCAGAATGGCTGCACACGGCTTATCCTTCATAATTCAATGCCTTGAATGTCTTGATATTTTAACACTGAGCCCTACAGATTATGTAGGTGGTCTTGGAGACTGAGATACAAAAGGCAAGCAAATGAAATGTATACACACAGGCAAAATCTAAAAATATCTCCATTTATTAATGAGCAACCTTATCCTGTAATCAAGACACAGTCTGTTGGTTAAAGTTATATAGAATTACTTTGCTTGTTTAATGTGTAAACCAAAGCTAATTAACAAATTTGCTAATTGTTTTTCACTGCTGCAGATGTGAGCTCCCAACCATTGGAGCTTGAGTATTGAAAAGTAATCAGCCACCACTTCAAATTCCGCCTAAATGTCATGTATCATTTTGAGAAGGCACAAAATTTTGGTACATTTTTACTGGAGTTACAGAAAGGGTGATGAAACTAGTGTGAATTTTAAGACAACAAACAATCTCTTCACTATGCAAGTAGCAAGGAACGGTTGTAGCACTTTAGGCTTCCACAGTATTCTCTGGATTGTGAACTACCAAAGGCACATGTGAATGAAGGAATTTTTCAACCTTTGCTCAAACTATATTCTCCTTGAGTTGGGTTGCAAAGCTCCTTTCACTAGGGAAAAACATACACCTTTAAATCCATATTTACAGGACAGAAGGGAATTCTGAAACTTTAAATATCACAAATAAAATCTTGTTTATATAACTATCTTCTCGATTTCAGAATCTAGTTCATTTCTGAACACATCAATCTATACATGAAACAATCAGGAAAAAAGTCAAGATGAAGGATCAGATATGAAACCCATCTTAGTTTTAACTTAAATTTTTCCCTGTTTGATTTCAAGTTCAGAAATACAGTCTATGTAGCTCTGGAGAAGTTATTTAATCGTACCCTAGATTTATTCAAACAGTACAAAGAACATTCACAAACAGCATGCAATTTGTCCACACACTGTCCCTATAAAAATCAGGAAAAGTGCAGTATCCTCATTTTTTAAATGGAAGCATTGAGGCACAAAATGATAAAAGCTTGCCCAAGATCTCACACACACACACACACACACACACACACACACACACACACACACAGTAAACTATATTTTGCAACACATTTCTCCTTAATGTTTTTATATTATTAGAATTTCAGGGCAAGATTATTATTATGAAATGTTTGCCTACAAAAGATATTAGTTACAATGTAATTTCAATTATAAATCATTTCACCTGCAGCATTATTAGGTACTAAATAATTTTTAACAAATACGTAAATTAAGAATAGATTATATTTTTTTAAGCTCATTCTGAAATTATATTTAAACTTACCATCAGCTCATATTTCACAGACAAAAGAAAACTAATATACAGACAATCTGTGATAGGAGCAGTCTATTAAATAAAATTATACTTTGATGTCTAAACCTGCCTTTCAGGAACAGGGGTTATAATTTCTGTTAGGACCCATATACAAATTTTAAAAGAGCCATAATTCATGCAAAGAGACATTTTTAAATCTATAGGTCACAGTTCAGTTGCCTCACTTCCTTGCATTTCAAGCCCTCAGTCAGACAGCTGTAGATCTGCTGCTCAATTTTAAAACCCTCCTGGAGTCAAGTCCTTAACTGGCGTTGTGACGTCTTACGTCATGATGTTGCGTCACCATGTGATGACGCTGTGCCATCACACACATCATCGCATATTGACACAATATCATGGCGTAATATCATCAAATTAAATTCATCCGCGCTCACTCAGCCTGGCCCCAGGAAGGGCGGGAGCGATTAAGAGGTTTGCTTGGCGGCCTGGAGGCGGGCACAGCGGGCTTCACCTCATTCCCAGGGGCTCAGTTCAGGGGCGTTTGGAAAGTACAAGGGGGCCTTTATGGGATGGTTTTCATGGGTTGTTATTTGCTTTGCCCCGCAACTAATAACTCCTGAGCCCCATCTTAGAGATATTCACATACGTCAGTCTCCTTTTCTTTCTTTCAGGTCATATCATAGGGTAGTCCTTGGGCTGATAAAAAAAGAAACCTAATTCTTTGGCCCTCACCATCCACCTTCCTCCAATTTCATTTCTTGCCCTCACCACCCACCTTCCTCCAGTTCTTTTTCTTTCTCTCCACATTATGAACTAGCAAGTAATGAGAGGGCAGGAGGCAGATGCAGTCAACAGTTTTGACTAGAAACATTTATTTAGGGTCGGCGGGTATGTTGAAAGCTGTGTCAGGGACCTTTGGCCATCACAACCTTGGTGACAAGCAGAGGCTCCCTATTAGCAGCCATTATAAACGTGGGCATTTAAATGAGACAAATCTCATCCAAAACGTTATCCAAATGATATCTGGGCAATATCTGAATTTACTTATACAGTCTTCCAAAAAGGTATAGTTACCAGTCAATTAAACATAACATGAAGTTTGTGCTTACTGTCAGTGCATGGCCTCACTTTTATTAATTCCGTCACTATGTGCCAAGCACTGTCCTGGGGCTCAAGGGCTCAGGTCAAGCAGAAGAAAGAGAGTCAATCTGAGGAGCTCACAGCGCAGTAAGGGAGACAGGTAAGCAACAGATTTCAAGACAATCTACTAACGGCTCTAATGGCGTTAAGAAAGAGTATTCTGGAGATTCAGAAACAGAAAGGAATATCTGGAGCTGCCACAAGGATCCTGAAAGGAAGGTAACATGTTTTTGAATCTTGAAAAACAAATAAGCAGAGAAAAAAATCCCAGATTCAACTTGTAAAACCTGGGCATATGGAAGACCGCAAAGTATTAGACTAATTCATCCTTTTGTAGATATTTTCTCAAAATTATTTGTTCATGTAAATGCTATTTTGGAGTATACTCACACACTAACATTATCATAGTTCTTGATCATAATTACAAATAGCTTCTAGATAATTCTTAAATACATCAATTCAACAGTTGTCTTTTAGGAGAGATTTCTATCCATAAGGCTAAATATGTTATCCTCTCTTCATAACCAAATAAAAATTGGAAATCAAAGTCGCTTGTGTTTTCTTGAAAGCATTTGACTAGCCACAACAATCTTGGTAACTTCTTTCCTGGTATGTACATAAAGATGGATTAGACAACTCCCTGCTGATGATTCACCTTTTTAAAATGGGCATTGAAGAGTATTTGTTTCTTATATGCTGTGAAAGAAAAACCACAACCCAGTCAATGGTAAGTGATTATATATTCTGACATTTGTTCACACATCAAAGCCACTGGTAAGTGTTTTCTACTGTTACCATAATCCTCAAGAGATGTTTAAAAACTAGACATGACAAGAGACTAAAGCTCTAGGGGATTTCAGCCCCAAAAGACTTGCCTCCATCTTCTGAGAATTACATGATGTTGAGAAGCAAGTTTTTAAACAAGTTTCTAAAATGTCATTTCCTAGCTAGATAGACACATATCCTTTTGGAAGTCAGCCATTATTCAAGTGTATATTATAATATGACAAAAAAAAAAAAGCAGGGAATTAGCACTTGGACTCCCAAAGACATACAATAACGAATAATTGGTGAGAGAAGGAAATTTCCAAATACCAATTGTCTCCTACATATAAAACATACAAAATTTGACCATGAATTGGATAGTATAATAAGAAATTTACTTGAATAAGTGATTTTGAAAACAAAATATAGAGAATATGGGGGGAAATATCTGAAGAAGATGGGAACCCAAAGTTATACAACTGTAGGCTCTGGAGTTAATGAACTTCTTAAGACTTGTTTCCTTAAGAAATTTAAGTACGACTTTTTAAAAAATTACAAATCCAGAAGAAAAACAAAAAATAGCAACATCAAAAATTTCTTGTTTTTGCAGTTTTTTTAGGTGGATTTTTTTTTCCCAGGTGGATATTAATATACTTTTCACGTAGGTAGAATTCATTTTATGCAACAGATATGTGGCAAATACTTTTAGTTGATTTATATCTTTTAGAGCAAAGAACATTTTGTTGTAGAATATCACCCATAACTTGCCTGTTTTGTAAGTTTAGAGTTTCATTGCTAGCTTTCTCAAATTGGGACTCAAATTCAGACCTTTTCTTCTACTTCTTAAAAACTTTTCAGGTTCCCATGAACTAGAGCGAAACAGCCTACAGGGAGATCTTAAATTTTATTTACCTATGTGAATAATTTTCTTTAAATTACTGAATTCAGGGAAAAGGAAGGGTAAAAGTACTCCCACTTATTAAGGACCTGCTAGCTACTAGAAAGTGTGCTAGGTGCTTTACACATGTTACTTAATTCAGCCACATCTTTAATGATCTTGAAGAGGAACCCACTTATTAACCAGTACAAACTACAAAATTCAGCTATTTGGATTAATCTGATAGCTCAGCATTTTTAAACAATATGTATATTAATATTTTAAGCATCTCTATGACCTGGGCACAGTTATGTTAAACTTAACCCAACTTATTGTCATTTTCCTGCAATTACTAAATGAGTAGACACAGACTGAGTTACCAATGTGATCAATAATCTCTGGCTTTGGGGTCCCTCTAGTGTAATACTCAGCCCCCACACCATCTTCCTCTCCCCACACCCTTCTTCCTCCTAATGCTTGTGGACATTCAACTTCTGTTGTGTCCCCCAGATCCTACTCTACCATCTGGGGTGTTTGCTGCCATTTCTCTGCTCCCCTTACTGATTGATGACATGGACTTTCTCAGTGCTATCCTGGCTCCCACCTGCTCACGCCCAGAGATCCAGAGCTGCAGAGGCCAGTGCTGGAGAGAATGCTTTCCCCACCCGAAGGGAAGTACAGCCTGCGCTTCCAGACAGGATGTACTAGCTTTTCACAATAGGGAGGGAGGGTCCCAGACCGTGACAAACAGAAGAAGCACAAATTGAAGTTGAGAGTTGGTGAACCTCCAGTTTGGAAGCACCTTCTTCCCCCACTCCCACCCCACCTGCTTCTGGCCTTTCCCACAGTCCCTGCCCCGGGAAGGCCAATCCCAAGGAGTTTAGATAATCAGAGCTGCAAGGGGTAGCAGGCAGTGGCTGAACTAGCTGAGCCCAGGTATGGGGGAGCCCAGCCCCAGCAGATCTGGTGAAACATACGTGACAAGTAAAACTACACCAAGGGGGAGTGGGCTTGGTGCAGCCCCCAGTACAGAGCCATTGCTACTTAGACAAGATGTCACGGTGTAATGAAAGTTCCAGCAGTGTGTGGAAAACCCCTGGGGTGGTGGGGGGCTGGAGGAAGCAGCTGCTGGAGTCAGAGCTGCTGTGATACAGCAAGCATGAAAACTGGGGTTCGCTGGAGGCAGGGGGTGTAGGGGAGTGAGGGTCCAATCAGGGACACTTTTAGCAGGGTAACAGTCAGCTCTTGTGAAGATATTGAAGGACAGATATAACTCCAAGGAATTTAGCATTAGAAATAGGAAGAATGGTGGCTGCTAACAGAAATGAGATGGTGGGTGCTGTGGTGGTGGAGACGGTGGGAGAGGAAATTAGTTTCATAGATGTGACCAGTTTGAGATGACACAGGGCACCCAAGTAGAATTCTCATGGTGACTGTAACTGCCATGGTTCCAAGTGCTCACAAAAGTCAGGAATAGAGATGGTGGGGTGGGGGGTGGGGAGTACTTATTTCCCAAGAAGAAGCTCAACAAAAGTTTTCAATAACAATTAAAATTCCTGGCCTAAACAAACAAAACCCACTCATCCATTTGTTTAAAAACAACAACAAAACATTAACATGTTTTTCCTTGTGAAAAAGAAATGGGATTTTCTTTTTTGTACTCAAAACTATTCTTCATAAAATGGTTGAAATAATTCACACTCCAAAACTTTTACTGAAAAGCTCTGATTTGTTGAAAGAAAAATTACTTCAAAAGAGGGATAAATTCCTTTAATACTCCACTCTAACTTGATGACATTTTTTCACAGAGATTCCATTAATTGGGTTGTCTTTACATTTAATAATAGAAAAGTCATCACATGGGAGAAACCTTATGTCATTCATTAGCTTCCTCTCCAAGGCCCTGAGAACACCTGATGATTTCAATCAAACTGATCATTTACTAATCATATAATCATTAATAATTTAATAGAGCAATAGATCTATTACTTCATATAGTGCTAACCTTTTATAATGCTTCCACCCAGGGAAAGGACTAATATATGTGTCACAGAATAAGTTATATCAGGCCTTAGCTTTCGGAGGTAACACTGTGACTCATGGAATACCTAAACACTTGCAATTATAAACCACATTATGGGGAAATAGTTAACCTTTGTGTAGCATTTAAGAGTTTACAAAGTACTTTCTCAGACATTATCTCATCTGATGCTCAAAACAACCCTGTGAGAGTGTATGACTAAGACGACCTATTCTATAGGTGAAGATAAGGCACAGAGAGGGGCTAGTGATTTGCCTAAAGCTGCCTAGCTATTGAGTGGTACAGCTGAGATTCTCCCCCCAAAGTCTGTGCTTATCTCTGCACCACGATTCTCTTGCTGTGTGAAAAATGCTGACGCCAACAGCCTTTTCAAACAGGTTCTGTCCTTCATGCACAGCTGCAACAGCCCATCCACGCTATGGTAGAGCTGCCCTCTGTCTTTCTTGGCCACTCCCCACTGGTGTTCAAGGCTTCTCACATGAGCTCCTGCTAGGAAAACATCATAAGCCTCCATTTCTAGGGCAAAACCACCTATTTTCTCATGAACCAAATCACATGCAAGCATTTCTCCAATGTATACCCATCCTCTCTGTAGCCAAGGAAGTCACACATCTGGTAGAAACAGGTGCTGTGTTTATTCTGTTTAAAATGATTCCTGCCATGTGACAGTTCATGTAAACAGCAAACAGAATTCTACCCAATCAAGAATTACTCTTTATTTTGAATTCTTAAAGGAGACTTGCGTTCCTGTAAGCTAATTCTGTGAGAGTTTGTTTTGCCCATTCAATATTTAGCTTGACTTGAGAAACTATCTGGGATATTCTTTATGAGGCTTCGCTCTCTCTTTCTCTAACTAAGACTGCTTATGATGAAAAGCGATGCTTTAGTTCTACAACCTGCTCTTGAGAGTTCCTTATTATGCTTAAATGTCTCCCTTTAGTTTCAAAAGATATTATCTTGCAATAGATGCAAGCAATTAAAAGTGTCATTAGGTAAAACTGACATTTCTTTTATAGCAAAAGAAAACTCGATCCAACTTAGAATAATATGTCAGGCCCTTTCTTTACTAGTAACATAAATCATTTTGTTACAATAATCTTTATTTTCACCTCAATCATTATTTATTTATTTTACTTTTGTAAGTGTTATTTGTATAACAACGCTCTGAGGACCACATAAAACATGCTTTTAATCAAATCTCCAACACAAGTGGTTTGTGATTTAGGAGGAACAACAAGGGGGCATATGACTATAATTGCACATATTTCGGTAACTGTATGCGCCTGATCCCTTTAGACCGGTAAAAGCCAACAACAGAGAAGAGAGCTTGCCCACTAAATAAAGCATGTACTCTAATATGGCCGACCTCGAGCTTTTCCCATCCCTTTCACCCTCTTATATTAGTCAAGGAGAAATTCCCAAAATACCTGGTAGTAACAAAACTCTATTATGAATTTTTTAAAAATTTTTAATTCTCACCTAAGGATACATTTTCATTGATTTTTTTGTTTTGTTTTGTTTTGTTAGAGAAAGAAGAAGGGAGAGAGGGGACCATTGACATGAGAGAGAAACACTGATCAATTGCTCCCTGTTCGAAACCCCCAACTGGGGATCACACTCGAAACCTGGGTATGTGCCCTGACCGGGGATCAAACCCGCAAACTTTTGGTATATGGGAAGACACTGCAACCAATTGAGCCACCCATCCAGGGCTTGAATTAAAATTTTAATCACTTAGAATTCATGCTCAAAAGACATAGGTGATTTTTTTCAATTTTTCCATTACAGTTGACATACAATATTATATTAGTTTCAGGTGTACGACATAGTGATTAGGCATTTACATACCTTACAAAATGGTCATCCTGATAAGCCTAGTACCAATATGACGCCATACTTAGTTATTACAATGTTATTGACTATATTCCCTATGCCATACTTTACATCAAGGCGTAGGCGATTTGCTAATCAAAAGCACACTCTTTAGGGGAACTTGCTGCCAAAATCCCAAATTCAATTTATTACACACTCAGCAATAACTAAAGAGTCTTTTAGCAACTTAGTCTGAGGTTTCAAACTTAGAAAAAGCCAATAAGAGAGCCAGGCCTAGTGCCAAGGAGATTCCAGGCACATTGTCCACATGCGGGCTTGTAGGGTGCCTGTCCATTCTGGGAAGCCTGGGACTGTGAGATTTTCCAGAACATGGGACTCTTGGTGCTGAAACCCAGATAGTTCCAGACAAACCGATTTGCATTCCCTAGATTCAGGTTGAAGGAGAAACCTCCAATGGGAACTGGGGCACGTATGGAGGAGGACTTGCTCCTAGGAACAGGGCAAAGCTGCATCGCAGGAGCCAGAACACAAGGTCAGAGCTACACTAGAGGCCTTGATGCAATGTCACCAGAGTATTAAACTAAAGCTTTTTACTGACCCCTAACTGAGCACAAGATTAGCCCCGGAGCAGGAGTCAGGCTGAGTCTGCAGTTGGGCACAGATGGCCACACAAGGAGCTTGGAGTAATATGGGAAGAAGCTATCCAGAAGCCCCATCCTCCAGGCCCAGCGTCATTGCCTCCTCTGTTAGCCTGATGGTCAGCTGTTCTCTTGCTTTCAATTAAACCAAGGCGCACCACTTTATACTTGTGTGGATAGAGTAGAACTCCCCTGCAACACTGACTTAAGGATTGCACCAGAGTTATAGGGTTTCCCTGCTTTTGTGAAGGAAAAGTCTCTACATGTCATTAAAAACACAAACTCAGAACTTAGTTTGAGTTTCTGTTATACTAAACCACTTTTCTTTGGAAGGCAACCAAAATTCTTTTCCACTCTCTCCACAGGCAGCCAGTATACATTGCTCCATCTACTATATATTAAGCAATCTCCCCCTTGTGCTTAGGAAATCCTCTTCTTCTTATTATTATTTTTTTGGTCCAGACAGGAACCTGAGAATATGCCTGGCTGCTCGGGCGGTGGTTGTGCAGTCGGGTAAGCAGATGAGAGAACCCCAAAGGAAAAGAAGAAGAGTCAGCACTCATCCTTTCCCACCAGAAGGTTCCTCTCTCAGAACTAAATATCGGTGATACCAAAATACTGATTTATTTCACTGTAGGAAATGACAACGTTCCTGCATAATTGAGCAACTGAGTGGCATTATGTTGTTGTGATTAGGAGCACCCATTTATCCCATTATTAAAAGTAGGATCTTGGCTTGTTTTTAATCTCTCTGACCAAACTTTCCTCATCTGAAATATGGGCAGTACAGCTCACAATTTGCAGGGCAATTGTGAGAACTGCACACGACAACAAAGATAGAATGTTATATGTGACACTAGTAGCTGTTCAGCAAATGTTAGTTACCTTCCATTCCTTTTTCCCTGCCAATATCCTGTCTGCAAGTAAACAAACAGGTCACTCTCAAATTTGGAAAAAATATTCATTATTACCAGTCTCAGTAGCAGCATAAGAGGAAATAATTCATCTCATTTTCTTTGTCTTTTACACAGATCTTAGCCTTCAAAATCGTAATGTATTTTTTAAATACTGTTTATCAGAATGAATGGGTATCTTGTAGAGACAACCTAATATTTACGCTTAAAAAGTTCTAAAATGCACTTGGACAATCAATTCATCTGCTCACTTATGCGTTTGTTATATCTATAAGTAAACTTATTTCAAACAAGGATTCTTACATACAAGCTCCATTCTGAGCACCTCACTGCATTTGATTGTCCTCTAACTAAACTCATGATTTTTAGGTAAAATGGTGAATACTACACTTAAAAACCTCTAAAGTTGATGTTTGCTTATATCACCAGCATATGTCAAGTAGATGACAGAGCTTGCCATCATTTTTGAACAATAATAAAAATGACAAAAATCAGTTTTTCTGTAATAAGGTGTAAGAGTCAATGCAGTCAATAATTCTTCCCATACCTTGTCCATGTAAATACTTTCCAAGTCACTAGAAACTAGGATGCATCACAGGAACTTGCCAGAAAAAGGAAGCTATCACAGGGATTATTTTCCTTAATTCTGATGTTTATTACTACTGGAAATTAAGAGTTATTACCATATGCCAGGGACTAACCCATATTCACATATTTATCATATTCATATATTTATCATATTCGTATATTTATCACATCTACTTATGACATATGTATCTAGTTATCATATATATCATAAATTGTTTCATTGGCCCAACACTCACAATAATTATATGCTCTGGGGACTGTGATAAAGATGAAGAAACTGAGGCTTAGAAAATAGTCCAAGGTCTCAGAGCTAGTGACAGCAGAGGTAGGACTTGAACTCGTGTCTATAAGACTTCAAAGTCCCATACCCTTTAGCCATTAAATTGTATAAGAGAATGAAGGAAAGTTCTCTCCTTTTTGGTAACATTAAAATTGTGACTAAGAAAGTTATTGAACCAGGTAATTTCATCTTAAGGTTCTAGTAGCATTAAATGATGTGTCCTAATAGGCGCCTTGGTTTTGACCCCCAAATTGTCCTTATGCCAGGACCTGTAGGCTGCTTCAGGCTCTGGATCATGCTTCTATCCTGCAGAAAACAACATCACTGCTGAAGTTCTTTCTCAAACTAACTTCTTAGATTTGACTTAAGTAGTTTAAGCAAAGGTCCTTCCATGGTCTCTTCCTCATAGCTGGAGAAAAACTAAAAAGCTCCTGAGTTTTATTGACTTCAAAAATGGAATCTCGAAGAGATCCAAGATGGTGGCGGACTGAGTGGCAGCTACACTGACACTCTCCTGGGACTAATCTGGATTTACAACTAAAACATAGAAAAACCATCCTGAAAAACAACTGAAGATGAGCTGGAGAGCACCCTCATCACCAAGGAGGAAAAGTGGAGACGGCACAGAGACGGGTAGGAAGTGCAGATGCAAGAGGCTGCCTGGGCTCCCACGGGCAGCAGCTGAAGGTCAGGAGGGAGGTCTCAGCTCTGGGGGTTCCCACTGAGGACTCTGGGGCCTAAACCCCAGGCTGGGCTTCCCAGCCCAGAGCACCAGAACTGAGAAAGGTGCCCACATAACATCTGGCTGTGAAAAGCATCAGGGTTTCTGTCTGCCAGGGAGAGACAGCTGGAACTGCAGGCACCCTCTTAAAGAGCCAACACACAACATTTCCTGTACAGCCACTCATATTGGGCTCCAGCGGAGGGGGAGTGGAGTGGACTGGAGCTGTGTGGGGAGAGTCATTCCCCCATACTGTGGGGGACATCTTTCTTGGGAAGAGAACCTTTGGCTTTTGCCTGAGGGGGGAAGCAATTGCCCCACCCTGCTGGAGAGCCTCCTGCGCTGCCCAGAGGAGCTTCTACAGCCTGAGACTCATTAAGAAAATCAGATTAACAAGTCTGTGGACTGAGGCAGGCCTCAGGGTGCTCTGAGTTTTGCCTGATCTGTTTTGGGACCCGGACCTTAGAAAAGCAGACTTTGGTGCGCATTTCGGCCCTGTCCAAACACATCCAGCCCCAGTAGTGGAGCCTCAAGCCTGGGGTTGTTGATAGCCCCAAACAGGGTACTCAGAGGCAGTCACTAACTGTGTCTGACATTGGCCTGTACCAGAGACCCTTCAAAAAGACTGAGAATCCTAGTAGATCTACCTAACATTTAGCCAAAATGGGGAGACCAAAAGACAAGCCCCAAATGAAAGAATAAGGGAAGTCTCCATAAAAAGAGCCAAATGAAACAGAGATAAGCAACCTCTGAGATACAGAGTTTAGAATACTGATTGTAAGGATGCTCAACAGCATGAAAAAAGATTTGGAAACTATGAAAAATGACCAGTGAGAAATGAAGAATGACATAGCAGAAATAAAGAATACATTAGAAGGAATAAACAGCAGATTAGAAGAAGCTGAGGATCGGGTCAGTGAATTAAAAGACAGAGTAGAAAAAAAATCACTCAGAGACCCTAAAACCAAAAAACAATTAGAAAGCAGGAGGACAATCTAAGGGAGCAGTGGGACAGCATGAAACATAACAATATTTGTATTATAGGAGTGTCAGAGGATACTGAAAGTAAGCAGGGGTTAGAGAACCTATTTGATGAAATAATGGCAGAAAACTTCCCTAACCTGGTCAAGGAAAACAGCACACAAGTTCTGGAGGCACAGAGAGTCCCAAGCAAGAAGAATCCAAAAGAGGCCCACACCCAGACACATCATAATTAAAATGTCAAAAATCCAAGACAAAGAGAGAATCTTAAAGGAGCTAGAGAAAAGAAAACTTTAACCTACAAAGGAGCTCCCATGAGGCTGTCATCTGATGTCTTATTGGAAACTCTATAGGCCAGAAGGGAATGGCATGAAGTATTCAAAGTAATGCAAAACAAGGATCTGAAACCAAGACTACTCTATCCAGCAAGATTATCAATCAAGCTGGATGGTGAAATAAAGAGCTTCCAAGACAAAAAAAGGTTAAAAGACTTTATCACTACAAAACCAGCATCATAGGAAATGTTAAAGGGAATGCTATAATTAGACAGAAATAAAGAGAATGAGAAACAGCTATAAAGAAACAAAATGTCAGTAGATAAGTATCTTTCAATAATAACCTTAAATGTAAACAGATTAAATGCCCCAATAAAGAGATATAGGGAGCCTGAATGCATAAGAAAACATGACTCAACTATATGCTGTCTACAAGAGACCCTCCTCAAAACAAAAGGCTCATACAGGATGAGAGTGAAGGGATCGACAAAAATTTTCCATGCAAATGGAAATTTAAAAAAAGCTGGGCTAGCAATACTCATATCAGACAAAATAGACTTCAAAATGAAGACCATAACAAGAGACAAGAAAGGTCATTACATAATACTAAAGGGATCAATCCAGCAAAAGAATATAACCCTGATAAACATATATGCACCCAATATAGAAAAAACCTAAATTTATTTTAAAAACTTCTAGAGGACTTTAAGGGAGAGATCGACAGCAATACAGTCATACTTGGGGACTTTAACACCCCATTGACTTCACTGGATAGGTCTTCCTGACAAAAAATTCAACAAGGAAACAGTGACCCTAAGTGACACACTAGATCAGATGGATTTAATTGACATTTACACAACACTTAACCCCAAAGCTGCTGAAAATACATTCTTCTCAAGTGCACATGGGACATTCTCAAAGATAGACCACATGTTAGGACCCAAAACAAGTCTCTATAAGTTCAAGAAGATTGAAATAATATCAAGCATCTTCTCAGATCACGATGGCATGAAACTAGAAATCAACTACAATAAAAACACTAAAAGACATTTAAAGACATGGAGACTGAAAAGCATGTTTTTAAACAATGAATGGGTTACCAAAGAGATCAAGAAAGAAATAAAAAACTTCCTGGAAACAAGTGAAAGTGAACACACAACAACTCCAAATCTATGGGACACAATGAAAGCAGTCCTGAGAGAGAAGTTTATAGCCCTACAAGCCTATCCCAAAAAACAAGAAAAACTTCTAATAGACTCTCTAACGCTACAACTTAAAAACTTAGAAAGAGAACAACAAGAAAAGCCCAGAGTAAGTAGAAGGAAAGAAATAATAAAGATTAGAGCAGAAATAAATGACATAGAGACTAAAAAAAAACAATACAAAAGATCAATGAAACCAAGAGCTGGTTCTTTGAAAAGATAAACAAGATTGATGAACCTGTAGCCAGACTCATCAAGAAACAAAGAGAGAGGACCCAAATAAACAAAATCAGAGACAAAATAGATGAAATAACAACTGACTCCACAGAAATACAAAGGATTGTAAGAAAATACTATGAACAACTATATGCCACCAAGCTGGACTACCTGGATTAAATGGATGAATTCCTAGAAAAATACAACCTGTCAAAACTCAATCAGGAAGAGTCAGAAAGTCTAAATAGGCCAATAACTGCTGATGAAGTTGAAGCAGTAATCCAAGGGCTCCCAGCACACAAAAGCCCTGGTCCGGATGGCTTCACCGGGGAGTTTTACTAAACTTTCAAAGAAGAATTAACACCTATCCTCCTCAAACTATTTCAAAAAATCCAACAGGAAGGAACACTTCCAAACTCTTTTTACAAGGCCAGCATTAGCCTAATTCCAAAACCAGATAAAGACACTACAAAGAAAGAGAATTACAGGCCAATATCCCTGATGAACATAGATGCTAAAATCCTCAACAAAATATTAGCAAATCGGATCCAGCAATATATTAAAAAGATCATACACCATGACCAAGTGGGATTTATTCCAGGGATGCAAGGCTGGCACAATATTCACAAATCAATAAACGTGATACATCACATAAACAAACCAAAAGATAAAAATCACATGATCATATCAATAGATGCAGAAAAAGCATTCTATAAAATCCAACACCCATTTTTGATAAAAACTCTCAGCAAAGTGGGAATAGAGGGATCACACCTCAACATAATAAAGGCCACATATGACAAACCTACAGCCAACATCATACTCCATGGGCAAAAACTAAAACCATTTCCCCTAAGAACAGGAACAAGACAGGGGTGTCCACTTTCACCACTCTTATTCAACATAGTACTGGAAGTTCTAGCCACAGTGATTAGACAAGAAGAAAACATAAAAGGCATCCAAATTGGAAAGGAAGAAACAAAACTGTCATTATTTGCAGATGATATGATATTGTACATAGAGAATCCTAAAGACTCCACCAGAAAACTACTAGATTCAATAAATGAATTCAGCAAGGTAGCAGGATATAAAATTAACACCCAGAAATTGATGGCATTTTTATCCACCAATAATGAACTCTCAGAAACAGAAACTAAAAAAAAATCCCATTTACCATTGCAACTAAAAAAATAAGATACCTAGGAATAAACTTAACTGAGATGTAAAAAAACTTTACTCAGAAAACTACAGGACACTGAAAAAAGAAATAGAGGAATATATAAACAAATGTAAAAATATACCATATTCATGGATTGGAAGAATTAACATCATTAAAATGTCCATATTACCCAAAGCAATCTATAAATTCAATGCAATCCCTATTAAAATACCAACAGCATATTTCACAGATCTAGAAAAAACACTTCAAAAATTTATCTGGAACTGAAAAACACCCCAAATAGCCACAGCAATCTTGACAAAGAAGAACAAAGTTGGAGGGATCACAATACCAGATATCAAGTTATACTACAAAGCCACTGTAATCAAAACAGCCTGGTACTGGCACAAGAACAGACATATTGATCAGTGGAACAGAACAGAGAACCCAGAAACTGGCCCATGCCATTAGGCTCAATTAATATTTGACAAAGGAGGCAAGAACATACAATGGAGTAAAGACAGTCTTTTCAATAAATGGTGTTGGAAAAATTGGACAGATACATGCAAAAAAATGAAACTGGACCACCAATATACACCATACACAAAAGTAAATTCAAAATGGATAAAAGACTTAAATGTTAAGACATGAAACCATAAAAATCCTAGAGGAAAACATAGGTAGTAAAATCTGACATCTCTCATAGCAATATGTTTGCTGATACACCTCCTAGGGCAAGAGAAACTAAGGAGAAAATAAACAAATGGGACTGCATCAAAATAGAAAGCTTCTGCACAGCAAAGGAAACCATCAACAAAATGAAAAGGGAGCCCATTGTATGGGAGAACGTATTTCCAATGACACATCAGATAAAGGATTAATATCTAAAATACGTAAGGAACTTATGCAACTTAACAAAAGGAAGACAAACAATCCAATTAAAAAATGGGCAATGGACCTAAATAGACACTTCTCCAAAGAGGACATACAAATGGCTAAGAGACATATAAAAAAATGCTCAATGTCGCTAATCATCAGAGAGATGCAAATTAAAACCACAATGAGATATCACTTCACATTTGTGAGAATGGCTACCACCATCAAGTCAATGAACTACAAGTGCTGGCAAGGGTGTGGAGAAAAGGGCACCCTAGTATGCTGCTGGTGGGAATGTAGACTGGTGCAGCCACTATGGAAAGTAGTATGGAGTTTCCTCAAAAGATGAAAAACTAACCTGCCATTTGACCCAGTGATCCCACTTCTAGGAATATATCCTAAGGAACCCCAAAGAGCAATTGCAAAGAACTTATGCATCCCTATGTTCATAGCAGGGTAGGGAGAGATTAATCGGGAACTTCTATGTTTATGGGCATGGCCCATGGATGGGGACATTGGTATGGGGAGGACCTGGGGGTGGGATGGATGTGGGGTGGAGGGGATCAGTGGGATTAAAAGGGCGACATCTGCAATGGTCTCAACAATAAAGATTTTTTAAAAATGGAATCTCAAAAAGCTCGAAAAAAATGTTCTTGTTTTCAGTTGAACTTGCAAAGGTTTGTAATGGTTAATCTGATGTCCTAGAGCATTGAAAGTATGCCTTAATGAGATTAAAACTGGATTTTTTTTCCTTACAGACTTGGAAACGTGATTTAAGATCACCTCATCCTGCCTTCTCTGTCCACTGATGCCATTGGGCTCACTCAGAGCAAGGAGGAAGGTGAACAGATTTTACTTTAAGGCCACTTAGAGGTATGTTCTCTAAATCACCCATAACAAACCTCCTTTATTAGCCCCTAATAGGGCCTTCGTTAGTTGGAACAGGTCAAAAGTGAGGTGGAAATAACCCTGCTTGGCCACTCGGACATCTTTCCATTCCTCTTCTTCTTCGTACAGGTCGGTTCAGGGATAATAGGAAATGCTATAACTCGAAAGAAAGTGTTGTCTCTGAATGTAAATCAAATTCTTAGGTTAAAAATAGAGCGACAGTTGAAATCCATGGTTGACTTTTTCTATGCTTTTGTTCCTTTGGCAGAAATAAATAGTACTGACCTCTCCTCTGTTCAAGATATTTCAAATTGAACTTCAGATCTCCAACTGAAAATAAGTATGATAAAAATAGAAATACTTGTCTTTCTGTATCAGGATTCCCCCTTTTTGTCCCCAAATGCCCATCTTTGCCATGAGTGGAATGCCATTGATACTGCTGATGAATATCTCCTGAACTTACTGACTTCTCTCCATTCCCTTTGATCACCCAGTTATTATTACTCAAGCTGTCTTCAGGGCTGCCACTCCACCCACTGAGACATAGTGAGGCTTATGCTCTGTTTCCAGGGCCTTTGCCTAGCTACCCTCCACTGTCTACTGTATTCATGCCTCCCTGCTCGTGCTCACCTGTTCAATACCTGATTCACTCAAGCATCGCCCTGTACAATCTACATCTGCCTCATTGACCCCCTAGTCTTCTCTAGGCAAGCATTTCCCCTTCCTTCATTTCCATCATACTTGTATAAGAAATTCTCAAAAGGCTCCCTCTGTTTGAACAGGCTTTTTATTCATGTTTTACTGAGCTACTTCCTTCACAGCCGCAAAGAGTTCTCGTGTGCTCATCTCAACCCAAGGTTTCCCATTATCTATAGAATAAAGTACAATCCCCTGAGCCTGGCATTTGAGGCTTTGCAAGGTCTCATTGTGTGGATTTTTCCCCATTCACTCCAGATTATATTGATCTTTTTGCTGAAACGTTTTAGCATTTATATCTGTATTATTTCTTCTTGAATTGAATTATGTACTTCCTTGCACTGTCTCATATGGATTTTATGTGTGTTTCTTGCCTGTGCTACCAGCAACCAAATACTGAATCCTTATATTTCTTTTGTAGCATCTGGCTCAACACATATAATAGGCACCCAAAAAATAATTATTAATTCAGCAAGACTGAATGAATGAATATATTTTATATATATATTATATATATAGTGCCACCTCGAAACATAAAAAACACACAAAGAATGTTATAGAGAGGTAAAAAGTACAATTTAGGGTAGGAAGCTCTCAGTGTTTTTCCAACTCACATGATAAATCTTAAACATTATTTTTAGGCAGATCTTGAAGAAGGGCGAGATAAGGTCAGATGCTGTTCTAGTTCCCTTCTTTTATTTTGGCAGGGGACCAGGGTAAGTGAAACTAGCCCACCAATAGCTTGCAAATAAGCCATACTTTCTTTCTTCTTTTTTCTTCATGCTTCAAAAAGTAGTATTCTATAGACAGCTCCTAGAGGAGAGGAGGGAAGGCGAAGGGGGAATAGAGAAGTCAGTCATTCATCACTGCCACAGCTGGAGGAAGGCAGCCTTTTTCTCTGCAGAAGACAGGAACAAAAATCACTGCATTCCAGGCCACTGAGCAGACCTTTGCCGGGATTAAAACTTCTAGGGACTGGAGGGACCTATTAGGGGAGGAATCACTTCACAGGCGGAAGAGGGTCAGCCACACAAAAGGCTTTCAGAGTGAAATCCCCAATGCCTCTGGGTCAGTGTGACCACATGAACAGGAAGAAAGAAGTAATGGACCATGACTCCAAGGGGGGCAGATGAGTAAGCACAGAAGAGACTGTCTACATCCCATCAGTGAAACCCTGAAGGTGTCTGTTCAGGATGTTTACGATGGCAATGGGTTTTGAGAAGATGAACATTTTCAAAGGGGTTCAAAGGTTGCTGTTAGCTTAGAAGTTTTCACTTACTCTTTCAAGAGAGGCAGAAAAAAATATGGGCCAAGAAACCTTATTTTGTCCAATTGCATAGGTTGAATAGCCTGGTTTTCACAAAGTCTAGGAAATTAAAGCTGACCCAGCAAAGATTGCTTCTAGTAGAAATAGCATGAGGGCATGTTGAGTTCAAGCTTAATGAGTCACCCAAGCTCTCAGCTGTCATGAGGAAAGGGCACCCACCAGATCAGGGACCCAGAGAAAGGCCCAGCTAGATTCTTGAGCACAGTCAAAGTCTCCCTCACACATTTTTATGCATATGATAAGCCTGTGCTTCTCTAATAGGCAGAAAATTCTGTTGAGTATGAGTCACTAGCTCTTAAATAATTTGATGTTTCTATAACAAATGTTTGTCCTTGAAAAGAAAACTCTTCTCCAGATAGGACTCTAATATTAATAAAACCTTAGGAATCAAAGGAGTATGCTTTAATTTAACTTGTGTTTTCAATATTATAGAAGTTTTACTAATGCCAGAATGTTTCACATACAAATTGCTGTACTGTGTTTGGTTTAATAAGACTTGGAAATGGAAGTAGTTGCTATTGATAAGCCCAGATGGCAATACAATAGTATTCTGAATTAATCTGGTATTCCAAACAATATTGTATTTTTTAAATAATAGAAGGTACCAATAAAATAGTGTTCTGATTAATTATAATCCATAGTACAGGCACCATTATTGGGGTGGAGAGGTTTTTCAGACTTCAGTGTAAAGCTCAGCTTTTATGCCAGTTATGAAAATTTAATTCCATACAGTCCACTTTTTACATTTTCAATTCTCATTCACACATCACATCTGAGCATGAAATTGTGCAATATGAGCAAAGGACAAGGACAGCAGAGGGTCACAGATGTGTGTATTGGAAGGGAATGAGGCAGAGTGTTGCTCCTCCTCTGGGGACAGGACTTCTGGGATGTCCCCACTTGCCCTATTCTGGGTGACTATCCTCAGCTTTGTATATCCAGCAACTTTGTTAAACGCTTGGGAACTCATTCATACTATCCAAAGTTGACAAACTTCACTATCATTTGAAATGAGAAGATGATTTTGAGACATGCTTCTTAAAATAACATAAAGATCCTTTCCCATTATACAAGTTACCTTGCCCATGGAGTCGTAAGATCCCCTCTGGGCTACCGTTCATCTCTCCACGTAGTACTGGGTATACACTAACGTACTCTTAAAGAGTATACACGTACTCTTTCCTCCTTTTAAACATTACACTACTCCCATCTTCTGTGGGCATCTTATTCTCTTGAATGCTAATACCCTCAACCCAGCCACGGTTTTGAATCCATTGCCTATGTCAAGCAGTCCAGGTCACCATCTAGTCAAGCTCTGTCTGGGGCTATACTCTGATCCATTGAATGGAAATTTTGAAATTTCAGATCCTCTTCAGGTGTCCAAGTTATAAAAACTCTCCCAGGTGAGGTGTTCCAACAGAAGACTAGCCTCATCCTTTGTGTATTTTTAAAATTCATCTCACTCTAAGCATTGTGAGTATATTTCTTACTCGCGGATAGCCACACTTAATGCAGGGGTCTATACCCATCCTGTATGAAGGTTTATTTTATTTTCCCAAAGATTTCTGGGATGGGAAATGCTGCCCTCAGTCAAATTCCTAGTAAAGATCTAAGTGGTAGAGGTGGGAGACACAATGGTAGCAGCCAGCATCATATATTTTCACCAGGTGAGGCTTTAAACTCGATCTATAGGTTGCGGACCCCTGATATGGTAAATCATGGGCAACAAATACTATTCTCCACAGTAAAACACAGCATTACTTGGAGTGAAGCCTTAAGTCCATTAGAATTAGATATTCCCCACCATAACATAGCTAATGGACTACACTGCAGAAAATGTGGTTGTACTAATAGTTTAGTAAAATAAAATTAATTTATTAAAACAAAATTGGTAGAAATATAATAAATACATTTACTTGATAACTGCATTCACATATTGTTTTTTTTTTGGAAAGCAATGTGAAAACTGTAATCATAAAAACAGAGAAATCAGAAACCAATAGGGTCACTTTTCTCATTGCCCATGAGGTAAATCTACCTTCTTGGTTTCTGGATGGTGTAAGGTGGAGGAGAGTAGCAGTCACCTACAGGACCTTCCAAGTATTTGTGGAATCTGCTTCATGAACATAGGCTTGTCCTGTCTTTCAGGCAGTCACCAAAAGGACTCTTCCCATTATTAAGGGAGGGAGGCAAGGGCATGTGAACAGCCAGCACTGACTGACTGGCTGGGTCAGTGCTCACAGAGAAGGTGTGGTACATTTATATTATGGAACACTACTCAGCCATAAAAAAAAGATGAAACACTGCCAGTTGCCACAACACGGGTAGACCTTGAGAATATTACGCTAAGCGAAATAAGTCAGTCAGAAAAAGCTGAGAACCGTATGATTTCACTCATATAGGGGATATAAAACTGAAACTCCTAGGCACAAATAACACCATGGTGGTCACCAGAGGAAAAGGGATAGAGGGGGTAATAAAGGGTAAAGGAGCCAAATATATGGTGACAGAAGATGATTTGACTTTGGGTGGTGGGCACACAATGCAACATACAGATCCTGTATCGTGGAAATGTACACTTGAAACCTATATGAGCTTATTAACCAATGTCACCCCAGTAAATTTAATTTTTTTTAAAAAGATCCTGGAAAAAAAGAGAAAAAAATAATCGACTCACCCACCCCTACCTCCCAAGCTCCTTATTCATCTTTATACAACCCAAGAGCACCTGGCAGAACCCGTACGCAGAGAAAGTACTAAGATACTTATTTAACTGAATTGTATGGTGGCAAATACCATGCTTTAAAAGTGTTAAAAGACTGTTTGATATGTTTCATCTTGTCAAAAACATTGTATTTAAGAGACAAAAGCTTGGCAAAGGTGGCTGGGAGAAAGCCAGATTGGCTAACAGACAGTTTGAGTGTCTGACAGCTGCATTAAAAGCAGAAATTTGTAAACAACTTCCCATAGTATGGTAAAAGACTCATTAAGGCAGCTCAGGGTCCCTAAGAGGGATGGAAAAGCTGAGAGAAATTTTAAAATAGGCAAATGGGCTTTTTAAAAAATATACTTTATTTTCTTAGAGTAATATCAAACTCAGCAAAACTGAACAGAAGGTGCAGAGATTTCCCATATACCCTACCCCCTCCAACATATATAGTTTCCTCCATTATCAAATCTCTCACCAGAGTGGTCCATTTGTTACAACAGATGAACCTACACTGACATGTCACCACCCAAAGCCCATAGTTTAAATTTGGGCTCACTCTTAGTGTTGTATATTCTATGGGTCTAGACAAATTTATAATGACAAGTGTCCACCATTAAAATATCATACAGAGTAGTTTTACTGCCCTAAAAGTCCTCTGTGCTCTAAGCACAGACTTTCAATGTTTTAATATACAACAGGATGAGAACCCCTCTAATTCTGTCCCACATTCGGACCCATCTTGAAAGCACAGCAAACGGAATCAAGAGAAGGTCAGTTTTGAGTCATCATTATCAACCATGAATGAATACTAAAAGAGGTGCAGTTCCAAGTCCAGGAAACCAGAAAGAACAAGGCTGAGAAGAGGCAGGAGCAGCTTTCGGAAGCTTCTGGGACACCCAGCTCAGGAGGTTTAGCACCAGCTGCAGAAGCAGCTCCCATTTTTTCCTTCTGTTCCTCCTGCCTCCTCCTGTGACAACACCAAGATTAGAAGCCCCTTAAAGGAGTCTAACAATCAAGACCTAACAGGGACCACCAGGGATCTGGTGGCTGATAAGCCTCAGGCTGAAACGGGATCCGTTGCTTCACGATTGGCCATAGTGATCATCCCACACCTCAAGGAGCTGGTGGCTCAGGCACTAAAAACAAACGTCCTGCTCGAGTGGAGAGCAGGAGTCACATCTATGATGTTAGAGCAAGAGGGGTGTATGGTTAGACAACTTAGTCCAACCAAAATCTTTAAAGAGGAAAAAGCTAAAGTCCAGAGAGGTGAAATGATTCCTAGGGTCACACGGAGAATTAGAGGGTGGAGCAGGAGAGAAGCCCTGTCTCTTGACTCCTGGTCCGGTGCTGCAACCACTATCCACACATCGATTCATGTGCTGCTCTCCCTTTAGATAGCCTTTGTTATTCTGCATTGATCTATGTCCCTACTGTTTTTCCCCTTCCAGATAGTTAATGGAGTAGGTGTCTGTGCACGTGAGGGTGTGCGTGTGTTGTGCGTGCGTGCGTGTGTGTGTGTGTGTGTGTGTGTGTGTGTGTGTGTGTTGAGCAGGGCACCAAAAAGAAAACCACTGGTATAAGACCACCATGTGTATGAGAAGCCTTGGGTGAGATCATTTACATTAAAACAAAGTAAACCACTTCAAATTTGCCAGTAGACACACCTGTCTTTTCTAAGTTGTCTTCTCTAGAAATGTTTTTCTGGCCTGTCAACACTCCTTGGTAACCTGACTTTTTGCCACCTCCCTGATGTCTTTTTACTATTCTTTCCCACCCCATTCCCTTGTTCTCCCTTCCTCTTCCTAGGATTGCTTGGGATCCTCTGCTCTTTTCATTCTTTTATCAAGAACAATGATTCTCAAACGAGGGTTATTTTGACCCAAAAGGGAAGTCTGACAATGGCTAGAGACATTTTTGACTGTCACAAGTGTGGGGGTCCTACTGGCATCTAGAAGGTGGAAGTCAGGGGTGCTGCTACTCAGGGATGCCCACGATGCACAGGACAAGCTCCCACAACAATGAATTACCCAACCCCAACTTCATGCGGTTGAGAATCCTGAGGGGTGAGAAATCTTTAGCTAGAGGAACTTGACCGGAACCAGTATTATTCCCAATGCACTTCTAGGCTTATCTAAATTCTTTCCACCCTCCTTAGAATGTAGCTATAGTATAAGATGGCATATTCTTATTTCAATTGCACCAACAAGATCCAGACCAGTGGTCACCTCCTGTAGCCTTCCCTCATCCCTCTTTCTACTCCTCCATCTGTGCTTTCATGGAACTTTTGCAAACTACCATTCATCCATCTTGTCAGACCATAGATGCTTGGCAGCATAGGTCATGCCCTTTTTGCCCCTCTAACATAGGCCCTCACATAGAATAGATATTTAATAATATTTGTGGAATTGAATTCAATGTTCATAGAGCAGCTCCCCCCAATCTGATTGCTAAGAGGACAGAATAGTAAAGACTGGCTTTACAGCAGAGGGCAATCTTAATTCCTATTAGACAGAGAAGGCACACTTGCCATGTGAATGACTACATGATGAACCAAGATATGGCAATTACGCCTTCTCTCCCTTTCAGATAGTCTCCTCCCTTTTCCCATAATATGACATTATGGCATTTCTCTTAGCAAAGAGATCCAAAGATGCCTGAGCACAGCTATCAGAAGTACCCATTGTCAACAGAGGATATCAACCAGACGAGAGTATTATTATTCTAATTTTCACTAATGGCATCAGAGCTTGCAATTGGCATAGCAATCAGGACTATTTTAAAAGAAGAGGTGTAACAGACTATCTAAATCTTGCTAAAACACACATAAATGCCCATTTTTCTTGACGGAGTAATGATAAGTGGTACAAATATCTTAGAATTAGCAGTAATTCTCCAAAGCTTTGTGAGTAGTTCATGAAGTAATGGAATTTCAAATGGTAACTTTGAGATAAACAATTGGTTATTGAAAAAGAAAAGATGATCCTTATATATAAAGAAGAGCATGTGTAAAAGAAATACAAAATTTCATGAGAACATTTCTAATCAGTCATTTTTATCTCATTTTCCAAACATTGTTACATCAAGTCATTCAACCTTGATATATTGAAGCACAGTTGAAGGATTATGCAATATCATTTATATATTTTTAAAAGTCAGTGACAATCAAACTTTGATGTTTTCTGAGGATAATTGATTATTTTGTTTATTTAAAGATAAAAACAGTGAAGAGAAAGAACAAATGGTGGAAGAAACCATTGAGATTTTGCATAAATTAATCACTGCCAAAGTTAATGGCTCTCTGCCATTACCCAGTTCCTGCTTATCCTTTCTCTGGCCTCAGCTTCAGACCACTTCCCTGGAGCACATCCTGCTTACTTGTAAACCCAAAGCTACTTCCCCTTCCTCCTGGCTAGTGGGTTGTCCAGGTAGCACTGGCCATTTGCCTCAGGGCACAGTGGCTCCTCCAGAGCCCCATTCGTGAATCTTGGCTTAGTTAGTATAACTCAGTATTTCTCAACCTTCTTTAGCTCATGCCATGACCCCTCTATGGGGCCTTTGTAGGCATTTTTTCCTCAAATATTCCCCAAGACTCTCTCCATGAAATTTTAATACCACAGGTACACTGTACATCTATTTGTGTACTATGGCCCTTTGGAGGACAACAAACCATTATAACATCTAAGATTTTTTTCCCCTGTGGTAGACAGAATAATGATCTCCCAAACACTCCGAAACATTCCCATGTCCTAATCTCTGGAACCTGTGGATATGTTAGGTTACATGGCAAAGGGGAACTAGGATTGCAGATGGAATTGAAGTTACTATTCTGCTGAATGTAAGGTGGGAAGATTATCCTGCATTATCCTGGTGACCCAATGTAATCACAAGGTTCTTAAATGGGGAAAAGGGAGGCAGAAAATCAGAAAGGAAATAAAGCATAATGAAAGACTCAATTGGTCATTGATAGCTCTGAAGATGGAGGGAGGAGGCCATGAGCCAAGGAATTCTGGCAGCCTTTAGGGGAAGGAAAAGGCAAGGAAATGGATTCTTCCCTAGTCTCCAGTAGGAACACAGCCCTGCCAACACCTTAATTATAGCCCGGTAAAACACATTATGAGCTTCTGACTTCCAGAACTATAAGATAATAAGTTTGTGTTGTTTTTAAGTCACTAAGTTTGTGGTATTGTAATAGCAGCATAAGACCTAAACCCCTCCTCATCCTGAACCAACTTTTGTTGCTAGGTGGCAATTCTTCCACCACTGAGAATGCATGCCTTACCTCTATCATTGCATTTCCATTTCCCTACCCAAGCATTGATTTAAAATTAGGTATGTGATAGAATTCTGGCCAAGAAGACACTATGTGAGGTCTTCTGAAGGTTTCTGGAAGAGATTTTTGCTCTTAAAAATGGAGCTACCCATGAAGAGAAATTTTCCTTTCTCTATAGATGTTGTCGTCTACATGTGAACCTGGATCCGCAACAATGAGACAATGAGAATAGTGGGTGAAGAGAAAGACCACATGCTAATGACAGCAGAGCAGAAAAACAGACAGAAGCTAAAACCTTGCTGCCTTTGCTGGGCATTGACATAACCAACCCCAGAATTGACACACCTCCAGCCTTGTTGTTATGTAGAAAGAAAATGCACTTATTATTTAAGCCAGTTTTGGATTGGATCCAAGGCTTGCCATCAAAAGAAGCCTTTCTTCCCTTTACCAGAAGTGAACTCATTCTGTAAACAAAACACCCACCACTAGGTATCCCCTCATTAGCTGAAACTGAATATGGTGAACAGAAATATTTGAAGTAAAAGATCACTTTAGTGTGAGAGATTATAAGAATGAGATGCTAATTAGAGATGTTGAGCAGACAGTTTTAAAAAAAAACAAAAAACACTGGTTCTTTATAATTCAACTCACCTTGGCTTCATGGAACCAACCCTGGCATCATCCCTACCAGGGAGAATTAAACATTAATAATGTAACTTTACAGGTATTCCCACAGAATAGACACATCATCTGCACTTTTCAAATAGTTAGAATAGCTGTGATTGTGAGACATCTGACCATCCCCCCACTGAGCTAGGCTCTGAAGGAGAAACCTGTGTGGCCTCCCCATAAACTCCTAGTACTGTGCCTGGCCCAGAATGGGAGGGAGGAGGGGCAGGAGCCAGGGAGGGAGGGTGAATCTGAGTGAGAGGGTGTGAGTCTGGAGCTTGGATGAGACATCAGGACTTTAGATATCATTTGGAGAGTCATCAGCACACAGATGATAGTTGAAAGTGAAAGCTTGGATGAGATTGCCAAGAACAGATCCTTCAGAAACATTTACCATTAGGGTGGGAGGAGGTAAAGGTGCCAAGAGGCAAACAGGGGAAGGAGCTCTGCCAGCTGGTAAAGACAGTTTCCAGAAGAAGAAGGTACCAGGAGCAGTGGATGGTTCAGAAGGGTCAAGAAGGATGAGGGCTGGGAAAGGCCTTGGACTTGGCCTCTGAGACAGAACCTCCAAGAAAGAAATTTCACTAGAATGAGTAGAGAAAAGGTCAAATGGCAGGAGATTATGGGGGAGTAAACAAAAAATCTGTGTGCTACACTGAGCACACCCTGCATGTGCGAGTACTTGACCAGAAAAGGAAGGGAGGGAAATATGTGACTCTCTGCCTTCTTTTGTTCCATATCCATGTAAGCCGATAATCCTAAAAACATTTTTTATGTAGTAAAAAAATACTAATGCCTCTACCCATTGTGGTCCATTCAGGAATAAGACCTTTAAGGATTTGACCAAACTCGCCACCAGATCCTGTACTTTGCTACACAAACTAGAGGGTATAAAAATACATTCTGCTCTGCCAGGGGCTGGCTTGGGAGCCTGGAGGTTGGACACATGCTGTGGTTTCAGCGTGAGGTCCCCTGCTAGACAGGAGCTAGGACACCTGAGTCCCAGTACTAGATTTCCCACTAACTCTATGACCTGTAGTGAATCATTTACCTCTCTGGGCCTCAGTTTCTCCCTTTCTAACCTGCAGTTTTCTGATCCCACTCACTGGTACTGGGAAATAATTCAACCATTCAACGTATATTTACCTATCAGTTCAATGTGTAAAGCATTAAGCTAAGAGGGTAATTCTGATAGAAAACTCTGGTCCCTATTATTACATAAATTCCTCCTGGGAAAGGTAACAATCTGAGCTGTTATCAGTCATTAACACTAATGTGGAAATATTTCCTTGCTTATAATAATAAAGGCAAACATTCCTTCAGGGCTTACTGAACGCTATAACCTAAGCGTAGTACTTTACGTGGCTCATGGTGCAGTTCAGGTCTACAGACTTTCTGTTGCAGAATTCCCTCTTGCTTGGAGGAAGTCAATCTTTTGTTCTATTTAGGCCTTCAACTGATTGAATGAGGTCCACCCACATCAGGGAGAGCAATCTGTTTTACTCAAAGTCCTCTGATTTAAATGTTAACCTCATTCCAAAAAACCCTCACAGAGACATTCAGAATAATGTCTGACCCTACGTCTAGGCACCATGGCCCAGCTAGGGTGACACATAAGATTGACTATCACACCTACACACTTAGAGTGAGGTATTCAATAATATTTTTTAAATTATTAGTTCACTCCAAAACATTTCCTTTTATTTTTCTCATTTTTGGGTAATAAGAGAATTATCCACATTGGTGTCCAAGCCAGAAGTTTGAGAATTATCCTTGACTCTTTCACCTCCCTCACTCTCTAAACAGAGGTGCTTGCAAAGACCTATTGGTTCTATTTCCTAACAGTGTCCCTATTTGTCACCTCACCTCCATCCTCACTACCATAGCTTTATTTAAGGCCTTGTCACTTGTTGCATGGACTATTGCAATAACCTACTAACTCATCTTGCTTGCTACAGACAGACTGAATCTCTCTGCCCATCTTTCAACCTACTGTCAGAAAGGCCTCTCTAAAACACAAATCTGGTCATACTGCTCCCCTGTTTTAAATCCTGCAATAGCCCTATCTGCTTAGTTTGGTGAAAAGGTCCTTTATAATCCTGCCCTCATTTATTTTCCAATTTTATCTCTTGTCATCTCTCCCCCCCAAAAAAACCCATACTCCTTGTATCTGCCTTACAAACGCATTTTCACTCCCTTAAAATTGTCATACCCTTTCTTAGTTCTAAACTTTTGCAAATGTTGTTCCCCACTGCCTCAAATGCAAGCCCCTTTCTACCCAAATCAGTTCAAACATCAACATTTTGTGAAAGTGTTTCCTGAGATTTCTGAGCAAAATACTTTCATGTCTGCCCTCCCAGAGCCTCTTATTTAACCAACCACTGTAAGTAACTCCCCCTCTAGAATATAAATACCTGGAGATAGTGCTGTGTGGTGGTCATATGTGTAACCCAAACACCTAACAACATAATGCCTGGATATATGAGAAAAAGTATTTTATAAATGTATTGGAGACCTTAGAAGAAAGATGACCTTCCAGAGATCACATTTGTGGTTTTTCCCACCTTGCTTAGTAAATACACACACACACACACACACACACACACACACACACATATATATATATATATATATATATATATATATATATACATACACACATATATATATCATCATCATCATCTTATAATGTAATACAGGTCTTAAAAATCACTGAAGATACCTAGAAGTAGCAAGCAGCCCCACTTTTCCTTGGGTAGGAGCATAAGATGTTTTTTGTCTTTCAAGGTTTAAAAAATTGTTTCCAGCCTCTAAGGAGACTTGGTAGCCAAGGAAGGAATGATCGCTAGAGCAATGAAAAGGGCAGAGCTAGACTGGGATGTTCTCTAAGATGCTTACAAACACAAGACTCTTCAGACATAAAACAAATTAGGGGGCAGATTCTTTTAAGGAAATAAGCTAAACTATAATCTCCTTGCTATCTCCAGTGGCCATGCTGAAGTGTGGGAGTAGACTGGGAACCTTAGGTGTACTCTAGACCAAGTTTGTTAGTGAACAGTACTTGAAACCACAAGTCATCTCCATGATAAAAGAGATTAGCTTTACAGTTCTTGATGAACACAAACCATCAATAATCTGGGGGACATTAGGTTGTAATTAGCCTTAGATTCTACAAGTCATGAAAATAAAGCCATAACATAATTGTGTCACATCTACAGAAGGTAACTGTTGGGGGAGACAGTGATTCCAGGCCCCAATCACTGAGGCCAACCCTGAGGATACTGAGAAGCGTTTCTGTCCCTTCACTAAGTTATCCACCCATCCTGGTCCCTGTTTAAGAATCATTGCTACTAATGGCTAAAGGAAGGAATTACCATAGTTCCAATGACAGTGGCATTCAGACCACTGAGTGTTTCAGGATGAGAAGAGAGTGACAAATCTTTATCACCATAAACATGGTAAAGGTACGGGATAAAATGGGGCGTACCAAAATGTTGGAAACTCAGAAACATAAATCCTGTGGATGGAGATGGTCCATCTTGATCATAAAATTGAGGTGAAGGAAAACAAAGGCTTGTATGCCAGAAGAAGCAAATAAATTTTTATAACTGAAAATTCCAAAGCAATCTTGTGCATTTATCAGTGGAAGTCTTTAACCCTAGGAAGCACACACTGTTTGAAGAGCTAATATCCATTTCCCCGATCTCCACCCATGTGCATCGTCTCTTCCTTCAAAACCTAGCCCAGGGCTTCCCCTCCATAAAACTCTCCTGCAACATCCCTGGTTGGAACCAGTCACCTTGTCCTCTGCACTTACACAGCCCATGACCTGTACCTCTCTCCAGCAATTATTTTTCTCTCATCTTGGCTCTAAGCTCTTGAAGTCCTACAGCTGTTCTACATCCATCTTTGTGTCCCTCCTCAGTGCCTATCACAGTGCCGCGCCTACAGCCAGTGTGCAATACATCTTATCCAGTGTGACCGAGGGACACCTCCTACAGTAGCATAAATAAATAAAATTTTTCAAAAACAGAGTCTGCTCCTGTTCCACCTTCATTAATCAAGTCCTACCTCCAACTTTTTGTTTACAAGCAAGGGAGAGAAAAGCTGAACTCACAAGTTCATGCTGCTGGGATCAAGACCTAAAGCATATGCTGGCCCACATGGAGGGCCCAATGCCAAACCCAGGGAGAAAACCAAAGTTTCTCCAAGGAAAAAATAAATAGGGAAAAGAGGAGAAAACGCCCTCAGTTAAGGACAGGTACTGTGTCCATGCACACCAGGAATCCCTCTGCTGGAGCTCCGCTAACTGCTGCAGGATGTTAAAGCAGGACCGGGCGGCTGGGGCAGGCCACCGAGGGCCAGGGAGCAGAGCCAGCCCCCTCTAGACCCCTGCTCCTGCGCAGGGCTCCACCCTAAAGCAGCCCAAGCTGTGGGAGGGGAGAACCTTTCAGTCTGACTGAATTTCAAAGATTTATCCCATTGCACTGGGCATTTTAATAACTAAAGTGGGACTCTCATATATTTAGAAGTGACTAAAGGACTAAGAGTATGAGGCCAAGGAATCCCCCAGGGTGGGGTGTGGGGGGAACTCGGTGATCACGCCTGAAGAATCAGCAGGAAGAAGAAAAATTAACAAAGTTGCTTAAAATAAAGGAGTTGTGATTATAAAATGAAAATGTGATACAACAGAGTATATTCAACATGGCAATTATATTTATGTGTTTTAAATCAGCTGTCAATAATGGGGCTTTTCCAGACTGCCTTTTGCCCTTCAGGACTCACAGAACACATAAGGTTTCCAGACTTCCCAACGGTCCCACAGAGAAGTCCAGTTTTTAAGGAAGAAATTTGAAAGTCATTGATTTAGAAACCATAAAGAGAATTAAAATATCTTCTTTGAAAATCAAGGATTCAGTCATGTTTATGACAGCCAAGCAAAATGTTCTAGTTCTTTCCTTCTGACCTGGGCTCCTCTGATTGCTGTCCATCTAGCTCATGGCCAGAACTGGCCTGTGGCTGAAAAGTCCTAGTAGGCAGCTCTTTGGTTGTTGTATGGTAGGGGTGGGAAGTCTACATCTTGCCACAGACAACTGCTGGGTGGGTAGACATGACTCCCATCAATAAGCAAGAAGCCCCTGGGTTCATTCCTTTGGTTTTCCAATACACTAGGGCTAAGAGAGGCAGAACAATATGCAGATTCTTCTCAAAGTCGAGGAAAATACCTCAACATAATATTTTTGACAAATATTACCATTCACAATTACATTTTCATCTTATTTTTCAAAGAAATTTTAGCTACTGTGACTTAATTTAACATATGTTGATAGAGCTTTACCATGCCCCAGGCACTGATAAATAAGACCAGGTTGCTGCTACCCCTGAGAAGGTCATGGTCTAGGTGGGAGGCAAAGATGTCAACAGACTAACATCACACAGTGTGTGCAGTGGACATCTGTGTGGTTCACCTGCCCAGCAGCCTTGCCGTCTTGTTCTAGAAGAGCACTTCAATTTACCTCTAAGGAATGACCCTTCCCTGTGGCTTCGATCATGTGTTTCAAGTGGGGCTCATCCCATCTTCTTCTCCCAGCTCCAATGTGATTATGCTTGGCCAAAGTATACAGTGCCTTCCCTAGAAGCAGTGTTTACCTGAGTGATGGGACCAAGCCTGGACCTCTGCTGGAACTAACAGGAGTGAAGCACCCCCATTCCACTAATATTGCTGTAGTGGGTTGAATGGTACCCCCCGAGGATTTGGAATAAGGGTCTCTGCAGGTATAATTAGGGGGCGGGACTCAAGATAAGATCCTTCTAGATTAGCATGGGCCTTAAACCCAATGACCAGTGTCTTTACAAAAGACAGAAAAGGAGAAGGTACAAACACCCGGAGAGGAAGTCGATGTGACAATGGAGACAGAGATTAGAGTTGTGCAGCCACTAGCCAAGGAATGCCAAGAATTGCTGGCAGCCACCAAAAGCTAGGAAAGAATGGAAGGCATTATCCCTCAGAGCCTCCAGAAGGAGCCAACCCTGCCAACACATTGATTTCAGACTTCTGGCTACACAATTGTGGAAGAATAAATTTCTGTTGTTTTAAACCACACGGTGTATGCTAATTTGCTAAAGCAGCCCTAGGAAACTAATACAGTTGCTAAACTGGCAGTAAGCAAGCCCAAGGCTGCTGGTGGCCACCTGCCCACCATGTGGAAGAAACCTGAGGATAAAGCCAACACACAAGAAAGCCAAGCCCAGAGCTGGAACAAGACACAATCCCATTGACTTCACTTTAAAATGTGGAACTGAACCTATCTAAAGTCAGATTTACTCCTTGACTGAAGTTTCTAAACCTCAAATTCCCTCACTGGCTTAAGTTTAAGTCCTGATTGAGAGAGTGAAAGAAGTGCTTTCTTAACTAAAGGTGTGTACAAAGGGTCGCATCAAGAAAAGAGCTCAACTACCGCTACTCAAGGTATCCAGGAAAGCTTCTCTAGGGAGGTTTCTTTAATACTGGGTATTAAGAATGAAAATAGCTCCAGACAGACACTAGGGATGTACCCTATCCAGAAGATGAAGGAGGACCCACACAGGTGCCTTAGAAGATGCCCAGGTCATAAAATGCGACACACATAGGTGCCTTAGAAGATGCCCAGGTCATAAAATGCGACACAGATCACAATGAGTGAGAGGAGAAGAAAGGTAAGAGATTAGGCTGTGAAAAGAGCATGGTCTCTTTGCCTTCCTTGCAGCTTGGAAAGGCAAGAATGGGAAACATGATAGCAGAAATTAAAGTCTACAACCTCAAAAGAAAAATAGCAAGATATAGTAAAAAGAACATGAACTTTCTAACAGAGAACCCTGGGTTTGTAGCCCAAGCTGCCACTTACTAATCAGGTTATCTGGGGCTGTTACATACTTTATTTGTGTCCCTGTACAAAGGGATAGCATATGCCTCATGACATAGTGAAGACTCAATTAGATGGTACATGCAAAGTAAGTGCACTAATAAATATTAGGGTCTTCTCCTTTCAACGAATTATCTGAGGAGGATCTTGGATTTAAAGACAATGGGGATGGGGGGAGAACACAGCATCTATCCTCCATTGAAGCTTTATTGAGAATTTGGCCAACATTCATATTTAACAAAATATGGTACATGGTGGAATTTACAAATCAAAAGTAGTTAGGCCAGATTATTTTACATATTTTAAATGAAAGATACACTAAACCTAATTTTTAGAGACCAAAGTATCAAATCACCCATTTCTATGACCCTTGACTACGTGGATCCAGAGTGTTTGCAGAAGCACGGTTGTATTATGAGAGCACACAAATGTTCATAAAGCTGCATAATGATTAGTGAGCCTTCAAAATGAATCAGTAACATGACAGTAAAAAAGTAACAAGAAGTATGATTTAAGAGGAAAATGTTCAGACCTGTGAACAGAACACTCTAAATTTCAGGGCCTCCTAGAACCCAAGCAATAAAGAACTCTAAATGGTTTTTAAAAAAAGGTAACAACAAACTGGGAGATACTTACCTTTTTAGATCTTATCCACTGAAGCATTAGATGGAGTGAATTTTGCCAGGAAATGACTCATTTAATTTCCCATCTCTGATCATTTTTTTAGGGGAGTCACAGAGTCATTTGGGACACAGCCATCCCAATCTAAGTGTTCCAGGACATACCCTACTGTTGGTCAACATATCTTAAAGGACCTTCATTTCAATGGCTTAGATCCCCATAGCATCAAGTCACCCCATTCCCCCAGGCCTGGGACTTGATTCTACTTGTGCTTCCACCAGCTCACACACCTCCATGCCTTTACCCCCACTCTAATCCAAGCCAGACTCATGCCTTGCTTGAAATAAATTTCTAACTTATCTTCTGCTTCCATCTTGCCTATATAATCCAGTTTCTGAACATGATCTCCTTAAAGTCTCAATAGTGCCATGCCACTCTCCAAATCAGTCCCCTTCATAGGCTTTCCATTGCTTGAGAATAAAACCCATCCTTCTTGCCACAGCCCATGAAACTAGTCAATCGTGGCTCTTCAACTCACGGGCAGCCACCCTCTCCCTGGCTGGCTTCTAGCCACACTGGCTTCCTGGCTGTCTCCCAAGTAAACCATAATCATGCCTTTGTTTCAGTCTTAATAAGGCATGATTTATACTCGTTAGCTTAAATTTATAATTATTAACTTGTTTATTTGTTTTCTTTTCAAATCAATCCCCTCGCTAGAATCTAACCCCCTTGAAGCCCGAGACCAGATCTGTGAGTTCCCAGAATCTAACATAGCTCTTAGAACTTTATACAGGCTCTAATCATTTGTCAAATGAGTCTTAAATAAACAAGCTGCCCAGGACCTGAAGTCAGAAGTCTGAATATCAGAGGCCCTATACCTTTAGGACATCTTGCAGTAATGAATGACATCACACACTTATATACCAGGAATACTCGAAAACAGTGGAAAGAGGAGTAATGCATTCAGTATATTTACCTACTTTCTGATTTTGCATTCTCCTTATGTGTCAGCCTTGGCAGAGCTCTGGGCCTTAACTCAGCTTTGCCCCACCAGAAATGCAGATCCCCTGTCTGGTTATGGTGCTCAGAACCAAGTTTAGGAATCTGGGCATCAAGCTTGCTGTCATCTACTTTAACTACTGCTTCTGTTTTCCAGCTTAAACCTGGCCCTGAACCCTGATTTCCTGGTTCCCCCTCTTTTCTATGTAACTTCCAGTTGCAGATCCAGCCATGAGCCCAGACCCCATGTCTCCCAGCCATCAGTAGGTAGTCTGTGATGCTGAATCCTTACCCTAGGCCGGGTCCACCGTCTTCCACAGAACAGTTTCATGTGGACTGCAAGCCTGTCCATCTACCTACCTCCTCCTCCAAACTACTGATGTCCTATCATCAGGATATATTCACCGGAACTCTCTAATGTGTTTATTTATTCACTGATTCAACAGGCATCTTCTAGACCTGGCAACTATAGTACTATACAAAGATTAAGCAGGTTCTGGTACCATTCTGATGTGTGTATGTGGGGGGGAGGGGAGGTTCCCCACATGACAAGCAATTCTTGGGACACCAGCCAGATATCCTGCAATTCAACTTAATTCCAACACTATCTACCCAGTGACAACATCAGATTCCACAGGTTGAGGACTCAGTCTTACAAGATTGCATGCTTAGCTCTAGCATCAGCCCATGGACTGAAGGGTCTTGGGTTCAATTCCAGCCAAGGGCATGTACCTCAGATGCAGGCTCGGTCCCCGGCCCTGGTCGGGGCTCATGTGGGAGGCAACCAGTCGATGTGTTTCTCTCACATTGATATTTCCCTCTCTCTCTCTCTCAACCTCCTACTCCCTCTGAAAAACAGTGGAAAAAGTATCTTCAGGTGAGAAATAAAAAAACAAAAACAAACAAATAAACAAAAGACTGCATGCCTACCCAACACTGCAGATGCTATCCCATTCCCAGGTTATCACCTGTGCTGCTGACTGACCAGCTATATAGATTGAGGGTTCCAACAACCCTCTCCATGGACTTCAGATATAGTAGCAAGCCCAGGTTGTTATCTGTACTTCAGACTGACTGGCTGTAGGTCAGAGGTTCGCACAACCCCTCCTTGGGTTCAATAAACTTGTTATAGCAGCTCACAGAACTCAGAGAAACATTTTACTCACTAGATTACTGATTTATTGTAGAAGGATATAACTTAGGAACAGGCAGATGGAAGAGATGCATAGGGCAAAGTATGTGGGAAGAGGGGTAGAGCTTCCATGCCCTCTCCAAGTATGTCATTCTCCCCAAATCTCCAAATGTTCACCAACTCAGAAGCTCTCTGAACCCCCCCCCCTTTTTTATGGAGGCTTCATTACATAGGCATGACTGATTAACTCATTGGCCATTGGTTCAATTTTCAGCCCCTCTTCCTTCCCTGGAAGTTAGGGTTGGTACTGAAAGCCTGAACCCTCTAATCATGGTTGGCTGTCAACCAGCTCGCATCCTTAGATGCTTTCCAACTGTCACCTTATTAACACAGCAAAAAACACCTTAGGAAATTCCAAGGGTATTAGGAGCTCTGAGCCAAGGAGTTGTGGACAAAGACCAAATACACATGAGAAATACATTTTTGGTCATCTAAATAACCAAATGTATATTTCCTGTAAATCACAATGTCACAAAGTTAAGCAAGGCATGCTTCCCACCTCTGAAGGAAGGGAGAGAAGTCGTTAAAATACAACCTGGTTCGATGTGTGCATGGCACCCTAGAAACTGACCACGTGTTCACAGGTACCCTCTTCTCACCTTTCACTTGGTTGTGACAAAACTTTAGCCACGCTTCTCTCCTTCCTACATGTCTCCCTGAATTCTGCCTGCCCCCAAATCTGAGCAAGCACTGAAAAATGGACCATGGCCCATTATTAGTGCCCCTTGGGAATCCAATGACCACAGCAGGACACTCCTATCAGACCCCACTGGTCCTTTCCCCTTTGCCTACCCAAACTTCCCTTTAGAAGTTTCTATTAAGCTTCTGCTTACCCCTCCCAAACACACAAAAGAAAAGGATTTTTCTCTTTGATTTTTGCAATGCTTGTGGCTTTCTGAGTTGCAATGTTCTCCCTACTGCAATAGTCTTTTTTCTAAATAGTCTTTCTTTATCTAAGTCTGGATTTGTTCTTATGTGAGAGGACACACAGAAGAGAAAACAAACGTAGGTTTCTCTGGGAGGAGGAGGGGGTGGAGATGAGAAAAGGCTTACTGGAAATAATCTAAGAACGAAGGAAATGTTAACCATACCAACATGGGGATGGACAGGAATTCAGGTATGAAAGGTAAGTGAATCTCTTGCCACATGGCAGTAAGTTCAGGTTATCAGCCACAACCATAATCTCTGATCCATGCTCTGCATGGTTAAATGGAGTTCCTCACCCCACCTATGCCTGGTGTTCCCAAACAGCTGCACCCAGTGAGCTCCTTCAGTCCAGGTATGTGCCACACCCACATACACATGTATACCTTTTCCTTCAAATATGCGACCCTTCCCCCAGCATGCCATGGGCAACTCGGTAGAATTCTGGCATCTTCACAACACCCAAGGGATCAAGTTGTTGATCGGACAGATCCCAGCCCTGTCTCACCATTTTCATGGACTCCTGTTCCGAGGCATCCCACACTGTGGGTTTACACTGAACTCCCATAGCCCTGAGATAGCAGACTAAAAGGTCACAAGAAATATAGAGAAGTAAAGAGTAACTGGAAATTCTACAAGGGCAAGAGTCAGGTCGAACTCATCTGGCCCCCTGTTTCTAACCTCCTAGAATGGGGCCCTAACTCACAGTAGGTGCTCAAATATTTGTTGAACGAAATGTCACATCAGCTTCTACAAAGAGGCCTATCGAACACAGGATTCCTTCTGGCAATAACATCGAGGCTCATTTTGAAGGGGAACACAGTAGTTGCCCTCCATGACATCAAGCACAAAAGGCTAGCAATGTACTCGGTACATCCCTCTTTCCCTTAATAGCCTTTTATGTGCATGCCAGCTGTGATACAGGATGCAAATGTGGCCTCGGAGTCACAGGGCCCTGAGTACCACTGCCTGTGAAGTGTATCTGAGCTGCTGCAAGAGGCATTATTTTTTTTCACTGCTACAATTGCCAGAAGATATGTTTAAATCATTACTTAAAATTTCTTTCCTGAGCAAACCTCTTCCCAGAGCTGTTAACAAGAAACAAAATGTGCTGACTTGAGTTTCACTTTCTTTCCTTTCCCCTGCTTTCCCCTTGTGGGGCCCCCAATGAATCACGAAATGGCTCTAGTCAGGTAACATTGAAAGCAGCCCAGTATCTGTCAAACATGCAGATGTTGGAAAACAAAGACTGCGCAGCCCAGTTTTGCCGAGGGACATAACCCTGGAAATAATTGGCACCTCTTCCAATAAACTATTCATCTTATAGCCCTTTGATTGTACTCTTTTTGAGCCTGTTATTTTCAAGGAAACTATAATTATTGCTTAGTTTATAAGTTATGAAGTAAACCAGGAAAACATGCTAATTTTCAGGCCAACTCTTTCAGGACCCACAAAAATGACATAAATGGATTCTGATGCTGCTTCATTTCTGCAGAAGGTGTTTTTATATTATGTTCTTCTCTCAACACAGTAAAGCACAGACTGCACCTTAAAGCTCTCATCTAGTTCTGGAGTTTCCAAACAGAATGGCTTTAACAAGGAAATGGCTTTGGAGGGGACATAAAAGTGCACTTTCCTTTGGGCTGGAGCAGCAGTAGAAGCACACTCTTGTCATGACTCAGGTGTTCAGTTGTGAGGTGTGCACAGAGCAGCTGGCAAGGACAAGGGGACACTGGGCTGGTTACCCTGGTTACAGAAGCTGACCCCCTATACAAACTGGGAAATACAAGACTTAAAATCTATCTCCAGAATCAAGACAAATGTGGGTTTTGTTCAGACAGAACTCCATAAATCAAGGCTCAATCCTGCAGTTATGATTGGTGTTACAGACTGAATTAATGTCCTCCAAAAATTCATGTGTCAAAGTCCTAACTCTCAGTAATTCAGAATAGTGCCTTATTTTCATTGCAGATGTAATTAATTAAGAGTCTTTACAAATATGATTAATTAAGATGAGGTCATACTCACCTTATATGAGATATGGGGTTAGGATGGGCCCTAATAAAAAGGAAAAATTTGGATATACACACACACACCCCACAGTGACAATGCCATATGAAGATGAAGGCAGAGGTCAGGATGAGGCTTCTTCATGCCAAGGAACCCCAAAGATTGTGAGCAAACCACCAGAAGTTAGGGGAGAGGTGGGACAGACTCCCTTTCGCAGCTCTCAGAAGGAACCACCCCTGCCAACACCTTAGTCTTGGACTTCTAGCCTCCAGAATCACAAGACAACAGATTTATGTTGTTTAAGCCACCCAGCTGTTGTACTTGGTTATGGGGGCCCTCCAAAACTGATACATTTGGCAACGAGAGTTAGGTAGCAGGAAAAAATAACAAAACAGGGACCACGCTGTTGATATGACAGATCCTATTCTCTCTAAGCATTTGCGTGGAAACTTCCGAGAGAGAAACTCAAAGCATCCCCTGAGACTGAACTCCCCTCCTCTAGGGGTATAAACCTAAAAAGACATGAGAGATGCAAAGACAGGGCAGACCCCAGCACAAACCAGGGCCTCGATAGACAGGCGGGGCTCTGCTCAGGGGCTTCATGCACAGTCGGACGTCAGCAGCTGTGCGACTACAGGCAGAGGAGCGACACCTCCACCAGTCATGGGGGAGCCTTGGCGAGGAAGAGGCAATGTGTCACCGCCCAAACCGCAGAGGCCAGGGTCCCCGGGATCCAGAGTGGGAGTCAAGGGTGGGACGACGCTGTGAGCTGGCAGTGGCCTAGAAAGGGGTTCAGGGGACACCAGGGGACAACCAGTTTCACGGCAAAAACCAGAGCTCAGAAACCTGTGGCCTGAGATTGGGAGCAATCTACTGGCCCTGGCTCTGACTCAGAAACTGAACAAAACTGAAACTGCTTCCCAGGGCGTGTGTGACGCCGGTGGGAGTGATCAGGGAGAACAGGGGTTAATACTGTAGGGCGGCATGCACTGTCAATAAGCGGACACATCTGGATAGTCATTGGCAGATCGAGAAAAAAGAATTGTCAAAAACTATACATATTACACATATTAAACATTTCACAAATACACGCAACTCTACGAAGCTGGCATGCTACTCTATAGGCAGATTTTGGTGCTGCCTCTTTTTCTCAAAAATCAATGTGTCTGTTGAGTTATCTAAATTAATCTCACTCGCATCACACGGTATACTCCATTCGAGCTTGAGGTCCACAAAATGCCACTTTCCACTGCCTTATGCCAGGTCTTTTTGTTACACGAACAGCATGATGTCCCCTGTTAGGCACGGTGTTCCTGGGCAATGCCTCTGAACGACGCCTTCATTAAGGCAAAGGCCACATCCACGTGTAATTGTTTGTCTGCATCTCTGCATGTTCTGAAACACAGCGACCAGCTAGTAACCTGAAAACCTAACACAAGTGTGACCTGATACATGGCGGCGCACAATATACTGGCTGAATCAGCTAATATTCAGAAGGTCCAAAAAGGAAGAAGCGCAAGCAGATTTGGTGAGCCAACACTGACTAGTATTTAATTAGGACATGTATTCAACTAGGTGCCAGCACCATCCTATGTAGCGTATTAGCCATGCTAAGAAAAATATAGTAATAGGATTGGTCGCTGCTAGGAGGTACAAAGCAAGTTTCAGGAATGGGGAGTACTGGCTGCCTTTAGTTAAGCACTTACTTAGGTCTCACTCTGCCTTCTTATTTGCTCATTGAGCAAACTGGGTACAGGCTCAGGGCAATAAGACCACTTTTGAATCACATTTGGTGAGTATGGGCCCCTAACACAGTACCATGAGTCAGCCGTTGCCGAGCACTTACCAGGAGTCATACATTGAATTTCATTCAATTCTTACACAGTTGTTATCACCATTCTACAGACAGGGAAATTGGGGCACAATATTAAATAATTTACCCAAGGTCTCATAGCTCGGATATGACATATCTAGAACTCAAACTCAGCTGGTAAGAAGCTCTTAACCATTCCATAGCACTGCCTGGCCTGAGAGATTAGGGGTGGGATGAACCTACAGATTACAGGCTTTGGTGTTTGCCAGGAATTTTTTTTTAATGAGCTCTAAGTGTTTTAACAGTATGGAAGCCCCTGGAGGCTCCCATATAGGTTACACATTAGCAAAGAAAATGCATAGGTCACTGTTGAAAACATCTCTGACTTTCAGTGCCCAGAGCCTGAGCAAGCCTGACCTCTAGGCTCAGGACAGCAACACAACCAGGAATCTGGGGACAACGGCCATTTGACAGAAGTTCATGAAGCACCTGTTATGTGCCAGGCACTCTGCTGCATATTCAGGGTCCTTCCACTGAGAAAAACAAATTCTGGGGGAAGGCGTCTACAGAGAAACTGGCATTACAATCAGAGTGACAAGTGGAGCCACAGCTCAGAGACTAGCAGGAGCACATCGCTAAGGACAAGGCAAGATAGCCCGTGCTTGTCCTGATATCAACCCTTTCAACTGGCACTGAATGATCAGACCCAAGCAAAGACACTGTCAGGTGACACAATAAGTAATTTTGACAACCAGGGATGACAAGAATAAGACATGGGCTAGAATACCAACCACGGGAGTGTGGAGAACTCAGTAAGGAGAACAGAGAGGTCAGGAGACACTCATAATCCTCTCTGACCTTCAGGCAGCATATGACTGAATTTGAAGGCAGTTAACAAATCAAGCAAAGCCCTCTGGCTACTTATCCCATACACCAGGCTGTATGTCTATGACCCTCATAATAATATACAGCTTTGCACACACTGGGGAAAAATCTGTATTCACCCCATTCCTTTCACTAGTAATACCTGATATCAAATAGCACGTTAGAGTTTCTGAAGAGCATTCTCAAGTATTCTATCAGCTGAGGATCACTGAGCAGAGGCCCCCCATTTAACAGACATGGAAATTAATCCTCAGACAAAGTCTCATACTTAAAGGAGAGAGATTTAGAGAAGTTCTTGACTCCAAGGTAGGTTCCACTGCATCAGATGGTTGTTATTTACTAAGCACTTAATGACAGCATTAGAACCGTAGGTTTGAAAGCATTTATTGAATGCTGTTGGCTGTTTTACACTAACAGCAGCTGTTGCTACTCAGCAGTTCCTAAGTCCTAAATATTAAGAAAGGTGAGGGTGAAGAACAGCTTTGAAATGACGCTCTATTTGATCAGGTTCTACAGTAATTGTTAAAAGTGTAATATATACACTTTCTTTGGATCCCTCTGAAGCTTCTACATGATCGTTGTACCTGCAGTTCCAATTTGCAATTTCCTCAGCCCTCCTTTGAAGTCATTCCTGCCAATTACCTGGTGTTAATATTAATTAAATATAATTTGCAACTTGAAATGTGGTGTTATCAATGGAACTCAGCTGTAGAAATATAAAGTAAAATTTTCAATTGAATTAAAATGTTTCCTTTCATCCATAGTATTTTACAACATTAATACTTCTGTCAAATTGATTTTTGCCTGCTGGAAGTCATTTTTCCAAAGCACTGAACATCTGAAGGAAAAAGCTGCTCTTTATGTATTCTTTTCTCTGTGTCATTGAAAATACTTTGTTTTAATCTTGAAATGAACCCATTTCAGTTAATAGAAACTAGGTTCTTGTTTATAACCTAAGAAGAAAAAAAATGCTTTCTTTTAAAACGGTACTATGATAGTTTAAAAATATGATCAGTGGGCACTTTTCAATTGTATAATAGGAATGTATTATCCTTATGTTATTGTTTGACCCTTAACAAAAATAAATTTCTATTAAACATTTTGGCAAGTGTCAGTCATATTATATACCAAAAAAAAAAAAAAGAATTAATTCAATTGGTCTATTGCATTAACATTTTAAACAGATTGTGCCAATCCCATGACCTCTGTGGCCCCTTCCAACTCTGAGATTTTAAGATTCTGAACATGTGTCAGACAATAGTCAGAAGCTTGCAGCACTTGCAAATGAGGGGGGAAAGTCACATATGGTAAAAGATTTGACAGAATCAGGTCTTTTCTGCCCCTATAATGTGTATGATGACAACTTACAGGCCTGTCATCTTCAGTGAACCATTCATAAACATAGTGACTGATTAGAGAAGGTGTTGCCACACTGTGCAAATCCACAATGAAAAAATACAATGCTTTCATGAATTCCTTTTATCTTCAAAGATCAAGCTTTAGCTTCCTTGCACCTTATAATGATAGTGGTAGCATTAGCATTTATTATCCTGTCTTCTTTTAAAAAATAATACAATAAGGGAAGACATAGAAGTGAAAGAACCTGTCTAAAGACTCAAGGAAGGCATTTCTTGAGTCATAAGTTACAAGCCCCAGAACTTATGATAGAAAAACATGAGCCTATATTATCAACCTTTTTATTACAGTATCAATGAAAACATCATGCTAGATAATTAAAACAAGACAGAAATATTGGACTATGGTCCAACTGAGTGTGATAGATGGGTGATAGCTAAAATGGGTGATAGCTAAGTCTTAACTACCAGTAGCAATTAAGCTATCTCCTTCCCTCAAGCCAAAAGAAACCAAACAGGTAAATAAAGATATATTAGGCCAGAAAGGACTCTCTGAATGTCCATCATTTTCCAGGTGTCATCAAAAAGCACAGCATTTTGGAATTACACAAAGCAGGGGCTTGGAACAGCCGTACACCGCTGTGCAGGAAGTGCCCACTGCAATCCTACTGGGAAGCTCTTGACTACCTAGCATCCTGGGAAAGTCAGACACTAGGATCCCACCACCTACCCCAGTATGGAACCCTGAATTATCGATTAGATAACCCCATCTACCCAAGTAGAAAGGATTGGGAGAGTAGAATTCTGTAACATTCCAAAGGAACTTCAGAGCTGGTTATATCATAGGTTCCTCCATTAACCAAATTCTGTCTACTTAGCACCCCTCTCATCCTTATTGCTAACCTGTTGTCCTTCTGGTCTACATCCCATCCCTGTCACTGTAAATTATCTCCCTAAAGACACCCTTATTCACTATTACTCCCTGTTAATGGGTATTAAAGTGTGTCTCCCAACAAGATATGCTGATATCTTAACCTCAGTACCTCAGCATGTGGCCTTATATAGAAATAGGTTCACCACAAATATAATTAGTTAAGATGAGGTCATGCTAGAGTAGGATGGGCCTTTAATCCAACATGACTTGCATCCTTACAAGAAGAGAATACACAAGGAGGGAGGGGATAGAAATTCGATGACAAAGGCAGAGATTAGAGTGATGCATCTACAAGCCAATAAACACCCAGGATTACTAGCAAACACTAGAAGCTGTAAGAGGCAAGGAAGAATTCCCCCCTACAGTTTTCAGAAGCAGCATGGCCCTGCTGATACTCTGATTTCATATTTATAGCCTCCAGCACTGAGACAATGCCTTTCCATTGGGTTAAGCCACTTGGTTTGTGGCATGTTGTTATGGCAGCACTAGGGAACTAATATACCTCCTTCAAGGACACTGCTTGATTCTCTGTACCACACACACATATTCAGCTATTCCCGCTCATAAAAGTTCATGTTCTCTTGTGAAAATCTGCTCAGTATCTTACCATCTCCCATCGTGGAAATATTCTTCAACAGAGACTGAGGGCCCTCCCGTGGCCACAGACCCATCAAAAGAAGAGAACACTCTGCCACACTCTTAGCTTTCCGTTGCTAAGTCTAGGCCATTATTCCCATATCTTTTTTTTTTTTTTCATTTATACCAATTTTATTTTTTCCAGCTTTGTTGAGGTATAATTAATTGACAAGTAAATGTTGTATACGTTTAAAGTATACAGCATGACGTTTTGATATACATATATATTGTGAAATAACTACCACAATCACGCTAGTTTACATATCCATCACCTCACACAGTTACTATTTTGTATGCGTGTGTGGTGAGAAGACTTAAGATCAACTCTCTTAGCAAATTTCAAGTATACAACACAGTACTATTAACTATAGTTACAATTCTGTACATTAGATCGCCTACGGAGCTGAAAGTTTGCGCGCTTTGTCCAACATCTCCCCGTTTCTCCTACCTGTCCCAGATCAAGCTGAGATTGATATTGCTCCGCTGGTCTCCTTACCTTCCAGGTCTCATTTGTACAATCTTAAATACACATCCTGATAGATCCCTCGCTCCTCAGCATTTTCCTCCATTGTCGGGCACAGAAAAGACAAAATTACCACCTTACGGAGCGAAACACTCAACTGCTTGTCCATGTCAAGTCTTATTTTGTCTCCCCTACCTCACCATGCAAATTATGCTTCAGTCAAATTGTGCTATTTGCTTATCTCAAATATATTTTTTGCGTTCTCCAGTAAAAATCCTAAGTAAAGGATGCATTGGTATGAGACTATAACAGCTAGGATACCAAGGAGCTATTTATGTTTATTTTATGAAATAACTCCTGTCCCTGTCTCCCTCAGAGGGATCTTGACTAGAGAAGAGCCATCCCTGATGTCTCTGTCCATGACCATCTCTTACTCATAATTTCATCCCCCAAGATTCATGAAAGACACTTACCCAAGTCTCAGATTTTGTTAAAATGAAAAATGTTCTAATCAAGCTGTACAAGCAATTTATCACTAAACAGATTTCCATTTCACTATCATTCCATTATGATCTGCCTGAATTAATCAGAGTTAAAGCATAGGAATGAATGCTGCTAAAGAGAGAAATTCAGAACAGAGTACAGGAAAATTTATAACAGTTGGGAAAATATATAATTTTATTAATAGGCAGACACTCCAGAAAATAAATTTATTACTTAACTCCTAAGTCAAGATACTAAAATATTTAAAAACACACTACTAACATGGTGACAAAGATGTCATCAATATTATAGTAAGAGGAGCAAATGTTACAGAACTAATGAATTTTCATGAGAGTCAGCAGTTCACTTCAGAATGGGTTAAGTTGCTACCCTTTGACATTCCCATTAATATCATTGTCATGTAAAAGATTTAATTCTCAGCTATTTTTGTTCGAGATAAAATCTTTGTCATTAAAATGAGGAATGATTTTGATATATAATATATTCCATGGCATACTCTAGTATGGTACAAATTTGGCCTTTTCAGTATTCTGCATATTAACTGACAATCGAGCCCTCCTCCATTCCCAAGATAAGTGAGAACGGAAATAGAATGGACAGCCAATCGAGTCACAGAACATTGGAAGGATCAACATAGAAGAAACATGTTGCTCTCATCAGGGGCAGACACAAGGCACTAAAATTGTTTTCTCCCATAATAATGACTGACACAGAAGCAGGAATAGTGAATGGCACCATCTGAATCCTTCTATGTGACAGTATTGCCAAAGTGTAGCAATGCTCCCTACAAAGTGAGGCTAGTATTTCTTATTTTAGTCAAAAGAATAAAACTGTGATCTCACTTAACTTTTAGAGCAATGCATTTTATCAGATTCTCCAACAGTCGTGAAATTATGTCCTGTATTTAATTTTTCATCATCACCTGTTTCATGCACATGAAATGTACCCTGTATTTGATGAATATATAGGATCACTATAGAAAACTTACAATTTCAATACATACTGTATTAGTTTCCTTCTCTTGTTGAATTACCGTTCTGGTGAGAACTGACATCAGCTGCTTAAATAATGCATTAATCCTAATTCCAGAAGCTATTATTTTCATTTTAGTGAGCATTTCCTCTAAGGAAAACTTGGGAATCTTACTCAAGAAGGTAATAAAATTTGCCAGCATTTAAAGTGTTTTGGGTCATTTTTATAGCAATAATGATATAATTTTAAATTTCAAAGAGCAAACATTATGGTATCATGGACGCTTAACAACAGGTGTGAATAGCTGTTCGATTAAATCAATTAATCCAATTTGTCCAATAACACCAGGCCTTTTTGTATTTTCAAGGTTTTATGCAACAGCACAGCACTGGAACAAATCTTAAACATATCAAATATTATGTAAAATAAATTTTTTTGCCCTATTATATGCAAAAACAGATCCCAGGCATCTGCAAATCTTTCCAGAGAAGACGTTATTCCAATAAATTATACCAATAACGCTTTGTCCTTGCTAATTATGGATAAGTCCAAATCACTCCCATGATCTTTTCCTGAGTTGAAGTCTCCAAGAAACACAATAAATTATCAACATAATTTCTTCCTTCAAGTTTGACATTACTCAAAACAGCTAATAGGCCCTTTAATTTTTCCACAAAATATTACGCTTACAGAAAAAAATATGTAAATTTTATTCAGTAGTTCTTAATAAAAGTAGTAGTATTTGTTAAGTAACAGAAACATATCTCCTTTCATCCACAAAGTTATGTTGTTGACCAATCAGCAATAAGATCTGTCCTCTAAGTTGTTTTTTGTTTTGTTCTGCTCTTTTCCTACTTAGTGGAATGGATTCACAACCTCATAAATAAACATGCACCTGGTGAAATGCCTGTAGAGACTTGGATAAGCACCTTGAGAAAAGCCCAGAATGGAGTCCATAGGCATCTTGTCCTAACCAAGTTTTTACATTTTGCCCTTCGTGGGGGCAAAACTTAAAGTTTCAGTGTTTAAGGTAAGAACAAAAATGCAAGAAGCCAAATATGACAATCAGTATGTTGCTTATGCATAGCCTTGGGGGCTCCTTCAGTATTGTTTTAAAATGATTACCAGTCTTAATCCCTCTAGAGTTCAATGTAAATTCCACTGCCTTTTTTTTTTTTTAATTTAATGACTTGCTAATGTAAACTTCCATCTAGAACAATCAAAAAGTATGTCATTTATTCAAATTTACAGTGGCTCTAATGTGCCAGCAAACTCCCTCATCAAAACAGACAACTTTAAAAAACGTCTGCCTGAGTCAGAAGCTCTGTTTCCTAAATTAGCACCAAAGTGTCACCTTGACAGACCATGAACAATAAAATCATTTATAATAAACCCAGCTTCCCCCTTGAGTGGACAGCCTAGGTCGTGCATCTGTAGGAGCTCTAATTACTCCATACAGATCAGAGGAGATGATAGGACCTCCACAACCTGTCGCCCCCAAATACAATCATCCCATAAATATATGCTTACCAATCTCCCTCGAAATCTGCGTGAACGCCTCCACACCGCTCTCTCCATAGTTGCCCTCAGAAGCCAGTGTCGACACGTAATTCCACCCCAGTGCTGTCACAATGTCCACCATGGCTTGCGCTTGGTAGGAGTCAGGTGGGACCACCCTAGAGAAGAAGTCATACCTGGTGTTGTCACTCAGCTCTGGGGCTGTGGATGCATAGCTGATTTGAGGTATCTGCAAGACAAATGACAGGTCATTTCAACCCATGAGGAATCGTGCGGAATGATGGATTGTCACAAGAGACTGAACAGCCTAAACAATATGAGAAGCCTAGATACAGCAACTTGAAGCTGAAATTAGGTTTTATGAACAACAATTTAATTAGAGAGTGTTTTATAATGGTCTGTAGGCTCACCTTCCTTCAAGGCACGTTTCTAGACAGCAAGAAAGAATTTAGCTTTGCTTCAGGTTCCATTGTTTCTGAAAGCAAAACAAAATATTTGTGCTTTTTGATGTTGTTTTGCTTTTTAGTCTGTATGTGAAAAGATCTGGGGCAGAAATAGGGCAGAAATGAAGGTAGAGTACATATATATGCATCAGAAAAGGTCGCCTCTGAAATTGTCTTCGGCTTTAGGACATAAAGGCTGAACAGAGACGAACAGAAACTTTAATATGAGATTTTTTTACACAATGCCATTTCAGTTTTAAGATTATATTTTTGGTAAATTATTTTAAATATATAGCTTTGCAAGTTTATTCACTGATTATTAATATAATGAATGAGTACCACAAAAAGATTTTGGAATAGCCAACTATGTATCTTCTAATAAAAACATTTTTCCAATTTCCAAGAAACATCACAAAACAGGAATCCATACAATAATTTCTTTGGGAAGAGTCTTTCTGATATAAAGGGGGTGAATTGCTAGAAGATTCCAAAACTAGAAATCCTGGGTTGTTTCTCCTAAATATGTTCTGAGTGACAAATTAACTACATGCCATAAATAAAAAACTTTTAAAATGTAACATTCACTCTCAACCTAACAGAAGAGCGCACGGTTGCTAAAGAAGTACTGAGGAAGCACATGAAGTCTAGACGGGGCACAGAAGATGCAGGAAATCTGCAAACAAGGCAGGAGAGAATATTGCAGGCACGGGGAACTGCATGTCCAAAGGCACAGTCAGGAAAGGGCATGGCAGCTTCCAGGAGCTGCAGCTTTCAGGTAGCAAGAATGTGGGATAGCAAGGGAGGGCTGTCAGAAAATAAAACTGCAAAGCTAGACAGAAACTAGACAATGAAGGGGGAAAGGAGAGGTGTAGAGCCCATAGGCATCTGACAGACAAGGAAAGGTGCAGGTGGTGAGGAGAAATGTGGAATGACTCTCAGTTCCATGACTTTGGTAACTAAATAGATGATGTTTGGTCTTTACCAAGATAGATTTAAAAAAAAAAAAAAAATGAGATTTGTCAGGAAAAAAAATTAGTTTGACTTTTGATTTGCTTCTTTTGATATTCTTATGAGATGAATGAAAGCAACTAAATGGGCAATAACATTGGGGGATCTGGAATTTAAGAGTGTCTTTGGAACTGGAGGTAAAGAAAGGTGGGGACACAATGGAGGTCACAGTTAAAGCATGTGCTCACCCAAGAAAAATATAAAGAGTGAACAGAGAAGGGCAGTCTGGGAGGGTGAGCTGTGCAACTGTGTATCTCATCACTGCATTGCTACCATGCTGGGGTGTGGAAGTTCACAGGTCAAAATGACTACACGATGCCCTAACTCAGGGAGCTTAATTGAAGATGTTAGTTTGACTCATACATAAAACAATTAACTCTGCTCTGCATCAGATCCTGCAGCCAGTGTCCCTGCCCTGATGTCAGAGAACCTGCAGTTCCATCTTCCCATACAGTCCTGGATGCTCTGAGATCCAACCTTCACCCACCACCTCCTGGCCAAATGATTCCCAATCCATATAAAGGTTCAACTCTCCTTGTCACATCTGTGAAAAGCCCTCAACATCTGGATTTCTTAGATCTAGAGTCCTACTCCATAATGTTGGCCAGTGACAAGACACTGAACTTCCCCAAATAAAAAAGCCTCAGTTACACAGGAAGCAGAAGTAAAAGAATGTGCTTGGAGCTCTCCAGGGTGCTGCAGGATCCATTCGGCTTCTGTACAACCTGTATCTCTCTCTATTCTCTAACAATGAGTTAGCCTACTTAACCCCCAATTCTTCCTGGTGCTGTTCTCCTAGTGGGACCATGTTATCTTGGTTGTTAACACTATGGCCCATAAAAACCAGTCTGACCTGCCTCCTTCCTGCCCCTTTGCTTTATCTGCCAGTTACACCAGCCACCTCTTGGCAGGCTGTTGCCTTGATTAGGCTTCGTGCCTTTGTAATACATGGTGACTCAGCAAGGACACACCTCCACGTCTCTAACCACACACCAAATCTTGGCCTTTTTCACCTTTGCTTGCTTCTAGAGGACCTGGGGAGTAGAGCATAGATGACTCAGTGAGATCTACCCTTACTAGGTAAAACTTTCCCAAAGATCAAGAGCATGTGCATTTCTATGTTCCAGTGAAAGCTATTCAGCACCTTGACCTTCACTTTGGAAGTAATTCTCTGCAAGATGAATGTGGGGTGTGTGGGTGGGGGTGGGGGACATTCTATAGCAAATGATATGGCATATTTCCTTGCCCTATTTGGATATATAATAATCCTCCCACTGAGGATTATTCAGAGTCCAGAGCTACTCAGAGTCCAGCAGTAAAATGCCTTACAACCCCCACCCTGCCTATAATAATGAGCTGCCCCTGTCTAAAAAGGAGCACAAACTGTGAAAATTAAGTGTTTGAAACCAAAACTAATTATCTCAAATTACTACCTTCAGTCAGTCACTTTCAGGGCTGTTTAATTAGCAGTCAGCATCATGTTTAGGATTAATTAAACAGGTGTAAAGGGGGTACAGAATAAAAGTGCAGATAGAAAATGGTTGTTTGAATAATTGGATAAAGGATTTTCTCCCCAAAACTCTTGAAGAGTTTTCTCTTTGCCTATCAACTTGTGGAAAAGTAATGTGAGAGTACGTGCCTGGGTTTTCACTTGTTCAACATTTGCTATGTTGCCATCTGCAATAATAGGCATCAGGGTATGTCAATAGTATTTCAAGACAACTTTTCAAGTTGTCATGAAGTCATATCTCATTTTTATTTTATTGTGGTCAACCACTAAGCTTTGGCTCATTAAGCGTTTTAACCTCTGTGCCAGCATCCCCAATATTTCCACCACCCTCAAATTAAACCCCTACTGGCAACTGAAAAGGAAAATTTTTAAAAACCTGGAATGTTTCTTTTTCTTTTCCTTACACTAAATCCATTCTAATTAATCCCCCCACCCTGAAGGTTTCATCTCCCAGAAACAACACTGGAAAAGGTGGTGTGTGGGGACTGGAAGTAGAGAGGGAAAATGAAAGAAGGGAAAGCATTCTGCATGAGCTCCCCCATCCTTTCTTCGAAGAAGTAACATCCTGCATAAAACTCTGTTGACTCCCACGTGCCCATTCAAATTTCAGCCTGGCTCCTGAAGTCTGGATATCAGACTCTGTCCCATCTCCATCCCAACCTCAAGTCTCCCTGCCGTACCCTGACAGTAACTGCACCCCTGCCCCTGCTATTCCGTGTTGACTCTCCTCCCCTCCACCTGCTGATCTTCTGCACAAATGCCACAGCCACCTCCCTGGGAAGCTTTCACTAACTCTGCCGGGCACTCCTGGCCCCCACGCCCTCCATCACCTGACATCAGAACCACAACACTACTCTGGCTTACGAGCCCCTCAGGAACAAAGTGTCTGTTCACTTACTTGGTGACTGTTTGGATGCAATTCATTAATTAAAGGGTGGCAGGAATCTTGGTACAGCCTCTTTCCCACAACCTCCTACCCTGCATCCCACAGGAATACTGCACACTCCTTCTCTGCCCCCTGTCTGTCCTAGGAGGTGCTCTATGACTGTGGCACCTGGGTCTCTTGCCTCAGGTTTTTGGTGAGTTCAGCCAGTGGGAGACAATAAGAGATGGGAGGAAAAGAGGGGAGAGAACTCAGAGCATTGATTTCTTCATCTCCTTCCCCACCAACTCGGTGTTTCTCTACCTGGCATTTTGCTTTTTTCTTCTCCCACAGCTGAAGCTCTTGCCAGCTTCTAGGGACCACTCTGTACCCTTGTCCCTTCAGGTCCTGAGTATTTCCTGATCCTGTGTTGGTCCCTTTCGCTGTGCCCACACCTTATAAATAGTTCTTGTGTTAACCTGACTTGAATTACCCCTTGAGTGTGCCAGAAGCCTAATAATATACCCTCTCTTCCAGGTCTCTGTGGAAGGGACATCTGTTGCCATCCTTCCCTACCCTCAACCCTGCCCTAACCTCTTAGCCCATCCCCACCCTCTGTCCCATCCTGCCTTCTCTGCCACTGTCCTTACATGGCTTTTCCCTTTTTTTTTCTCTTTCAGTGCATTAAGGCATCAGCTTGCATCATTTGAAAATGCCTGGCATTTTGCATTTTTGCTTTTCAAAATATGTTTTTATTGATTTTTTTTTAGAGAAAGAAGAAGGGAGAGAGAGAGAGAGAGAGAAACATTGATTGGCTGCCTCTTGCACGCCTCCTCGCAGGGATCGAGCCCACAACCCAGGCATGTGCCCTGACCGGGAATCGAACAGGCGGCCTCTGAGTGCACGGGAGGACACCCACCCAGCTGAGGCTCACTGCCAGGGCCGCTTTTATTCATTTCTTCTTTCCCTTGTGCTGAGGTTTCATAATTAATTGCACAACTCAAAATACTCATCACCATACCCTCCTAAAAATTTGCTTTAGCTTCCGCTTTTCTGATTGTTTTAGTTATGAAAAAAATCCTCTCCTCCTATTGCCTTTTCACTTCAGCCCACAGATGAGGAGACTCCCCAGTCCCCATGGGGAGTTCCAGAAGGCATAGTTCCTACTACATCTCCACCTCTTACTCTCTCTTCTCAAATGGAAAGGGAAACAGGGAGGCAAGAGATCAATATTTATTGGGCAAGAGTGTCGAACAGGCTCTCCCTTTAGTCTCTGACCTGCCCACATACAGCCCAGGCTTCCTTTCTCTGCAGGGCAAGGAGACCAGGCGGGGCCTCCCTTCTTAGGCAGGGAGCCCACCCCTCCTCTCCATATCCCACTGACAAGCCCATGTGAGAGAGGCCTGAAGCCCAGGTCACTGGTTGAATAAATGGACTTCAAGTTTTCTGTGCAGGCAGAAGAGGGTCTCAAGGTTGAGCTGTGGTGTGGGAGCAGAAAGCATCATTTTTGACCTCAAGTCCACTCTGAATTCTTTCTAACCCAGTTGTTAACAGACAGCAGCATGTCTGGGGAGTTATTTGGTGTTTGCTCAGCTTGTTAATAAAACTAATTTCCTTGATCCACATTTAACTGCTCTGTGAATCTTGGACTTACAAACTCTAAGAGAGTCCAAAAGTCTGACTTGGAGGTCAAGGAAGCAGAATTTCAATTTCAAAAGAAAGAAACTCATTTACAGCCACTTAGGTATTTTGATAAAAATAAAAACAAACACATATATACATATATATGGGAAAATATAGATATTTACCAAAAATGTATTTTTTAATATATATGCATATATTTGCCAAGAATATATATTTTTAATAGAAGTTACTGCCCTCTACTGTTTTCTACTTCTAGATAGGACCTAGATTTTTACCTAGGACTTAGCCCCTCAGAAGGAGACGACATTTCTCAGCCATCCTTTGTAACCATGACCATTAACATGGTGGTGAGTGTAACTTCTGAAAAGTCTCCTTAAAGGGAAAGGACATGCTTTCCTCATGCTCCTCCCTCTTATCTGCTGGCAAAAATTTGGACATAATATCTAGAGTTCAATTAGCCATCTCAGGCCATGCCCTAGGGATGGTAGAGCAAAACGCCAAGCTATAGTCCAAGTCGTTGTGATATCTGGATTTCTGAAATCACCTGACCAATCTTCCTGCTTCCATTCCTGCCCCTCTTAAATCCATTCTACACCAGTAACCAAGCTGATCTTAAAAAAAGAAAACTCAGTTCATACCAAAATCTTGCTCAAAGCTCTTCACTCATTTCTTCATTGCTCTTAAATGGAGAAATCTGCTCTTAAAATAAAACTCAACCTCTTGCCACAGGATCCCTGTGATTTGGCATCTGGCCACTTTTCCCCTCACTCACCTGATCCAGCCACACTGGCTTCCTTCCTGTTCCCTGACCTGGCCAAGCCCCTTTGTTGCTCCACACCTCATGACTATTGCTGCATATGTTTTCCCCAAATCCTTCCAGGCTTTTCTTATCCTTTAGCCTCAGCTCAAACTTCTGTTCCTCAGCAGGTCTTCCCTGACCACCCCATCTAATGTGGTCTCCCACCCACATCACCCTACATATTTCCTCCATTACATTGATCTCAACCTGTGTTAATTTGTGTATTATGTTTCCCCTACTAAAATATAGATTCTACAGGGATGTTCTCTGTGTTGTTTACAAATGCAACATGGTTGTCTAGCACATAATAGGGGTCCAGTAAATATTCACAGAAAAAAATGGTCCATCCATTAATCAAGGACTCCTTTTATTATTTTCCTCTATGCATTGCAATCTTGAAAGATTTTTCTATAAAACTATTTAAGTAAAAAGTCACTCATTTCTCATTTCTGTATTACTTAAAAATCTATTCCTTTGCTAAAGCTCCTGATCAGCATGAGATATCCGTTGTTACCAAGCGGAGGTGACAGAATTCCAGTCCGAATCAACTAAGTCCTATTTCAGTCACATCCATGCAGGCACATGGTAGGGAAGCATACAATTGCCATGGAGCTCTTTGGAATGCTGAAAATGGCCATGAAAACTTCACAACTATCTCGACAAACTCTTTGACAGCTCATGGACTTCAATCTGTCTCTAAAGAAGAACAAAAATTAATTTCCAAATAAGGACCAAAGTTACAGATTATTTCATCTTTACCTGTAAGATGACTATTCTAGATAGGGCTGAGGGTTCTTATATCTCCCTCGCATGAACTGTATCTGTCCCTTTTGCTGCCAGAGTGTGACTGCACACGACAGAGAGGATGAGGTGGGGTGTAACTGGGATGTAAAAGAGCTAAGGGCCTTTTAGACACCTTAATACTCTTTCAGGGTCCAAGAAGGTTACAATTCTACTCCAGCTGCCTTTTTAAGGCTTCCCATTGTTTGCACATTAAAACACTATGGTACACTTGAAATTTTTGTGTTTGCCCAAAATGGTACAAATCTTGCATCTCTTTCCCCCAGTTTCTGGTTTTCCAAAGATCTTTAGGTAGCCAAGGCACCCCTGGTGAGCAATGAGCCCCTAAAGCACCGCTCAGAGGAAGCTCCTCAGAATCCGAGTAAATTTGTCTTCTTGTAAGAAACTTGCACACATCTCAAGACAGGTTTGCAGAAAGAAGACCATTTTAAGGCCTGAGACACACAATCTTCCCTATCAATTCCTTCCAAAAGGTTTTTGTTATTTGTTATCTTTGCAAACAGCCTTGCCCATTGATTGTCAAACTTACTGGTGAAGGTCGGCAGGGTGGGACCTTCGTGCTATTCAATAGCATCACTGGTTTTTTCCAGTGAAAGATCATCTTGAAGCTGTGCTCTTCCCCCAGGGGGTAGAGCTTGCCTGAGCACTCCTTCAGTGATGTTGGGTTTAGCAACAGCAGCCATCACCATGATAGCTTCCTGCCACCTGGTCTCGGGATGGATTTGTTGTTGCCGCAGAACATTAAAGCCGGTAACTTTGTCTTTTCAGACTTGACTGCTCTCTGGTATTAAAACTACTAGTTGCTTGTGGTGAAACATGAGTATATAATCAGAAATTAGATGAGAAGGAGAAGGGCCCCATGCCTCCAGGTGACCGGGACGTTGTACTTGCAACATTGCTCTGCCTCTCCCACAGTGCCTCATGCTCTCCCTTTCCAACCTGGGGCTGGCAGAATGCCTCCCGCAAACAAGGGTGGCGAGAAGGGCCATGCTGCCATCGACGAGGTCGTGACCACAGAAAACACCATTAACATTCACAAGCACACCCAGGGAATGGGTTTCAAGAAGCCTGCCCTTCAGGCACTCAGAGAGATCTGGAAATTTGCCGTGAAGGAGAGGGGGACCCCAGATGTGCACATTGACATCAGGCTCAACGAAGCTCCCCGGGCCAAAGGAATCAGGAATGTCCTGTGTCACAGCTGGGTACAGTTGTCCAGAAAACATAATGAAGATGAAGATTCACCAAATACAGTGTTCACGTTGCTTACTTACATGCCTATCACCACTTTCAAAGGTCTACAGACAGTTAATGTGGATGACAGCTAACTGCTGGTTGTCAAATAAAGTTAGAAAACTACCAAAAAAAAATGATTTGGGGCTAGAAGTGGGTTTCTAGCACTGGCCCTCCCCTTCTCACACTGCCCTGAGCTTTCATGCTCCTCTTAGGTTCAAGGAAATGAAATAAGGAGAGGGAGAGAAGGGCAATGTAGAGCCAAAGTGTGGAGGAATAGAGTGATGGCTATTCTGAGTTTGCTTCTAGAAACATACAGAAGCACTCTCCTCCTCCCAAACCTGACCTGCTCCAAGCAAGGCTGGCGGCGCACGTGTTCAGTCCCTGTCTTCTCAGCTGAATCGAGGAGGAGCATGAGCTTTTGTGTACTGATGGATGGTGGAGCTTAGCAGAAAAACGAGAGGAAGCTCACTGACATGGGGAATTGGGGGGGCCGGGGAGAAACAGAAAGGGGTTGCTTGTGCTGTATCTTTACCCCGCTTCGCAGCATCACCTCATCCAGAGTAAGCTAACTCTCGGCGCCCGCGCTGAAAGGGCCTGTGGCTGGTTTTGCTGTAGCTGAGTACAGCATAGTGTTAGTAGGTTTGAAGTCACAAGTTCAATTCCATTATGGGCCAAGATGCAGACTGAACCCCTCACCAGAACCTTCCTCCTAACAAAATGCCCAGCACCAATAACAAAGCCAGCCAGAGAGAGGAGAGGCAAGGTTACTTCATTCTTGTTACTAGATAATTAAGTCAAAGGTGGCTAGCTACTGATGGTGAATCTGAAGTTTCAGCATCAAATATGAAGAAAATCAAGTCATGGAAGGCACATTTCAAAACATGAAGGGTGTGTTTTTGTACATATGTATGCCCGAAAGTATACATATATACTTACAAAGTCATTTCTTGGTTTCAGATAATCCATTTAGATATTCTACTGAACTGTGAAAGGGTACATTTCTCACCACTTTTTCAAAGGTACTGTATGAGTCAGGGAAATGGTACACTCAAATTAGGGTGACTCAAGGAGGGTTCATAAAGCGACTATTTTCAAGTCAGGGGCAGTATATTGGGAATGGCGGTACAAAACCATAATCCAGTAAAAGGGGGCAGAGGAGACAAGAGAAGGAGTCTTGAACAGAAGTCATCTGAAGAGAAGTGATCTCCTGCTAGCCCTCCCCATGACCAAACCACTGGAAACTAAGGCGCAAGAGAACCTGACAGCAAAAAGAAGGCAAACAGAAGGCAAAGAGAGAAGGTACGTATGAGGGGCAAGCAGACACTATCTGTCTGGCATCTCATTTATCATTCACCATTAGACACTTTAAATACATTGATGAATGGCTGTGCAGGTCTCTAGTTTCCTAGGTCATGTTGCTTTTTTATAACTTGATGCTCTCAAATACTTTTGGCAGAATATCTACATTAAGACATTTGGTCTGGCTATTGGAAAGTCCAACCTTAATAAGGCCAACTAATTCGAATTTTTTTGGAAAATAAAGTAATATCCTGTTTTATAAAATAAAATTAAAAAGTGTAATGATTTTATTCAAATTGGTAATGACGTTTGACTTCTAACCTGTTTATTTAAAATGAAAGACAAGTAATCTGTGAACATGAAAGAATTTACATATAAAGAAACATAATTATACCCAATAAGATTAGTAAACCTTTTTTTACATCTGCTAATTACATTTTACAATGAGAAAGCACAGCAGCTCCTAAGGGAAAGAGTTGTTATAATCAATCAAGTCGCTAGTAGTGGGGGAGTTTTTTTTAATCTTCACCCGAGGATATTTTTTCCATTGCTTTTTAGAGAGAGTGGGAGAGAGAGAGAGAGAGAGAGAGAGAGAGAGAGAGAGAGATAAATGTCTATGTGAGAGAGACACATTGATTGGTTGCCTTGAGCACCTGCCCCAACAGGGCGGGGGATGGAGCCTGCAACAGAGGCATGTGCCCTTGACCGGAATCAAACCCACGACCCTTCCGTCAGGGGGCCTACGCTCTAACCACTGAGCCAACCTGGCTAGGCCTGTGTGGGAATTTTTAAGCCTAACTACCCTGCATATATTTATCCAAAAGTTCTAATGGCAAGTTGGATTTAAAAGCTTTACTTTTTAAGAAAGGGACTTGAATGTTTCAACTAGTTCTATAGTTTCTTCAGTGTATGGTTTCTACTGATCTTCAATTTTTCCTTATTATAAAAATGTGAGCCCCGCCAGGCATGGCTCAGTGGTTGAGCATCGACCTATGAACCAGGAGGTCACCATTCGATCCCCAGTTGGGGCACATGCCCGGGTTGCGGGTTGGATCCCCAGCGGGAGGTGTGTAGGGGACAGCCAATCAATGGCAACTCTCTCATCATTGATGTTTCTATCTCTCTCTCCCTCTCCCTTCCTCTCTCTGAAGTCAATAAAGATATTTTTTTAAAAAAGTGAATGCTATTTTTTGTACTTTCCTTACTTTTCAGAACTCTGTGATTTCTAGAAAATGATAACCAGTACACATGCAATATTATGCGCAAATTAAAAAGGTTAATTCAATACATGCACTTTTTCTGATTAGTGGTTAAATTAAAATTAATGTCTTTTTAATGGTTACTTTTGCATTAATTCATTCAACAAATTAGCTCCCACTATGTGCCAGACACCATGACAGGTGCTGGGGGTAGGGCAGTAAACAACACATGGTCCACCCACCCCCACCAACCGTATGGCCAGATGGAAAAGAAAGGCATTCAGTAAACAATCACCCAAATAAACATTTCCCAGCAATTGTAATGACTGCTGGGAAAGAGAAGCATGGGCTGCTAAGAGTAATGGGGTAACTCATCTGGCCTGGGGGACTAGGAAGGCTCCCCGAGAAAATGACATTAAGCAGACACATGAAAAGGGAGAAAAGGGAATGAACACTGCACGCCAGCCACACATTGCATCTCGCTTCATACTTCTTCAGATGTGCAAACTACCTAATTTGTAGAAGTGAGGAGGAGGGGCAGTTGACTGACAGGTACCTCATTTTAGAAACTTACCACAGGCTGAATAATATTAAAGTAAAGACCACCATTCCCTGTGCTTTTTACACACAGCATTTTCAAGTAGTATATGCATAATTTTGGTTCTCACATTAGAACTATTTAAGAAAATAACTGTAATTATCAGCAGGAAATTGCATTGTGTTCTCATAGGTCCTGGGGTTTGTAAGGGCCGGGAACAAATGAACAAATGAATGCATAGATGGAGGGTGAAAAAATGAATGAATCCAGCAGAAACTAAGCCCATAGAAGAGAAACAACTTGAAGGCAAGAACTCAGCAAAAAATAAATGTACGCTTTATATTACTTATAAGCTATTTGTTTCCTTAGGAAAGTAAAAAAGTGATTGAAAAGTAAAAAGAAACTCTTCATTTCTACTCAGGCAGGAAGGTTTTGGGATAGGATTTCAAAGGACATGAGAAGCAGGTTAGAACTAACCCAGAAGAATAATCTGGCCCCTTTTTTATGAGATAATATACATTTTCAGCACCTCTCAGGAAGAGGAGAGAGAAATAAATGCATCTGTCCACCTCTGAAAACTCTGCTCAGTGACCCAGCATCCCAGAGGGACAAGGAGAGTGTCATTCGCTGATTTCATTATTTCTAACTACCACTGCCAGGATTCCGCTGCACTCTGGATAAAGATACTTCTTTGATACTTTCTCGAGAAAGTTTTCAAGCAGCTTGGGATTTCAAAGTAAAATCTATCTCTAAGTATTTTTTATACAAAAGGTAGGAAAAACTGCAATGACTTGCTTAGGACAGTCAACATTTTCTGTGAAGAGGTTTTTATATGTGGTTGGTTTTTGTTTTTCACTTGAGTACAAAAATATGATCAATTACCTTTTGTTATATTAGAAAAAACAAAATGATGCTGTGGCACTTTCTTAGCATCATTTGCTAAATAAATCACTTAAAAATTTAACTCTCCCACCCACTCATTCCCATCACTGCTGACTTCAAAGTAACACCTAGCATTTAATTTTTCTCTTCTGCTGATTTCCTTGCTGTGCAATCACCACTGTGGTTCAATTTTCCCCCAAGCATGTCAGCATTAAAACATTAAAAAATAAAAAGTTAGTAATTATAACCAACGAATTAAAGTCAACAAAACTTAAGCTGGCAAATATTCCATCTAGAGTGGCATTTTGCCACTCAATAATGCATGATTAGAGTCCTGAAAATAAGGAAGACTGTTGATAAAGACATTTATCTGTGCAAGTAAGGTTCCCAGTTGACAATTTCTTAGATTTTCAGTGACATCTTGGGGTTAAACTGGTTATCCCACAGCTGGCATTCAGTTACCAAATCTGAACACCAAATACCACTGGGACTTTTCATTTCTTTTATGTTGTCTAAGCTCAGTATGTTGGAAAAGGGTACATCTGAGGTTAAAGGTCTTCATTAGAGCTCCATTACCCAGGAAAAACACACACTCCATGTCCAAAGACCAAATTGCTGATTTCATAAATGGCCATCACTGGATAACAGGGAAAGTAGATGAATGTAAATGACAGATTCCATTATTCCAGTATATACTCATGAGAGTATCCAAAAGGCAGCACACCAAGTTTCCCCAAAGTGGCCTGATTACCCCTTCTGCCCTCCTCTGCCCCCTCCACAATCTATTTCTAAGGAGACTAGCTTACTGCTCTTGATATACCTCATTTATGCATCACATCCCATCTGCACATCCAACTCATGAAACAGTGTGTGACGTGAGTGTATGCATGCACACCTATACATGTGTATGTGTGTCTAGTTGGTTGATTTTTCTGACATTTATTTAATATGTTGTATTGGCCAACTACTGTATGAAGTGCTGTATCTCCGTTTTTGGATGAAAGGACTGAGATCTGGAGTTCAGTAACTTTCTCAAAGACTGAGATCTGGAGAAGTTCAGTAACTTTTCTGAGGCTGAACAATTTATAAATGGCAGAGTGAGATTCAAACCCAGTAGTAAGACTCTCAACATCTCTCTTAAATACCTCTATACCTCAGGTCCATTTTTTAAATTGTTTTTTTAAAGACTTTTTATTGATTTTTTTTTAGAGAGAGGGAGGAAGGGACAGAGAGAGAGAAATATCCATGGGAGAGAGAAATATAGATCAGCCGTCCCCTGCATGCCTCCCACCAGGAACAGAGCCCACAACTTAGGCATGTGCCCTGACCGGGAATCGAACCAGCGACCCCTCAGTTCACAGGACGATTCCCAATGAACTGAGCCACCCGGCCAGGGCTCAGGTCCATTTTTAAACATTCATTCTTCAATAGCTTTGTCTTTCATGAGTGCTGTTTCCTGAGGAAGCAACCACAGTTCCCTGTTCTTTCTTCTGGCCGCATACACAATCCCTCAGGGTCACAAGTCATGGTTCAGCTACAGCTTGGACACCAACTATCACCACATATGGCATCATAGTGAAAAGGAAATACTGACATCTACCATCAACAAATATGATGTCCCTCCTTCAGTTTCTATCAATTGCTACAGTTCCTCATAGAGAGGGGGGCTTCCTTGCCCGGCTGGGTACCAGCAAAATGGCCAGAGAAAGCATTGGCACATGTAGGGCTTGGGCAGGTTGAGCAGCAATCGCTCAGGTCCACAAGGGCAGCCAGGAGCAAAAGGGGATAATTGAGATTCAAAGGCCAAAGAGAGCATATGTAAGCCCAGCAGGGGGCGAGCAGCAAAGGCAGAGCTCAGGAAGGTAGAAGGAGACTGAAGGGTATTCCAGGCAGAGGAGACAGCATTTGGTGGAAACAAACATATGAAAGAATATACTTAGAAAAAGCAGCCAGTTCAATGGTCTTGGGGCAAGGTGTTCCTGAGCCCAGTTCATGGTTTTCTGTCCGTCCATTTCAACAAGCATTTGTTAAGTACCTAATACTCTTACTTGGCTTCTATGAAAACTCACCATCCCAATTTTCCTCATAAATCTCTATCGTCTTCATTGGCTAGCTATTATTCCTTTTTTTCTTCCTTTAAATGTTAGTATCCATTGGGATACGGTCTAGGCTCTTTTTCTTTTTCCACTTCACACTCACTCCAAATCTATATATCCAGTCTAAGTCAATTTACTGAGCACCAGACCCAGGTCCTGCTTATTTGAAATCTGCACTTTAGTGCCTATCAGCTATCTCAAAATATGTCCAGCCCTGGCCAGTGTGGCTCAGTTGGCTGAGTGTCATCCCATGCACCAAAAGGTCACCTGTTCGATCCCCAGTCAGGACATATGCCCAGGTTGTGGGCTCAATTCCCAGTCAGGGTGTATGGAGGAGGCAACCAATTGATGTTTCTCTCTCACATCAATGTTTCTCTCTCCCACTCCCTCCCTTATCCCCTGCCTCTCTCTCTCTAAAAAAACAATAAAAACATATTTTAAAAATAAAAAAATCATGTCCAAAACTTGTCACATCTTCCCCAGAATAAACCAGAGACCAACTGGTCTACCAAGGGCCTGTAATCACAGCAAGCCAATCAGCATGGCTCAGAATTTATGGGAGTGCTACATGCTTTATTTTGTATAATAGTTTCCACCTCTGCAGTGCTTTGCTTTCCTCCTACAGCATACAATGGTTTGCCTTGTCTGGCCCTCATCTTTCTTAGTCTTTCATTGGTCAGTTAGTCACAATAAATGAAAACTTTTTAAAAATTAAATTTGGGTCCAAGTTTGTTTGAGAAAGAAAAAAATTACCCATGTGTTTTGGTATGAAAGATACATTCACATTGCAAAAGATTAATTTACCAGCATTGATTATGTTTTTGTAGTAATGAGGTTTCCTCTACATCTTTGCTGCTCAAAGTTGCCAGCAAGCCCACAGCATTAGCATCACCTGGGAGCATCTTAGAAATGCAGGACCTCATCCCAGATGTACTGAATGAAAATCTGCATTTTAATAAGTTCTCCAGGTGATCCATGTGCACAATAAAGTTGGAGAAGCACTGCTCTAGTCTAAGCCTTGAATGCATACTCAGGAGCCCTACATTTTCTTTTGAAAAATTTCCAAATCATGCACAAAAGATTTAAGTGCATTCATTTCAAGGATTATTTTGGTAGGTCTAAATGTTATCATGAGATGTAAAAGTTTCAAGTTCACTTTATGATGAAGTTGGTGCCTTGAAGTGAGTTGATACTTCTCCCTAAGGTGAGCAACATCTCATGATAGCTGGAAATTTCTTCTCAAAAATATTCCACTACTCAAAAATTATAATTATATTTTAAGTGTATTATGTTTCAATTATTGCATCAAATGCTGGCATAAAGTTTATTTTTAGTGTCATGGTGAATGACTAGTGAATATATCACATACTGTGTTGAGTCAGTAAGGGTTTTTTTAATATGTTTCTTACTTACTTGGAAATAACATATGACTCTTTGAAAAATAAAAATTTGACAAAGGCTGCATGATTGACTATCAAATATAAGAGGCAATGTACCTTGTCATCAATATATTTCCCACAATATTTATATGCAAGATAATTTAGTGAGATGTTCATTTTTATCTGATTCTTGCTGCTTTAGGAGACCCAAGAAAAATATTTTTTCTTTCTTTTCTCATTTGTGTGTGTGCATGTGCCCTCCACAAAAGCAATCAGTCTTGTGTGCCCTAGAGAAGGAACAGTGTCATATTCTGAATCCTCAGCCTGCAGACACTCTACAGCTGAATCATCTGTAGAAGGAGGATCACCCAAGGTTTGAGGAGGAAGAGTTGCAAATGAAAATGGAGAGAGAATCGAGCTCCAAAAAGGACTGGGAATTGTAGAGATCATTTTTCTTCCTTCCAGTGCCTAGGAACCCAGGAACCTCATCAAAGAAGCCCCTTTCCTATGCTTGCCATGGAAGGAATGGAGTCACCTCCTTTTAATGCCCATGGGGGCTATGGTGAGCATCTCTATAGTGCACATCCCTGTAGCATTAAAAAGAATGATTGACTTTCTTGACACTCTAGTCGGTGTGGCTCAGGGCCAGAGTTATCCAATATAAAAGAAAAAAGTTATTTTGTACTTGAGTTTTGAAGAGAAAATTCATTCCTTACACCTACTCCCTATCAGAAGGTAGGCTTGAGAGCTGACTCTGGGATTCTTTAGCAGATGCCAGGGAAGTGCTTTCTAGACGATCACATGCGCTGTTGATTAACTGCCTCCTAGTGACAGTAAAACAACTCAGGATTTCTGACTTGTAATATCTGCAGACTACCTGGTAAAACTGCTTCTCAAATGCTTCTCACATTTTTGGTGCTTAAATGAAAATATACGTTACTTTTTTATGAAGAGCTAACTCCTTTTTCATAGGCCATAACTTAGATATATGAAGACATTTATTGTCTTTCCAATTCCCTCTAATTTTCTAAATAGTCTAAATATGTAAATGTTTTCATAATGATTTGCCAGAGACTGTATGCAAATATCATTGGGCCCTCTTTAAGAAAAAAAAAAAAAAGAAAGAAAGAAAAACAAAACAAAGCAAAAAACCTTTCAGACATTTCTGTCTTTTAAAAAACATACTATTTCAAACTCAAACTTGATGATACATCCCTATTTAGATGCCCTTTAATTTTTTAATTCTAAGAAATAAAACTTGAGACAATTTAAAGCAGCTCAAGATGGCATTTAAGAATATAATCTACCTTAAATTGGGACGAATAATACTCAAGATGTAGACTTTTTTCTTTAGTAAACAAATAGAGAGAAGGATGACAGTGGGATTCAGGGTGAAAAGAAATAAAAATCAGGACAAACAGAGAAGAAGAGGAGGAACTGGAAATGCTGAAAGGGCGGGGGGGGCGCAGATTTTCAATACGTAACGAAGAAACAGTTTTCAGGAGAGGGGTCCAGAAGAGTGAGAAGAAGGTTAAATACTGGGTGAGAATCCAGGATTAAAGAAATAAGGCAAAAGATTGAGAAGAGAATGAGTGAGACAGGAGTGGAGCTTGAGGACGGAACATCAGAAACAGGAAAAGAAATGGGAAAGAGGAGAGAGCAGAAGCCTGTAGCAGGGGACAGAACAGGCAAGAAGCTCCTGATTTCTCCCCAGTTTTCCATTCTTGCTAATCAACTCCAGTCATCCTTCTGGACTGGGGTAGACATAGTTCAGGGTGGTCTCATCCCACCCATACTAGTCTCCTGGGTCACGAAGTCCCTTCGTGACTAATCATCAGCCAGATGTTATAATCGATCATGTCTGGGCTTACAGAAACTTAACTGTATCATTCCATCCATGGTTTCTGATTAAACGTTACCAAATTTTCTTTAAAAATTCTTCAGATCTATGTCAATATAGGTGTTAGTTCTCAAACTTCTGGGGAGCTTTCTGGGTATGATCTGAAACTGTCTCCCATACACAAAGGGCAGGGAGGGACCAAAGAAAGAGGCAGACCACTCCAGATTGGGAGGTGGCAGTTTTAATACACAAAAGAACCTACAGGGCTTGTCTTGGGCAGCCAGCCGTGAGACGAGTCGTTTTCCACGAACGCCCACCAAATCTTAAAAGTTATACAGAGGCTTTAACTGGGTTCAGTCACGTCTACTGAGTCCAGATGGCCCAGTCCAATTCTGGAGTCAACTGACACATCTTCTCAAGTACACCCTCCAGCAATGGGCCAAGTCATTTTCAAACATTTTGTAGAAAGCATCTTTTAATTCCCCGTAAGAAACAGACACCATCAGTTAAAGATACCTCTCCATTTCCATCGCCAAACTGAAAACCTGATTTGCTGGGCACCCATCCTCTCTGCTTTCCTTCTGTTACAAGAAAATATGTCGGGGGTTTTCTAAGATCAAGCTTCAACTTATACACACAGCAGCCTTTCTACTCTTGAAACTAAAAGCGACCGCCTCTCTCAAACCATTAACTTCATACTCTCAACTGGGTTCTTCCTGCCAGCATTTCTATGTGTACAAGCCTCTCCTATTTAAAAAGAAAACATTTTTTTAAAAAGAAAAGAAATGAGACCATTTCTAAAGCTCTCATCCAGCTTCTGCTCTCAAGTTAACGTTTGCCTCCACTTTACAACTAAACTTTACAACTAAATCATCTAAACCTACCCTCTCCAGTGTCTTACCTCCCACTTTCTCCTCAGCATTAAATATGGCTTCTGTCCCAAGGATCTATTGAAACTGTTCCAGGCAAAGTCACCAAAACTTTTCAAGTCACAAATCCAGTGACCAAATTGCAGTCTTCATTTCATTTGAACCAACGTCATTAAAATCTTGACAGTACTTTCCCTGGTTTCTGCAAGATGTTCTCCTGGCTATTTTCCTGCCTCTCTAGATGGTCCTTCTTTGTCAACTCCTCTGGTTCATTGTTCTCTGCCTAGAATTTAAAAGTGAATCCCAAAGCCCAATTTTTTTCACATACTTTCATTCTCACAAGTTGATAACATCCAATCATGCCTATAACTTTGATTACCATCCATATTACTAAAATTCCCAAATTTATCTCATCAACCCATAATTCTCTAAAATGTAAGTCTAACACCAATTGGGTTATGAACCTCCACTTAGAATTTTCAAATTTAACTTAAATTCAATATGATCAAAACTGAATACATAGACTAATGTTTCTGGCCATGTAAATGGGACCAGGTATACTTCCCCATCCTTTATAAACAACTAGAAACCTGGACAAAATATATGAAATAACTATTTTTAGACAATAGGTGGTTCAGGACTGTGATCTCTGAGTTGAGCCCTACGATTGTCCTGACTTTTTGTCTGCAAGAACCTCCTAGACTGTAGAGCAGGGAGGGCCATCTCAGGCAGAAGACGGTGAGCTCATGGAATTGAGAAGTCAGAGTTCAAAGAAGCTACAGCGACAGCACTTTGTAGGGCAAAGAACCAGAGAAGAGGACACTATGCAGAGAAAGAGCCCCAGGTTATGCAGAGGTTTCCTCTTGACTGTGTTGCTAAGTACGAAGTACATTGTACACTTTAAGCATATTACAATTTTGTGTGTCCATTATACCTCAATCAAGCTGAAAAAAGAAACTCACTTTAATAGAAAAACATAGAGAGGTTAAAAGTAAAAACTAAAAAATATATACCATAGAAGCACTAATCATAAGAAAGCTAAAATAACTATAGCTAAACTAAGGAGGCTCCAGAACAAGCAATACTTCCTGAAATAAAGACAGACATTTCATACTGATAGAAACATAAGAAAAAACATAATCCTGCATTTGTATGAAACTAAGTAAGAATATAAAAATACATGAAGCAAAACCTGACAGACATCAAAGAAGAAGCATAGAAATCTATAGTTATAATTGGAGAGTTTACTAGTCCTCTTTCAGGAACTGATGCAACCAGAGATAGAAAATTAGTTCTACATGGAAGATTTGAACAACACTATCAACCAAGTTGACTTAATTCACATTTATAAAACACTCTTCTCAACAACAGCAGAATGCACATTTTTTGAAGTGCATATAAAATATTGACTAAGATAGACCATATATTGGGCCATAAAACATGTTTAAAAATTTTTAAAGAATTAATACCATATCAAGTCTGCTATCTGACCACAGTGATATTAAACTAGAAATTAATAATAGGCAGATATCTGGTAAATCCCACAAATAATTTGATATTTAAATGCACACTTTCCCTTAAGTGTGTGTACAAGGCAAACATGTCTGTCTCACCACTTCTACTCAGACGTAGATGCTTCCTTGGTAAATTCTTTTAAATATTTAAGAAAGAAATAAAGCAATTCCACACAAACTCTTTCAAAAAAATGGAGGGAGAAGGTACTTATTTTACTTAGACAGCATTATCTTGATACCAAAATCAAAGACATCAAGAAAATTAAAACTACTAATAGTCTTTATAAGTATCAATGCGAAATTCCTTAACAAAATATTAACAAATCAAATCCAAAAATGTATAAAAAGAATAATAAACAATGACCAACAAGGTTTATCCCAGGAATACAACCAATTCACCATATTAACAGGTGAATAGAAAACTGTATGATCATTTTAATTGATGTTGAAAAAGCATTCTTAAAATTCAACACCTATTCATGATATAAAAAATATGTGATTAAATAAATAATTAACCCTCAGCAAATTATATCTAGATAGAAACCTCCTCAACATAATAAAGGTTGTCTATTGGAAAAAAATACATCTAACATCGTACCTAGTGCTGAGAGGCTCAGTGCTTTTCCTGTATGAGTGTATACAATGCAAAGATACCTATTTCACCACCCCTATTCAACATTATGCTAGAGTGTACTCAGTACAATAGGGCAAACAAAGAAAAGAGAGAGAAAGAAAGAGAGAAGAGATGGCACACAGATCAGAAGGGAAGAAGTAAAACCTATGTTTACTTGCAGACGACATGATCATCCACAAAGAAATCCTAAAGAATCTACAACAAAGCTAATAAAAGGGTAACTTTATCAGCATTAAAAAAGGAATTGTTAAATACCGTTCATGACAGCATTGAAAAACATTAAATATTTAGGAATGAATTTAACAAAATATATACAAAACATATATACCGAAAATTACAAACACTGTTGAGAAAATTTAAAGAAAATATAAATAAATGAAGAGACACAATATGTTCATTGATCAGAAAACTCAGTATTGTTGCAATATCAATTATCCTCAAATTGATCTAAAGATTAAATGAAATCTCAATCAAAATTCTAGGAGAAGTTGACAAGCTGATTCTAAAATTTATATGGAAATGCAAAAAGTCAACATTCGTTAAAATAATTTTGAAAAATAAGGACATACTTGGAGAACTTACCTAATTTCAAGACTTACTATAAAACTACAATAATCAACAAAGTGAAGTAATGGCATAAAGAAAAATATATAGATGAATGGAATAAAATACAGAGTCCAGAAATAGTAGGTTGAGTTTCTACAAAGGTGCCAAGACCCAAAAACATAATCTCAACAAATAATGATAGAACAACTGAATATCCATATGGGGGGGAAATGAATCTTGACTCTCACACTGTCCATAAAAATTAACTCAAAGTGGATAATAGATCTAAATGTAAATGATAAAACTACTAGGAAAAAAAAGGGGAAAAAAGGAGAAAATCTTCACAAAATTTGTTTAAGCAAAGATGTTTAGATAGAACACAAAAAGTACAGTCCATTAAAAAAAAAAAAAAAAAATTAAGTTAGACTTTGCTGTGGTTTGTGTCTCCCCAAATTTTATTTGTTGAAATCCTAACTTCAAGGTGACAGTATTAGGAGCTGGAGCCATGAGGAGGTAATCAGGTCATAAAGACAGAGCCCTCATGGTTGGGATTTTAAGAGACCCCAGAGAGCCAGCTCATCCCTTCCACCACAGGAAATTGCCATCTAAGACACAGGTCCTCACCAGATGCTAAATATGCCAGCACCATGATCTTGCAAGTACCATCCTCCAGAACTATTTAAAATAGATGGTTATTGTTTATAAACCACCCAGGTTTTAGCATTTTTGTTACAGCAGCCCAAACTGACTTGCTCCTATTTCAGTCATCCCGTAGGTCACCACACTGCAGCCACAGTGGCCTTTCTTTCAGTCCCCAAAGCTGCATGTTTCTTCTCTCTCTGAGGCCGTCTCCCTCGCTGTGCTCTCTGCCCAACACGCTCATACACCCCCTTCACCTAAATCCTTACTCGTCCTCCCGACCTCTGCTCAGACACCGCTCCCTGGGGAAGCCTTCCCACGCCCTTCCCCAGCAGGTCCGAGCACCCTGACACGGCGCTCCGAGTCTCTCCTCCGTAGTACCTACTTCTATTGGAACCGTATTATTATTTGCGCAATTTATTATTTAATGTTTATGTCTCCTGTAGAATTTAAGTTTCACAGGAACAGCAGCTCTGTCCATCTTACTCACCACCGCATCCCCAGTACCTTGTATTTAAAGGCTCACCCAACAAGAACAAATGAATGAACACCGCCTACATCAAAGGACAAAGTGTGACCAAGGGGGTCCATAGTGATGATAAAATAAAGTGGCAGCAATGACTTTCTCTGAGAGTAAGTAACTTCTTTAATCAATTACAATTAATTAATCAATTAATAAACTCTCATAGATAGACCTCCATGGTAGTCACCAGAGGGAAAGGGGGATAGGGGAGGTAGAAGAGAGGAAAGGGGAGATAAGTGGTGGGGGAAGGAAACTTGACTTGGGGTGGTAAACACAATACAATATACAGATGATGTGTTATAGAATTGTACCCCAGAAACCGATATAATTTTATTAACCAATGTCACCCCAATAAACTCAATAAATAAATAATAAAATGAGTCCAGAACTGAGAGTAGAATAAATAAGCCTAGGAAAGGTGAATGTCATTCTGTCTTTATGGGTTCATTCATTTAACCTCCATGTTGTAAAATCTAAAACATATGGACTCATCACCTGGGATGGGATAATGTACATCAAGAATGATAATAAATAAGTGAGTGTAAATATATAAAATATATAATGGTGCATGAATTTATAATAGCATCCAAAAACTCATTGGTCACCATTAGAAGAGGCTTGGGCACAGAATCATTACACTGAAAATTGATAATAATTTTTTATCAGTTTTTAATTGGGGATGTAATATTTAACTTGCCTTTTCAGCACTTTAGAGTAATTAACTAGTGAATAAAGAAAAGTCCTTTATAAAAGAATTCCATCTAGTGAGTGCAGAAATCATTTCTGTGATGGTGATATCCAAGTTTGTTTACTACTTTAAACCTAATTTGACTTGATCTCACCACAGGACATTTCAAATAGCCCATCTCATATGGCAAAGTCGGGGGTATCTCTCTTACTCCCAAGGATCTTCCACGCCAGTGGATCAATAAGCTGAAGTATGGTTTATATGACGAGAGACTCAACATGGAATTAAGTTTAGGATATTCTGAGGGGAATATTGAAGAGCAGCACACAGAGTTTGTGCTTAATTTGGTAGGTTATGAGGAGCCAAGGGAGATTTTCTTTCTCAGTGATGGTGTGACATTATCAGAGCTGTGTTTTATAAAAATAAATCTGGCAGCAAATATTAAAATAGACTGGAGAACGGAGGGATTGAAGGTGCTGAGAGAGTTGTGAGGTTATTACAAAGTCTAAGGAGGCTGTTATAATGGCCTGAAGTGGGAACGGCGGATTCAGAAGCCAGAGGGAAGCATAATTAGACAAAGGCCAACAATTATGATTAAAAAGGAAAAGCACAAATGTATGAAATGATACCCACAGTGTGATGGTTAATAAATGACTTGGGATAATGATAATAATGACTGTCAGGATTCAGTTTGCAAGCTCCAAGCAGTCAAAATTCACAGCATTCTGTTGATAAAATAAAACTTTAAATTATTAAGCAACACTATTACATCAATCTAACCAAGTAATATAAACCACTTGAATATTTAAAATAGGAAGACCATAATATAAGAAATTACTTAAACAGGTAATAGGAGAGGTAAAATCCCAAAGGACGTGGGACAACACAGAGATTAGCACCAAGAGGAAGCTACTCCATGCCTAAGCCAGAGAGAAAGGGAACAGTAGAGCCAGGGGCCAGGGTCACCCAATGAAAGACGAAACTATGGCGAGACAGTACAGTGGGAGCTGAGGCTTCAGAGGAGACACACCCACTGCCAGAGTATTCTCAAGGCAGAGATAGAAGGGGAGAAGTAATTTGAAATCTCCCTCCTTCCCATATGCCAATCTCCTACCAGTGCCTTCCCTCAACAAAGATCAACTGGAAGCTAACTGACAGGGGAGCCAGGGATATGCAGACTGCTGGGGTCCACATCCCGTAATACAGGGCAAAGCAGAGGGTGTGTGAAGAATGCATATAAGAGCAGACAGACCAAGGGCCAGCGCAACTAGGGTGGTAGCCTTCAAATTTCCAGCATACGACAAAGAAGGTAAAATCTTTTTTATTTTTTAAGTATAAAATCAAGCACTCTAGCCCGTTTGGCTCAGTGGTTAGAGTGTCAGCCCATGGACCGAAGGGTCCTGGGTTTGATTCCAACCAAGGGCATGTATCTCAGTTGCACACTCAATCCCCTAGACTGCAGGAGGCAACCAATCGATGTGTCTCTCTCACATCGATGTTTCTCTCCTCTCTTTCTCACTCTCTCCTCCCCCTCTCCTTCCACTCTCTCTGAAAAGCAATGGAAAAAATATCCTCTGGTGAGAATTTTTTAAAAAGAGTATAAAATCAAGCAAGTTAAGTAAAAATTCGGTAACCTTAAACTTGAATTAAAAACATTAGTCTACAGTCATGATTTATTTTTAAATTTGTATTTCCTAACCCTATCTCTTGAAAAGGCAAAACGCAATAACAACACAGTAGCAACAAGCTCTCCTGACACTCACTCAGGTTGTGGTCTCTAAACACCATTCCCCAATGAAGTAAAGCAAGGCTCCTTCTAGGAATTACAGCAAGCTGAGCCTGGCACATCTTGTGCCAGAAAGCAAGGATATTATCAATAACTAATGGGTTACTGTCAAAGGACACTAGAGACAATATGAAGGGATTCCCACTGACCTAAAATGGGACAATTTTCATCAAAAAGAATGATAACGGCAATGAATTAGAATGCGTTGAAATGTAATAATCCAAAAATAAATGTAACCTGAATTGAATCAAGCCTTTATATCAAATTACCAGCTTACATTAAATATAAAGATAGAGCAACAAGTTAAAAGACATATGAGAAAGCATTCAGTGAAATGCAAACTGTGGAATACTTTATAGTATGAATGACACAGTGTCTCCAACAAACCAATGATATAAAAAAGAAGAAATACTTAAGGGGCATATCAACCAAATGCAATGTGTGGACCTTGTTCTGATACAGATCCAAATGAACCAACTGTAAAAGACATTTTTTGAGATAATTTGGGCAATTTGTATATGTGTGGGTTTTAAATGATATAAAGGAATTATGTTAATTTTGTTCAGAGTGGAAAGGCATAATAGCCTTTTAAAAAGATAAAAAGTTTTAAGAATAATTTGTAGCTACTCACCCAGTGATGCCCAAAGTTGATCTGGCAGAGCTGGATCTGACTTTTAAGAAGTGGTTCCTAAAACTGCCTGATTATCAGAATCACCCAGGCAACTTCAAAAAATTCATACTCTCTGTTCTGAGATGACAATAAGCAGTTCCTCCAACTATCCTAAAAATCATCCAGTTTTGAGTATCACACAGTACAAGTCAATAGGGCTATTTGGAGAAAAGGCCCATTGTCATTTTGTTGATACCACTGTTTCTATAACAGCCCAGTACCCTGTCCGCCAAGCACAAGGTTTATCGCTCACTCTTACCAAAGTGATCTGTCTTTATCTGAAAGTTTCCTTCAACGTATCAAAGTAACAGGAATAGTATTTACCATTTGCTGTAAGTCTTCTAGGCACATTAAACTATCTCTCATGTTTAAAACAATGTTGTAAGGCAGGCATTATCTCTATTTTATAGGTAAGAAAACTGAGACATAGTAAGTTGAATAATTATCCTTTGATTATGTACAACTAATGATAAAGGGCTAATGTCTGAGCTAGAATCTGTTGGATTCAAAAGACCATATTATTTCCACAATACTATATAACTTCCTTAGGAATAAGCAGGGAAAAAATATTTCCTGCCATATGCACTGCTTCCTTTATAGCTACATTCAGAATTTGTTCTTCCCCAATCAGCTTGTGGACTGCAGCTGCCTCCGCAGAAGACCCAGCTAAGGACTGAATGACAGCTAATATTGGAGTGAAATAAGGAAAAAGATAACAGAAAGAAAAAAAACTCACATGAGTTAAGGTCCTATAACTGTGTTATCAACATCAATCATATGACTTCAAAATAACTCCTTTTTCACCATATCTGACCTAATAAAGTGGAATTATTTCTTCCTACAAATAAATGACATGTATAAATGTCCAGAATTATGTCAGAATTTCATGCATGATGCATTTCATAACAGGAACCAAGGTAAAGTCAACATTTTCAAGTCCTGACATCTTTAATAAATCTATAGAATCATAGGCATAAACAGAAAAATTATTATGCTTTCAGTTGAAGCATAAACAAGACTTAACACTTTTATTGACCATTCCCTGCTGCAGCTATTAGCTAATAGCTTTACTTTAGGAAAAAGATATTCATTTCCTTTGGAATGCTTCCCCCCACATCAAAGCAGAAGCAGTCAATAATTTTGAGAAACTAAATTGCTGGGCATAAAATCAAACTCCCTGTTCTTCAGTACAATTTTAACACTGAAAAATACATACACTCATTGTTGCTTCACAACCCTGGGAGTTCCCCAGGTGAAATCTGAGACTGGCCCCAGCACGCAGAGAGCAAAGACTGAGGAAAGGAGCAGCCCACTCCAGCGTAGGAGGGGGCAAGGTTAGTAAGAAAGGGAACTTACACCACCAAGACATCCACCAAGGTGACAGGAGGCTTGTCTGGCTGGGGTGGCTGCAAGACGAGTCGATCTCTGCACCCACATTAGAGTCTTAAAAGAATATGCAGAGGCCTTAATGGGGTTCAGTCACGTACACCATCCAGATGGCCCTGACAGGACCTTCCTCTCTCAAGGCTATGTCCTTGAAGCAGCTCCTATTGTGGGAATGGTGGGCAGAGTGTACATCCCAAAGACAGGGGTGGGGGAGGGAGCCTCTGTCAACGAGTAGGCACATCCTCTCAACGACCTCCTCCAACACTCTTGCAAATTAAATATTCAAAATAAGCAAAAATAGAATTGTCAAACAACTGTGCTAAAGATTTTATTTTTCATTTTTATCCAGGTACACCAAGAAATAGCTTGCCCAGAGACCAACCTTCTCAATAAGGGAAATTTGCACACAGTAGGGAATTTAATTCCCAAGCAACAGGAAGCCAAACCAATGAATCAATCTGAAAGCCTGCCCTAGAAAGCCAAGAATGATGTTTGTTATTAACCCCTGTTCCAGAATCTTGGTAAAGAGTTTTTTCTCTTCCTAAGCAACACTCCAGACATCCACCAAGGTGACAGAGATTTTTACATCCCTCCCGTAGAGTTCCTCAGTATGGCATGAAACCTAACAATATTTTTTGGAATCCTTAGTACAAATCAGACTTTTCTCATTGACCAGTGCATGTGTTTGTATCTTATTATTAGATTATTTTTATCCTACATGCCTGAGACAAGGATTTGGCTGCAAATATGTTTTTCAAGAGATGATTCCAGGAATGAAGGAGTTGGGAAGGTGAGACAGAGAATGTTAAAGGATTACAACATTAAAGGATTATCTGATTATCACCTTGAGAATCTGGGGCTCTTTAAGGAATCAGAGGGAACTATATAAAATGTACCTCGGAACTGTCCTTCGACATGATGGGAGTCTGGGACATTTATTTGCCAATTCCTCACCCCACTGGTTGAGTCAATGCCCCCAAACTACTGACTCCCCCACACTCCCAGGCACTGTCTACACTAGAGCATGTTGTCCTCGCTTCAGAGAAAGTCCTGAGAATTTATACTTTTAACAAGTTCCCAGGTGATGCTGATATTGCTGGTTATGGACCACACTCTGAGAAGTCCCCAGAAAAATGCTTCATCTATGGCCACAGACCAGTCTGTCTTTGAAGTAAGCCCATGGCAACTGGCCTGTCTTCCCTTCTGTACTGGTTCCCATTTGTGAACATCCACCAACACCCATGAAACCATTAGAAGGATGCTCACCACTCCTGTCCTTGGAGTGGTGTCCACCTCAAGAAAACCCATGTCTCTATTCTCCCAATACTCCCAAACCACTATCCCAAGGTTCCAGGACCAACTCAGGATGCCACTATCATTTGGGGTACCAGGAAGATAAAAGTTGGTGCCCAGAATCTTATAGTTTTATACCAGGGGTGGGGAACATCTGGCATATGGCCCACAAAATCATTTGGTCTGGGCCTGCCAAAGCAACCATAGGAGGGACTCAAAGTTCAATAAATCTAGGAGCTTTTCTCATAGCTAAATTTTTAAGTTGATAATTTTGTATGGCCCACAAATGATGTTATAAATATCCAAATGGCCCTTGGCAGAAAAAAGTTTCCCCACCCCTGTTACACACAAAGACTTGCAGTCTTTCAGCGCAAACCCAAGCAAGGGGCTAGAAACAGAAGGTAACATGCTCCATCTTCATTAATTCTAGTGCAGTCTCTTCTCCAAAGCCCCTAACCAGACCCCTTTAACATATTAAAAGAAAGCTTTCTCGAAATAACAAAGTAGCAATTGACTTGGGAGGAAGACTGCAAGACTAACATCTGAGCTCCAACTCAGCCTGTGAAAGTCCCCTTGTTTGCTATGTCCCTTTGTTTTTGTTTTTGTTTGTTTCTGTAAGAAAGTATAATTGATATGTCTATTACCTTGATCGGGGTGACGATATTATGTGTGTTGGTATATGTCCAAACTCATCAAACTGCGTATATGAAATAGGTGCAGTTCTTTGTCTATCAATTATACCTTAGTAGTGCTGTGGGTTTTTTTTAAATCCCCTTCTTAATAATATATAGTAGCACAGAAACATTGATCCCTTTCCCCTAGACTCTGAGAAATCTCTGGACAAGCTTTAGCATGATCATGGTATCAGTTGTCTATTGCTGTATAACAAACCACCCAAAACTGAGTAGCTTAAACAATAACCAATATTCATTTTATTCAAGAATCATTCCATTAGCAGTCCCTCTGTACTTAACTCCTTTCAAATTTATTTTTAATTCTATAGACACAGCCTTTATATAGTAAAAATTGTGCCCTCCCAAAGAAGAAATGTTGGTGCACTAACTCCCAGGTCCTAACCCCCAGGACCTCAGAATGTGACTCTATTTGGAGACAGGGCCTTTATTAAGGTAATCAAGTTAAAATGAGGTCATTAGGCTGAGCGCTAATCCAAGATGGCAGGTGTCCATATAAAAAGGAGAAATTTAGACACAGAGACAGATGCACATAGAAGGAAGATGATATGAAGTGACAAGCACTCAGGGAGAAGATGACTATCTACAAGCCAAGGAGAGAAGCCTGGGACAGATTCTCCCTCACATTCCTCAGAAGGAAGCAACCCTGGCGACACCGCTTTCGGACTTCTGCCTCCAGAACTGTGACACAATTAATTGCTGTTATTTAAACCACCTAGTTTGAGGTACTTGGTTGAGACAGCCCTAGCAAACTAATACATGTCTCAAACAGTTTTCTGAATTTAAAATGCCCTTCTAGCCAGTCAGGATAATTTTTAATCTCCCCATCACTTCTTAGCAACAGGATTAGGTGGCAGGATAGAAGGTTTGGGTTTGGGAGCTGAATTATAAGTTCTTAATTGTCTGAGCATATGTTATTCCTCTCAATAAAGTGATTGTATAGAAAAGCAAAGTTGTCATAACATGAAAATATTCACTAATCCATTGGCCTTTGGCCTTTGCAACAGTTAGACTAAGTAACAGCTTCAGACAACATCTAGGCTTCAGAAGAAATTGGTTTCCTATTTTTTTTAAAGAAAAATAAAGTCCCATTCAAGTGTTTTGTTTCGTTTTACTGTTTACCTTGTAAAGTTAGTTCCCATTTTAAGTAGCTCCACAAAGAAGAACCATTTCCTTCGGCCAGGGACCTTCAGTTAATGAGAGCTTCATGTCATTTTCTCAATCCTTTCCTGCCCAGAAGAACACTGGGTTCAGGTATCTAGTTTAAAGCATCTCACCATCCCAAATTCCTAATTTTCTTCTTATATTCTTAAAGTAGTTATATGATTTACATATTTTTATGCAATCAATTTACCATAATTCTCACTTCTGTGTCTTTTCAATCCAGGATTTAAAAATGGAATTGATTGGTCATATCCACAGTAATTTTATGATAAAAGATTTGTCAAATGTCTACTATTTCTTGCTGTACTACTGATATAATTTAATATTTCCTCCTTTATCCCTTGTTTCCTGTTTTTATGTTTATATTTATGTTTCCTGTTATTTATGTTTCCTGTTATTTATGTTTCCTCCCTAAACCTATCCAGCTCTGAACTCTTAAATGCAAGAGAGTAATCTGAACAGTGTGAACTTAATTTTTAACTCTAAAAATAAACTGTTTCAGAATAAAGAGAAGTACTTTAAAACATGCTATTTACTTTGAATTCTGTAGTTTTGGAGAAAAAAAAAAAATAGGGGCAAACTATAATCCAGTATGGCCACAGACCAGTCTTTATTATCTATGGCAAGGCACAAATAGCCTAAATCTGAGGCCTGAATTTTGGATCAGCGTCTTGTCTTGTTAAAAGAATTAACCAGGGACACAGCTGTTCCTCAAAGGAAAAGTTATGACTCCCTTGTTCAGTTTCAAGGGGGGAAAGCAAGTGTGTATTTTATATATTAAGGGAAAATCCCCCCATACCCACCCCACCGTTTGGTATTACCCATCCCAATGTACTGTGCTCAGGCTATAAATTAAAAAGTTACTTTCACTGCATTTTTGCTCCTTTCAACTATTTGTTTTTTCTCAAAGACTTCCTATTCATTCATTCATTCATTCATTCATCCATTCATTCCCCAAATATTCAGTAAGCACCTATTATATGCCACTCTGCTCAATTCTAGAGACACAGTAAGACAGACTTGGTTCAAGAAGCTTGAAGGCCTGGGGGGGGGGGGGCAGGTAGAAGGGGTCAGTGGGGGGAAAAGGGGGACATCTGTAATACCTTCAACAATAAAGATAAATTTTAAAAAGTAAACATAAAGCACGAAAGGAAGATCACATACACAAAAGAAGCAGCTTAGAATCCAGTGGCAGAGACAGAGACGAAACCAAGAAGAGCTAATGAAAACACAATGCAGGAAACAGAGGCTGGGGGTGGGGGGGGGAATGAGGAGTCTCACCTTAGTTGGGGAGGGCAGGTCAAAAAGGGCCTTTCCGAGGAGCCTGGCTTTGCAAGTACCAGAGGAAGAGGGTTCTAAGGGGAGGAAGGAGCTGGGGTAAAGGCCCTGAGGAAGGATGGAGTTCGAGTCCCTGGTGACAGCGATGGCTAGATGGGCAGGATGAAGCCTGGACGGTGGCTGCAGAAGTCAGCATGCACAGCAGGATTGCCCCAGACCCGCACTCCCTAGGAAGACCCTTGTGAGAGTAGTAGCTGAAATATCTATTAATCTCTGCCAAATTTGAAAACATCAATTAAGCTGACATTTTGTTTTAACTCTTTATGTCTTTATGTTTTTTCTTTTATTCTCTTTGATGTGCATGCTAATAAATAACCACAGAGACAAAAGGCAAGCATTACCTCCTAATGCTGCAAAGAACTGAAGGCCTTTTGAGGTCTATATGAGGTTACTTATTAGAACATAAGACTTCCTAAAGGTTCTAGCTGGCTAAGGAAGGAGAACTTCCAAAGAAAGTTGTTTTATTGAGGTAGATGTGACCATTAAGCACATGGATTTGGGCGCCAGGCAAATCTGGGTTTATATCCAACTTCCATCTCATATTATTTATGTGACCTGGATATTATCTCCATCTCCACAGGGTCATCCCTTAGCTTCCCCATCCAAAAGTAGGTTTAGCTGTGAACAATAAATGAAATAATATATGAAAAACATTCATACAGAGTCAGGTACTGACTGGGTATTAGCTGCTATTATTATAATATCATTTTATTAGCATATGGTCACTCTACTAATGATTTAACCGGCAGACAAATCAAGAACTCATCCTTAAGTGCATTTGTACTCAGAAAGTTTCCTTCCTAGAGAAAAAAAAACAACAAAAATTACTAAGAAAAAAATGGGTGAGACAATATTTATAATGTTACAATAGATAAAGTTGTTCAATACTTCAAAGATCAATTTATAACATAGTCACATCTTGCTACAGATCTCACCTCCATGAAATACCACCTCCCTTGATAAACTACCATTGCATAAATTCCAATGGGCTAGATTTAACCTTAAAACCTGCTATAAATTCAGTGAAGGAAGTGTGAGAACCAAGTGGGATTGTTTCAAGAATGAATTAAAACATTTTGCTACCAAAGGTAAAGACAGCCAAAATAGAATTTGAGTTATAAGAAAGTCAAAATAATTTTAAAGAGGAAAAAAATAAAATGCAATATTGTTCAGCTTGCTACCATAGTATTTTCAAAAGCATTGTAATTGTCACAGCAATGCTCATGACATTTTCTGGTCTGTTAACTGATAAGCATTTTCTTGCATATGAAAAAAACAACCATTATGCTCTTAGCTATAAAGTGTAGATAACACGTATCTTCTAGACATATAAAATATTTCAGCCAAGTGAAGAGACCTCTATCCAGATTTCAGTGAGCTTTCCTTTGGGTCTGTTAAACACACAGTGAGATTTCCTCTGGGTCTGTTAAACACAGATCTGAACTTTCACAAAGGCCTCATAATAGGTTAACATTTCTGCAAACTTCAGAAATAATTTTTTAATATTAAATGTATGACTAATGGGAAAATTTAATGTGATAAAAATTTAATAGGCAAAGGGGATTTTTATTTTTATTTTTTTAATCCTCACTGGAGGATGTTTTTATCGATTTTTAGAGAGATGAAGGGAGTGAGAGAGAGAAACATCAATGTGAGAGAGAAGCATTGCCTCCCATATACGCTCCAATGGATCAAACCTGTGACCTTTTGGTGTATGGGATGCTGCTCCAACCAAATGAGCCATTCGACCAGGGCAGGGGTTTTTATATTTAGCTCATCAATGGTACTACCTGTTATATTAAAGAAAATTATTGGTTCACATTAGAGAAAATGTTGGGTTGAGGTCATATTTATGTTTTTAGCATCCATTTTTTAAAAGGAAGTTTACTCAGTAAGCTAATAAGAAAGGAACATTTTTAGGAAATAATATTTAACCCATTCAAAAGAATAAAAACTATTTTGAGGAATCTAAGCCTGCCACTGCCATACAAACACATTGTGAACATTGTGTAAAATTAATTATAAATCAATTTTTTAGCTATTCATTAAAGTAGGTCCACGGAAATCTCTAACTGAAATATTCCAAGCAATTCTTTTTAGGCGTTGTTTGAAGTATGACAGATGTTTGAAAATAATGCAACTAAATTCTAAAATATTCATAATAAAGACTTTTTACTAATTCCAACTGAGTTTTCCTCACCCTTCTCTCCAAAAGCAACTTTATTCTGCAGTTCATGGTGAGGCTGGGCCAGGACAATAGATGAGAAGAATTCACTTCCACAGTCAGAATTGGAAGATAATGAATTAATGGGTAATTTATTTATTTTAAAAAATCAACCAGGTATAAGGCTTTTAAAGTAGTTGGGCAAAGAGATTCTATTTACATTTATCTAGAATTGTCCTACTTACTCCCAAGGAGAACTTAAATATGATGAGATACGTCATTCCCCCACCACCACCACTAACTACAAGGAGGTTGCTCCTCTCTGACAAATGACAGGAGAAATGCCAGCACAGAACCCGGGCCTGTTATTGTCTCACTAAGCAGTAATTTCTAGAGAGTGAGGATTAGTTTTTTTTCCTCCTCAAACTAACTACATCTCTCTCACAGTGCTGTGCACATCGTAGGAATTCCTCAAAAGCTCAGTGAATTCCATTGAAACTAAGATTATACAAATCTTAGATTCTTCAATGTCAAAGTATGAAGGTAAAATTAGACCAGAGCTCCGCATTCTGAACTAATTCAGTAAGAGTCATCAATTATGAAGCGCTTCCACCAATATATGGTGAAGCACAGGTACCTAATTTTAAAATGACTTAATTATTAAAGGACAAAAAAATAACACAAATGTCATAGAATTTCCAAAGGAGTTTCATAATCTGTATAAGTTGCTAGATTAAGGTTATCAAATTTAATATGAACGGCTTTCATCAAATTTGGATTTAATGAATGCAGTTGTGAAATGGGCAAATTTGATATACTGCAAACAGCCCAACTCCTAATTCATTCTGCAGATATGATTTAACCCTAATAGCCAGAAGCATCCCTTCTAATAGCTCACGTTATGGCAGAATGGATTATGTTGTGTTCAGTCTACCTCCAGGAAGAACGCTGACACCCATAATAGTCGCATTCAACTGCGTGTTATAAAGCGCAACCCACAAAACCTTTATAACATAAAATGTGAAGATATTTAAAACAGAAATTTAGTAGGATGTAGAAGATCTGAGACTTGTCTCTTCCCACTAAAGGGATATAGTTTTGATTCAAATCTTTCAGAACCTAGTACCTGAGGATCAGCTACAAAACATACCCAGGACTGTGGGAAAATGTGTCAGCCTCTGCTGTGTACTTCTGAGACTCAGCTCACTCTGTCTAAAAATATGTATGTGCACAGACAATGGGCATTTCTACAAAGAACAAATCTATTGTTTATTTAACATGGAGGATGTGTCTGCAGTTGAGTGTCATGGACAGTCACGTTTCTACCTCCAGAGAAATGTGTACTGCACAGTAAAGCTGGAGTTGAGAGTGCCGTGAGTTCAAGCTCTCTTTAATATTTCACTCCTGAGAAAATTCCCATTGTAGGTGAGCAAATTCAACATTTGCAATCTAAAGAGGATTCCAGATCTACCAGACAAACGAATAATTGCATATTGCCTTGACATAAGGTATAGAAGAATTCAATCAGAGGGTAAAAATCACATTATAACAGAGGTTTCAAGGTCATTTCAATTTCAAATCTCAGTTCTGATAAAAACTACGTGATCTTAGACAACTTAATCACTCTAAGCCTTGACTCTTTCATCTGTAAAATGGGGATAAAAGTTGAGCTGTTGTGGAAGTTGGCATTCGCGCGCACACACACACATACACACACACATTCTCTAGCACAATCCCACAGATTGGGCACTCTATGAACTGGAGCTATACTTGCACAATAGCTCATGGACATCCCCAAAGCCTCATTTCCCACATTATATAAGCATCACCTGCTCATGTTCTCTCCTCCTCCCTACATTATGAGCCACTTCAGGCAGGAGCTGTGTCATATTTAGTTCTGTAACTTCAGGATGTGACACACACCTGGCATGTAGCAGAAACCAATCAACTGCCATTTATATTTGCTAACAGTAGTTGGCTGTTTCTACATGTTAATATATTTTATCAAGTAAATCAAACATAAAATGAAGAGTGTCCATCCTTAAACTATTAATTTTCTCCCTCTGTTTTTGTTAAACTCATGTAGGTGAAAACTTATTTAGCTGTGACAATCAGCTGTTGTTTTTCTACTTAAAGTTTAACATTTTAAATTCCCCCAATGTTTTACTACCTTTGGGTTCATCTGGGTACCATTACAAAAATTTAATTCGCTTTGCTATTAAAAAATAACAGCAGAATTGTGGATCCTGAATATCAGGTGAGCCTATTATATTTTTTTGGAGGAAGGGTCTTGATCTTTTTTCTTTATTTTTATTGTTGACACTATTCCAGACGTCTCCATTTCCACCCCCTTTGCCTGCCTCCACCCAGCCCACACCCCGTTCCCTCTGGCCATCACCACACAGTTGTCAGTGTCTATGGGTTATGCACATATGTTCTTTGGCTAATCTCTTCACTTTCTTTCATCCAGTCCTTCCCTCCCCTCTCCCTCTGACAGCTGTCAGGCTGTTCCATGTTTCCATGCCTCTATTTCTATTTTGTTCACCAGTTTTTGTTTTTGTTTTTATTTAATCCTTAGCCTAGGATATTTTCTCAATTGCTTTTTCAGAGACAGTGGAAGGGAGGGGGGGGGGGGAGAGAGGGGGAGGGAGAGGGAGAGGGAGAGAGAGAAACATCGATGTGAGAGAGACACATTGATTGGTTGCCTCCAGTACACACACCTTGGCAACCTGCAACGGAGGTACATGCCCTTGGCTGGAATCAAACCCTGGACCCTTCAGTCAGCTGGCTGACGCTCTAACCACTGAGCAAACCGGCTAGGGCTTCATCAGTTTATTTTGTTCATAAGATTCCACATATTAGTGAGATCATATGGTATTTGTCTTTCTCTGACCGACTTATTACACACACTTAGCATAATACTCTCCACATCCACCATGCTGTTGCAAAAGGTAACATTTTTTTTACAACTGCATAGTATCCATGGTGTGAATGTCCCACAGCTGTTTTATCCACTCATCTACTGATGGGCACTTGGGCTGATTCCAGATCTTGGCTACTGTAAATAACACTGCTATGAACATAGGGGTGCATATAGTCTTTTGAATTGATGTCTCAGGATTTGTAGAATATATTCTCGGAAGTATGCTCGCCGGTCAAAAGGAATTCCATTTTTAATTTTCCAAGAAACTCCATTCCCACCAGCAGTGCACAAGGGTTCCCTTTTCTCCACATCCTCGCCAGCACTTGTTATTGGTTGATTTATTGATGGCAGCCATTCTGGCAGGTGTGAGGTGGTATCTCATTGTTTTAATTCACATCTCTCTGGTGATTAGTGATGTTGAGCATTTTTTTTAAGTCAAAATGCAATAAATTTTCTGGGTAAAATTTTAAATAATTGATATCTACCTAGTGTCAAGACCCCTGTTTAAAATTCTTTATTAAAAAGTAAATAGTAATAATAATATTTTTGCCAGGTGGAAACCCCAGAGAAAACCTACAAATTAGAGTTGGTACTATTCACTCAAGCTCATTTCCTTTTTAAAGATGAGATCCTAATTTTTAACAAATTGCCAAGATTATAGCATTACAGCTGTCTATTGGCCATAAATCAAATTCTCTCTCCTTCCCTCCGTCTCCCTCCCCCCCCTCACCTTCTCACTCCTCCAAATCGGTGGCCCAACCCCAGTCAGAGATACAGGCAGCAACTCCAGTCTCCTCTCCGTAGCGCGTGCCAAAAGCAGGTAGCACCGAAGAGGTTCCGCAACCCGAATTTAAACCTCTGTGATCTCTCCAGTGCAGAGCTGCAAAGCCCCTTCTTCAGTTTATCTTTCCCAAACAAATAAATCATGTAATCTAACCCCCCCCACAGCCACACTCCTTTTGAAATATTTTCAATTTTTAAAAATTTCATATAACTAGACCCATATACCCAGACTTGAATATTTCCTATGCGCTGCATTTGTTAGAGAGTCCTATCAGTGAGCAGCCTGCAGAACCTCTATATTCCCTGCAGAGGCCCGGGACCCTGAGTTTTCACAAGCCCGTCGGGTGATTCTGATGTGCACTCATGGCTGAGAAGCTCTGCTCCAGCTCTTCCCCGTGGAGCACAGCCAGGCACATTTTCTTCATGGCTTTCCCTTGTTATGAACATGCTGAAGACTCCCAATCACTGATCTCAGGGTCAAGATTTGAAAGACTTCGTGTTTAAGCACAACTCTGAATGGAGTCACATTTCCATTTCATAGTAACTAATATGTGGGTGAATAAAGCATTTGTCTCTTGTATATTGAAATACATCTCTATAAATTTACAATTTTTATGTGTAACACACACATCTACACACACCAAGGCAATTTAAAGGAAGCCCCAAAGGAAAAAGGAAAAGCATCTCTTTAGTGGAAAAGGCACTGAAGAGTGTCCAATAGCCCCACGTACCTAGAACCCAAGCCTCAGCTCACACTCTACCTTTAACAATAAGAAAGTCAGAAGCTAAGTGTATGGATGGCTTAATGCCATTAACAATAACAGTGATGATGACAAATAATTAACATTTATTTTGTCCTTACTGACACAGGAACTCCATCAAATGAGCCACACATATATTACTTAATCCTCACAACAACTGCCCCCATTTCAGATAGGGCTATTGAGGCACAGTGATGTTCAGCAACATAGACAAGGTCTTAGAGATCTTAAATGAAAGAGCCGGGACTCCACTTGGGTATGTCTGACCCGAGCCCACAAACTCGACTTGTCTGTGTTGGTTTCCAGCCATCAGCCCAGATTTGGTGGAAGTAAGAAGGGAAAGTGGTCTGGATTGTGAATTATCCAGGAGCTCCTCCCATGAACCAGGGCTCTATAGCTGGATGGCAAGTTTGTCAGTACCTTGAATGTCTCACAAACCTCTTTAGGGTCTCATTTTCTTCCTTCTACAGGAGAAAGTTTACAGAATATAACCTGAGAACGTCACATCACTGTAACTCCCAGTAGTCACGTCCATGGGGTCTAATCTTGAGTAATGGAGCCAGTCTTGAGAGCAACAATATCAGAAAGGAAGTAGTAGTGAGCAGACTGCCTGATAACCAAGTCTAAATAGACTTATTGGTAGAGAAATAAACTGGATATATCCTTCAAAACATTCACTGACTTCAGAACAAGTTTCAGTTTCAGCTTTGGAATCAGTTGCTTGTTTTAAAGTCACCAGACCGTCTGGAGAGAATTATCAACCCCTCATCGGCACCCTCCATTGCAAGTGCTTCATCACTATTATTTTTCCCCTTGTCTGCACTAAATCACTGTAGGTTGTGGAAAGTCCATGTCAGAGTAGACCAAGATTAGAGCACTGGGCAAAAGTGGGGGTGGGGGTGGGGTTCGGGGTGGGGGGGAAGACATCAGTTCTAACTTTAGGCTTTTAACCATCAGGAGTTACAAAGAGGGCAAAAGTGAGAGTGGTTGGAAAGGTTGAGTGACGTCTAGTAAACACACTACACAAAACCCCATGGACTCCAGGCCACAATGGGGACAGCTCACCACTCATACTGAAAGCACAGGTTTCTTCACAGGCATGTAGATAAATGTTCTAATGCTACCTCACCTGGCCCCACTTTGCTTGCCTGTGGGCTGCTCTGCACCCTGAGGGCGACATGCTTCTAGACATACTTACTCTCTGATAGAGTCATGGTTTCCCAACAACAAAGTTAGAACAAATTTAGGTGCACTCAGGAATATATTGCATTGCTCATAAAAATTCAATCAAGTCTATGTAGTAATGATCTTTATTTTAGGTTTTCTAAATCTTGGTACTATTGACATTTCACACTAGAAAATTCTTTGTTGTGAAGGGCAATCCTGCACACAGTAGGATGTTTAGCAGCATCGCTAAATGTCGATAGCAAACCCCCTCCCAAGTTTTGAAAACGAAAAAATGTCTCCAAACACTGCCAGTGTCCCTGGAGAGCAAATCATTGCTAGTTAAGAATCAAGGCTCTAGTTGCTCAATTTGTCCCATATCAATGGTCTTTAAAAGGCAAATGTAATTCTTCTGTCCTACAATGCAACTATTTAAAAGATATTTCATATTCCACAATACTATGAGACTCTGTGATTCTGAATTATTTGGACATCAAGTGTCCTGCCTTTCGTATTCTAGTGTTGTCATTGTATTAAATATCCTTGGATGAAGTGCCAGGCCCTGCCTTGTTTCCGTCTTTCCACCTTCCTTGTCCAAACACACGAATCCTTGAACTCTACCCAGCTTTAGATTCACCTCCAACCACATCTCTCAAGGACCAGTCTTGATTTGGCAACACTAGTGTTCTCATTATCAGTGTTTGGTTACTCCTGCTGTTTGTCATTAAACCACATCCTTCTGACACAGACATGTGTCTTGAACAGTAAAGTCCCCACTTACCACTTGATATTGACATTTTAAGTTCTGTCTCATTCCTAGACTTTATATGCAGTTTCAGAAGCCATGATTCTCTAGGATCAGGGCCCTAAAATGTTCTGGCCAGTCCTGACTCCAGAACTTGTGACTGCATGCTAATGGAACTTTTAGCCCAATATTATTTTGTCTGCTCCTTGAAACTCCAAATATCACCTCCTTCGGAGTCGGCCCTTTCACTGAACTTCCACAACCACCAACACATGCTCATTAGACATTATTACGCCTACAAGATGCCCAATGACTGCATTAGCTGCTACCACCTGTTATCTCAGCCACCCCTCTGGACACCATCCTCAGCCTGTCAGTCTCATTCTATAACCCAATGTCCATTCCACCCACACAATTGGGGGTTTCCAGGTCCAGGTTTTTGCTCATGACATTGTGGTTACCCTGCATAGTCTATGGCACTCAGACCTAGAGTGGACCCTAGAATTAATACCCAATTCATTCTCCTAGATAGCATACCTAAATTTGACTTAAATCTTAAGCCAGAATATAGTTTTTCTAGTTGTATTACCCAAAAGGGGGTGAACAGTAGAAACCTAACAGAAACAGGATCTCCAGGGCACCTTCACAGTGAATGTAATATCAGAGTACATTATCCTTTTTACTCCCATATATTTTTCTCAGGAAATGAAAGACTTTTGCAATCCCCACTCCCATCAAAACATTTAATTGCATCAATCTCTCTACCTCACCTTCTTCATAACTCCAGTGAATATAAAATTTAAGGACAAATAACTCAGAAAGAAATCAAACAAAAAATTAAGATTTTAAAAGTGCCAAAATCCACCAAGCAATTAACTTTGTCTTCAGCATCTTCACGAACTATAAGTAGGCTCATTTGAGAGGGAACCTTCATAGGTCACTCTTTCCAATCCTCTACCTTTGCGGGGAACTCATCCAAACCATTCTAGTCAGGCATACAGGCACTGGCAAAGCTATAGCACTACCCAGCATTTAATAATTACATGGGAGCTTCATAAAAACAAGACCCAGTAGAGTGAGACAAACACTTTCAGAACTTCCCAGAAGTTGAGGAAGAATCCTCAATACTAGTTGACTTAATTCTATTAGTCCACAGCATGGTTAGAGGGAGTACCCAGGCAAAAAAATGGGGCAATACGCTCCAAATGAGGCATTGTGATGGCAAGAAAGATAAGCCTCAATGGCATAAGCCAATTTACAAACAAAGCCAATTGTTCCCAAAAATAAGCAGTGCTTTTCAAATTGCAGATCATCACCCAAAGGACTGGAAAGAATGACCTATTAAAGTTCTCTCTCCAGTGAATGTACTGAAATTAATTTAGTGGGTCTTGGCTTCTTTTTATGGAATGGAATAGAAAGTTTCAGAATGCATTGCAAGCAAATGGTAAGTGTAAGAATGTTCCATGAAACTCTTTTCCTAGATGGATAGAAGTTCTATTGATTGATAGAGATACAGATACTCATCAACTGTTTATTGAGCATCTACCATGCACCAGGAGCTTTTCTAGACACTTATATACATCAGTAACTACAGGACATAAAAATCCCTGCCTTCATGATGCTTATATACTAGAAGACTAGATAGATATGTAAAATGTATTTTAGAGTGTGTCATAGATATTTTTTTAAAGTTTGAAAGCCACTGTTTATGGTACAGAGATGCCCAAGCATTCTCCTCAGTACTCCAACAAGGTCAGACCCACCAATAATTGCCCTGCCACAGTGGGAAGCCCTGGTCAGGGGTGGAGTGGAAAGAATGGTCTGTGTCATTCCCCTTCTCCCCTTCCAAGCCTGCCTTCAAGGTCAAGCAGGGCTTCTTGATGCCATGTTTTCATTGCTCTATTTTGCATCTTCCCCTTTAATTGTGTCTCTTTCCTACAATTCTAATAAATAAAGTTGTTGAAAGGGAAGGAAAACAGCAAAGTGAACCAGTTCTTGGTGGTTTTTCCCTGGCAGTACAACAGATGGAGAAGTTTCATTTTAATTTTTAATAAATATTCACTGCTAGTAATAGGCAAACCATTGAAATTGTAATAGCCTATTCTCTTGGGCCGGTTAAACAACAATTCTACATATATTCTTCCTAAATCTCTTCAGAGATATCCTAATAGGTATTAACTAATGTCCAATTCAACATAATGATTTGCATATTTAATTTGTAGCAGCTGTAGCTCGTATTCATTGTGTCTCTAGTATGAGCCCAACACTGTGCCATGTACTTTGTCTTTCATCTTCACAATGATCCTGTGAAGGAGGAATTATTATCTGCATTTTGTTTAAAAAAAGATGTTAAAGTTTATAGAGGTTAAATAATTTGTCCAGGACCATTTGACTAGTAAGTGGTAGAGCTGAAAGTCTAACAAATGCCATCTAGCTCCACAAAATTACTGATCCTGTTACCCATTAAGGGCAGAAGGTTCATTATGTATGAAAAATGATTAACTCTTAGAAAATTTATTTGGCAAGCCCATGGCTTGCTCTTAATCACTCTTTAATATGTTACTGGTCATTCAGGAAGACTATAAATAAACCATTAGGTTTAGAACTGAAGTGTCAACACAAGTACTTTCTCCTACTTTTGTTGCAATAAGTTTAGACATCTGGTTACTCAAAACATTTTGCTATTTCTTGCACGAAACCCTTTAATATTGGTAAGGATAGTAGGAGGCTAAGAGGACAGACTCTGGTTCCAGAATGTTTGCTCTCAATTCCCAGCCCCACTAAGCTGTGCCTCAGTTTCCTCATCTGTAAAATGGGAATAATGATAGCACTTAGAGGATTGTTTTGATGACTAAATGAGATGTTACATGTAATTCACTTAAAACAATATGAGCACTAAATAAACATGATGTATTTGTTATCCTTATGATTATTACTTCCTAAGAAGCACTAGCACACCTCATTCCACCAAGCATGAAAGTCTTCGAGCTTATCAAAAAACAAGAGTAAGTTCTGGGGGAGTAAAACAATCTTTAAACTCGAATCTCTGTAGAGAGAGAGAATTGTATCTATTCTACCACTGTCCCTCATTCACCAATTGCTTGGGCTGCAGATCTGCACGCAGTGGATGCTATTGCCTAACGGATGCTGTTTTTGGAAAGCATCACGCTCATAAATTATTTGAAAGGGAGCCCATTTTAGTTTTATGCTGATATACAGCATCTTTGCTTTGCAAAATACAACCGGCATGTTTATTTACTGAATGGAGGTGAGGACCTTAGGTTTGCATGGAAAAGAGAAATCGTAACCATTATTAAAAGAAAATTCAAACCAATTTTGCAGCATAGGTTTTTATGTTGTTTTAAACAACCGTCTCAAATGTTTGTCAAATGAAAAGGTCAAGCCTACAGCACCATAAAAATGCAGCGGTTCCTTTCCATTCTCTTTTAGCCTGTTCTGTTAGTGAGGCCAGCACACCTCATAATCAATTTCTTTACTTAAGAATGTCATTCTGGCCTGGCCGGGTGTGGCTCAGCGGTTGAGAATCAACCTAGGATCCAGAGGATCGGGTTTCAATCCCCGGTCAGGGCAGAGGCCCAGGCTGCGGGCTCGATTCCAGTGGGGGGCGTGCAGGAGGCAGCTGATCAACTCTCTCATCATTGATGTTTCTCTCTCTCTATCCCTCTCCTTTCCTCTCTCTGAAGTCAATAAAGATATATTTAAAAAAAAAAAAAAAAAGGAGTCATTCTGAATGGACATTTACAGCTGATTAACTTTTGTCCCTTTTTCTCATATGCAGATATGAGACCAAAAAGCATACTTCTGGAACACTACTTTTCTGCTGATTAAAGTGATGAATTCCTACAGATCTGCAGCTACCTACAGCCCTGGCAGAAAACTGATTTTCAAACTATGCTCCTATGTGGCTTAAATATATTCGTCTTCTCTCCAAAATATTTAAGTGAAAAATTAAGCATTTGAATGTAGAAGGTAGAAAGCAGTGCCGTTGCCTTTGTCAAAAACTCAACACAGTAAATATGTTGCATATACAAATGTGCTCAATTAACATTTTAATTAATGAAAACAAATAATAATTAAACAGAAGACATTTTAATTAATTTTCTCAACTG